>NW_022681456.1:123714645-124076480 GCF_009764315.1 Trachypithecus francoisi
TTCTAATAGACTTTGTTATCAGTTGTAACATTTTTATTATTTTGGCATCAATTAGAATGATTTATGTTTTCTCTGCGTAATGTTTATAAAGTAAACTATTTCACTTCTCTCAAATGCTAAACCAGTCTGAAATAAACCATACTGGTCATTCTGTGTTGCCTGTTTAAGTTTATTAATGCACAAGAGATTACACTGTGTTTTTATTTATAGTTATGTACATGAAAGGCTTTGCTCTTAAGGATATATTGGGAAGCATTTCTCTTTTTCTGTAACCTAGAAGACTTTGTGTAAGGGTACTGTTTTATTTTAAAATGTAATTATTCACTAGTGATGCCACCTGAGTTTGTAGAATGTTTTTGTGGGAAAGTTTATGTAGGAAAGTCAATTGCTTCAGCACATGTAGACATTTCATCCATATTTACAAAGTGTATGTTTATAGAGGTTACTAAGATTTCGGTTTGTTGTATTGCAATTTGGTAACTTGCATTTTCAAGAATTTTCTATCTCATATGGATATAAAAGTATTCATAATATGGTTTCATTATCTGTTTAATACCTGTAAAAGTCACAATGGTTTTCCCTTCATCTAGAAAAATATTTGTGCCTTCTCATATTCTTTAATAGTCTTTTATCAATTTTATGAAGTCCTTTCAATAAAAATACCTTCAGCCCCATTGACCCTCTCTACTATAATTTTGCTCTTTGTCATGATTTTTTTTACTATTTGTTGTTTTATTCCTACCACTTTACTTCTATTTAATTTCAGTTAATTTCATATTTCTGTTTTTATTCAGTCAATTCAGTATCTGCAATTTTGTTGTAATATATGCATTTAAGGCAATCCATTTTTCCCAAGAAAATATTTTGCTCTATTTTCCTTATAATTGATGTAAAAATTGTGAACATTTATTGTGATAATTTATTTGGCCTTTAGTTTATTTATAATTATATTTACTGAATATAAAACCATATAAAGTTTCTAAAGTTTTGATTATTGACTTCTGTGTTAGTAAACTGTAGTTAGAACATTTTCTGTGAGGCTAGAAATGTTCTTCATCTCTGTGTAAATGTAGCTAGTGTGACTAATAAACTTATGTTTAATGTTATTTACTTCTAATTAGTTAATATTAAACTTGAATTGGTACATTTTAACTGTCCACTGGCCAACTTTGGCTAGTGCTACTGTACTTACAGCAAACTTCTAAATTTTATATTAAAATGCATAGGCTTATGAAAATATAGTGTAGCTTAAAAAATTAGTATTCCAAATTAGTATACAGTTTTTAGTGTGTGTGTGTACACAGGTGTGTTGGCTAATTGTCTAGTTTAAATCTGTAGAGTCAGTGATGTATCTGTTTGTGTGATGAGATGTGAAAGAGAAGTGATTAAACCCCTAATTTTATTATTTACTCATTTATTTCTTTCAATTCTATATGAAATGTGTATTATTAGGTACATACACATTATTTTAAAGTTACTAATGGTATAGATAAATATATCGCTATAAATATGCTTCTTCATTTCTAATAACAATTTCTGTTTTATCTTATTATAGTATATTAAAGTAGTTTTCTACCAGTTTGTGTTGCATGGTATATTTTTTCCATTTTTCATTTTCATATTTTTTATGTTTATGATAAAGGAGTATCTTTATGAGTATCTCATAAAGACAGCAAGCCACTATTTTTAAACACAAGCACTTTGTAACAAATCAAAATCATTTCATATGTATTTGTTAAATTTTAAAGTAATTATTATTTATATTTTTTAATTCTATGTATAAATGTGTAAATATATTATGTTTACTGAATATAACATTATTTCATTCCAACTAAACACTTCCAATTTTTGAACTCTCTTTTTCTTAACTTTATATTAAGCTCTGGAATACATATGCAGGTTTGTTATATAGGTAAGCAAGTCTCACAGGGGTTTGTTGAACAGACTATTTTGTCACCCAGGTATGAACGCTAGTACCCATTAATTACTTTTCCTGATCCCTTCCTTCCCCCACCCTCTACACTCAGGTAGGCCACAGTGTCTATTATTTACCTCTATGTGCCCATGTGTTCTCATCATTTAGCTCCACTTGTAAGTGAGAACATGCAGTATTTGGTTTTCTGTGTCTGTGTTAATTAGCTTAGAATGATGGCCTTCCGCTGCATCCATGTTGCTGCAAATGATATAATCTTGTTCTTTTTTTTATGACCGCCTAGTCTTTCAGGGTGTATATGTATCCTTGATGGGCACTTAGGTTGATTCCATGTCTTTGCTACTATGAAGAGTGCTGTGATGAACACGCAAGTGCATGTGTCTTTTTGGGGATATACACAGTAGTAAGACTGGTTGATCAAATGATAGTTCTAAGTTCGTTGAGAAATCTCCCAATGGCCTTCCTCAGTGGCTGGACTAATTTACATTCATACCAACAGTGTGTAAGCGTTCCCTTTTCTCCAAAGCCTTGCCAACATCAGTTGTCTTTGACATTTTAGTAATAGTCCTTCTGACTGGTGTTAGATGGAATCTCATTTCGACTTTGATTTGCATTTCTCTGATAATTAGTGATGTGGAGCACTTTGTTATATATTTGTTGGCTGCCTGTATGTCTTCTTTTGAGAAGTGTCTGTTATGTCTTTTGACTATTTTAATGGGATTTAATTGTTTAAGTTCCTCATAGATTCTGGATATTGGACCTTTGTCAGGTGCATAGTTTGCAAATATTTTTCCCATTCTGTAGGTTTTCTGTTTTTTGGAGTTTAAAGTTTCTTTTGCTGTGCAGAAGTTGAGCTTATTTTGTATATGGTATGAGGTATAGATCAAAATATTTTGTATGTGCATATTGATAGCCAAGTATTTAAATCTTTGTTACAAAGATTATACTTTCTCCACTGAATGCGTTTACATCTTTCTTGAACTATTCTACATTCCATATATTTGTGGATACATTTTTGCTCTTAGTCTATTTGATTAATCTAGGTATCTATTTATCTACTAGTTCCACATCTTGTGAAAATTGAGAGAAAGCTACAGAGATTTCCCATGGTCCTCACTCATGCACTACCTCTCCCATTATCAGTGTCCCCCACCAGCCTGGTATATTTGTTACGAATGAAACACCATTATTATCCAAATACCATAGTTTATGTTAAGTTTCACTCAGTGTTGTACAGTTTATGGGTTTGGCCAAATATATAATGATAGTGACATGTCTATCATCACAGATCATACAGAATAATTGCATTCCCCTGAAAATCTTCTGTACTCTGCCCACTAATCCTTTCCTCCTTCAAACACATGGCAGTCATTGATCTTTGTACTGTCTCCATAGTTGTTACTTTTCCAGAATGTCATATAGTTGAACTCATACAGTATGTTACATCTGAGACATTACGTCTTAACCATATCATATATCTCAACCATTTTTGAGTGAACAGGTCAGTACTGTTAACTATATTCACATTTTACAACAGATTTCTAGAATTTGTTCATTTTGCAAAACTGAAACTCTACACACATTGGACAACTCCTCTTTTTGCCCCTAACAAGCAGCATTCTACTTTCTGTTTGTATGAGTTTGACTACTTTAGATATCTCATTTAAATAAAGCATGCAGTATTTGTTTTTTTTGTGCCTGGCTTATTTAACTTAGCATAATGTCCTTAAGATTTATCCATGTTGCAGTATGCAACAAGACTTCGTTTTTAAAAATAAAATATATTATCCTTTTTAAAAATGTTTAAACAACTTTATTGAGGTATGATTGACATATAAAAAGCTATACATACTTAATGCATACAACTTGATGACATTAGAGATAAGTATATAACCATGAAACCACCACAATAATCTATGTCATAAACATATCTAACAGTTTCCTTCCATCCTCTTTATTATTGTTTTTTGTGATACAAACACTTAACATAAGATCTTCCCTCTTAGCCAAATCTTTAGTATACAACATTGTTAACTACACATTCTGTATAGTAAAATAGATCTCTAGACCTTGTTCATCTTGTATAACTGAAAGTTTGTACCCTTTGACTAATACTCCCCTATTTTTCCCTCTCCCAGCCCCTGACAACTACCCTTCTACTCCCTGCTTCTATGAATTTACTATTATTTTACTCAGCATAATGTCCTTCAGGTTCATCCATGTTGTTGCAATAGGGTTTTCTTCTTTTTAATGGCAGAATTGTATTCCATTTTGTATACATGCCACATTTTCTTTATCCACCAATTCATCAATGGGCATGTATGTTGCTTCTATGTTTTAACAGTTGCAATGAACATGGGAGTGCAGATATCTGCTCAAGATCCTGATTTCAACTCCTTTGGCTCTACAGAAGTAAGATTGTTGGTTCATATGTCAACCCATTTTTAAATTTTTGAGGAACCTCCATAATGTTTTTCATAGTGACTGTACCATTTTACATTCTCATTAACAGTGCACAAGGGCTCAAATTTCTTTACAACCTAACCAACAGTTGTTATTTTCTGCTTTTTTCATAGCAGCCATGCTAATGGGTATGAAGTGATATTTGTAGATGATATCTATTTGAATCCTTTGTCCATTTTTAAATAGGGTTATTTGGGTTTTGTCATTGGATTACATAAGTTCTTAATATATTCTGGATATTAATCCCTTATTAGATACATGATTTTGTTGCTTCTATCATTTGCTGTGCAGACATTTTTAAGTTTGATGTAATCCCATTTGCCTATTTTTTTGCTTTTGTTGCCTGTGATTTGGGTGTTATATCAAGAAATGAGTGCTAAATCCAATTTCGTGAAGATTTCCTTACATGTTTTCTTCTAGAAGTTTTATAGTTTTGAATCTTTTTTTTTTTTTTTTTTTTTGAGGCGGAGTCTCGCTCTGTCGCCTGGACTGGAGTGCAGTGGCCAGATCTCAGCTCACTGCAAGCTCCGCCTCCCGGGTTTAAGCCATTCTCCTGCCTCAGCCTCCACAGTAGCTGGGACTACAGGCGCCCGCCACCTCGCCGGCTAGTTTTTGTATTTTTAGTAGAGACGGGGTTTCACCGTGTTAGCCAGGATGGTCTCGATCTCCTGACCTCGTGATCCGCCCGTCTCGGCCTCCCAAAGTGCTGGGATTACAGGCTTGAGCCACCGCGCCCGGCCTTATAGTTTTGAATCTTATCATTAAGTCCTCAATACATTATGAGTTAATATTTGTAGATGATGTAATGTAAGGGTTTGACTTCACTCTTTTGCATATTTCTAACCAGTTTTTTCAACACTATTTCTGGAAGATACTGCCCTTTTCCCACTGAATGGTCTTGGCACTCTTGTTGAAAATCACTAGTCCATATGTGCCAACATTTATTTCTGGATGTATTAAGTTGTTGTTTCTATGGAGAGCAAGTACCCGGGGTATGCTATTCCTCTATCTTGTTGATGTTGCCTTCTTCCAATCTAGAATAGTATTCAGGGCAAATGTGGGCTCTGTGGAAGGTAACGTGGTCTAAATGCTCCTGGTGGTGGGGGATACATTGACCATTCTCTGATTTTCGCACTGACTCAAGTCATCTCATAATCAATCCTACCTGTTCCACAAGATCATATCAGAGTCCTTGTCTTAAAATCCCCTTCAGTCATTTGATTATGATGTTTTGAGATGGAGATTTCTACATGCTGATTCTATTAGTAGTTAGTTTACTTAGCATCTTGGATGCATACATTTTTTAAAAAGCAAATTTGAAAACTTTTAAAGTCAGTTTTGTCTTAATATTATTTTTCTACATCTTTCTGTATTCTCTTTTTCTCTTGGATGAATAATTTCCGTTAATCCATCCCAAAGTTGATGAATTCTTCCTTTTGAATCTCAATTTTTTTTCTAGCCAATTTAGTGAATTTTTCATTTCAAGTAATGTACTTCTCAACTCAGAATTTGGTGTATTTCTTGGTTTTCATTTCTCTGCCAAAATTTCCTACTTGTTTTCTCATTGCCATCATATTTTCATTTAATTGATTGAACATACTTTTCTGTATAATTTAAGTACATTTATAATAGTTACTTTAAATTTTATTTTCTGATAAATCTACTGTCTTGTCCCAGAAAAAGTCAGATTTTGTTGACTGATTGTCTTTTCCTCCAAGTATGGAAGACATTTGCCAGTTTCTGCATGTTTTCTAATTTCTTATAATAAATTTTTTTAATAATATAGTATCATGCAAATAAATTTGGGGGGTTTATAAAGAATTTTGGGAGGTAACTTGCATACAATTTTACTGCAGAATCTTTCTCCTTTAAAATGCATTTACTGATGTTTTTGTTTCAAATTCTTATTTTTTTATTTTTAGTTTTTGGCCCCATTTCCTAGGGATTGCCCTTGTGAATTGCATAGCTTGGCTGTCAGCCAATATATTATTTTAAAAGATTTATTCAAAAACCTTAAGTTAGTAGAGGTTCCACTCTGCGCTAGTGTGTGTGTGTGTGTGTGTGTGTGTGTGTGGTGGAGGAAGTGTTCATAAATTTGCAATCAGTTCTCAAGTCTCCTTGGGCTTTTCCTTTTTACTGGAATCACCCTGGTGTCCTCTCCACATATGCATATTTTTTTCAATAATCGAGAATAAAATCCTGCCGTTTATACGACATGGATGAACCTGCTGAGCATCGTGTTAAGTGAAATGAGGCAGATACAGAAAGACAAACATCACATAATCTCACTCATATGTAGAATTAAAGCAAAAAAGAGCTGATATTATAGAAGCAGAGTGATCACCAGAAAAACACCAGAACAGTGGTCAACAGAGACTGAAGGAGAGAAAAAGAGGGGGACAGGGTGAGAGCTTGGTCAATGGGTACAAAGTTATAGTTAGGTAGGAGGAATCAGTTCTGTTCTATTGCATAGTGGGGTGATGATGGTTAACAGTAAGATATTGTATATTACAAATTAGCTGGAACAGAGGCTTTTGAATGTTCTCACCACAAAGAAATGATAAATACACGAGGCAGATGGATACACTAAATACCCTGATTTGATTATTTAATATAACATATATATGTATTGAACATCAAATTGTACCCCATAAATATGTACAATTACAATGTGTCAATTTTAAAAAAATTTAAAGAATATGTAGAGGGCTAATGTCATGAGGTCTATTGCACTTTCATGTTTAGGATTTTGTTATATTTATGGCTGACACTGTTCTTCCCCCAGAGCAGACTGCACCTCAGACAAAAAAAAAAAAAAAAAAAAAAAATGGGGTTTTCTCATTCATTTCCTGCAAAATTCAGCACTTTGAGTTGAAAAGTAGTGATCTATTACACTATGCCCCAACCTCTGACCGCTAATCAAGTCTGTCCTTGTGGCAAAAACACTGTTTGGTTTTCCCTGCTTTCCCCAAGCTGTAAAAACTGCAACTGTTACTCACAGTACCAGGCTATGGTGGGTGGGCAGGAGGCATGGGAGCAACACTAGGTAAACTTACTACAAATTTGCTGCATTCTTCCTTGAATCTCTAGCAGTTTTTCCAAGAATGAATAGTCACAAATGATTATTAGCCTTTGATCAATTTCCAGAAGCTTGGAATTGTTTTGTTAATTTGTCCTCTTCATTCAGTCACGGCAACACATTTTTGTCTGTGCAGTGTGTAACACTCATTATCTTAGTGAACTGAAAGACTGAAAAGTAACACGAATTAGCTTTGCTATTACAACATTTAAATTAGTATAATAGTTTTGATTTTGCATCTCATAAAATTTGTTTTCTCATACAAATTCTCAAACTCTGCCAGTAATATTTTTATGGATTGCAGTCTCCTACAAAACCCATAATCATTGGCTAGTGTGGCCAAATGGCAAACACTAATCTTGAGAACTTCCATATTTTATACCTAGAAGGAATAATATTAGAAAGAAAAGAGCAATATGTGAACAATTCTATAAATATTTATTTCCGTAGACAAATTATATAGAAAATATTCAGATTTATATATATAACTATTAATCTAAATAAGTCATCTATTCATAAAAATATTGTTATATATTACCAGTATTAGCAATACGTTATTTTGCGTATTTCAGGTTTCCAATATATTCAGAGAGGAACAAGAACTGTGTACAGGTGAATTTTTACAGAGACAAACTTCTTTTGAATTTTGTTTGGAAATAAAAACATGCTTGTAAACACCAGCTTATAAACAAGTTTATAAACACTTAAGTGTTATCACTTACACAAGTTTAATATAATGTTACTCCCGCCATCTGTAAAGAACATACTTCTAGTTTCTTCAAAAGCCATACAATTAGGTTCTTAGAATTATGTTTAAATCTTTACATTATTTTAAAAATATATATCCAGGTACATACTCTTTCCTTCTTTGAGGCAGAGGCTCGCTCTGTCACCTGTGCAGTGGCACCATCTCGGCTCACTGCAATCTCAGCCTTCCAGGCTCAAGCAATTCTTCGGCCTCCACCTCCGAAGTAACTGGGACTACAGGTACTGGCCACCAGGCCTGGCTAATTTTTTGTAGAGATGGGGTTTCGCCATGTTGACTAGGCTGATCTCAAACTCCTTACCACGAGCAATCTGTCCACCTCGGCCTCCCAAAGTGCTGAGATTACAGGTGTGAGGGATTATAGGAGCGAGGGATTACAGGCGTGAGGGATTATAGGAGTGAGGGATTACAGGCGTGAGGGATTATAGGAGTGAGGGATTACAGGTGTGAGGGATTATAGGAGTGAGGGATTACAGGTGTGAGGGATTATAGGAGTGAGGGATTACAGGTGTGAGGGATTATAGGCGTGAGGGATTACAGGCGTGAGGGATTATAGGAGTGAGGGATTACAGGCGTGAGCCACTGTGCCCTGCTATATTATTTATTTCTTAAACACCTGCAATTCGTTAAAATACATCATGTATGAACTATAAATCATAATATTATCAAGAACTATTCTAAGTGCTGAATCAAATGAATATTTCCACTCATATATTCAGATGAATTAATTTCTTCTAGTCTTTGAAGGTGTTTAAAATGACAATTCAACACAACTGTGGGTGGCCCCAGGACAGGGCAGTTCTAACATCAGCAAGTTGAAATTGGTGAGGATGGATCTCACACTGTGACTGGCCAGCAGGAAGTCTTCATTCCAGAGTGCCGGAGCTAGATAGTGGAAGGCATGCAACAGGGATCCGGATAGCTAACAAAAACTTGCTGGAGGATAGATACCACAGGATGTCACGCAAACATGCAGCTAGTAGCCACAGCCATAGGAGCAAAAGGAGAGAAAGTATCATAAAACCAAGAAGAAAAATCCTTTTCCTCCAGTCTACACAGTGCCTTTTAGAGACAAAACTTATCATGTAAGCTGGCAAGGGAGAAAAATTTATGGGATCTGTTTTCATTGTGATAGAGCAGGGTAGTGAAGGATAGATTTGAAACTAAGAGGTGATAAATTGTGAATAAGCACATAAGGTTACTATGCGGCAACCACAATGTTGCTATACAACAGCCATTTGGATATACCCCACTTCCTCAGAGAATGAAACCAACATTACATTCTAAATCTGTTCTAGTGTAGCATTGTCAGTAATTAGTTCTGCTTTATGGTATAGATTGGTATCTTCACTGAGAAATAGTTTCCTTTGTCAATATCACAGTTCCATGTAAAAACATCATTTGCTTCTATGGCATGTAGCCCTTAACAATTTGTGTCTGTTTTTCTAGCTCCGTTAGTATCAAATTCATTGTCCTCTGAGTAGGTCACATTGTATGCTCAAAGCATACAAGCCCAGCCTTGTTAACCTCTTACTTAAAACCCCTCAAAGACTTTTTACTGACTACATGGTACTACTCAAACAACATAGCTTAGATTATAAATCTTTCTTCTCACACCCTTTCTTGTGGTTCCAGCTTGCTTCAGGCTCTGTTTTCATCTCCAGCTCTTCATAACGGCACTTAATAAACCAACAGTACTGGACTGCACATAGCTTTATTTATTCATTTTAATGTCTCTCTTCCACGTTTTTGAGATTTCTGTCTTTGATATGTTGTATGTTTTAACAACATTACTTTGATTTCTAACATTTTTTTTAATCTCCAGAAATCACCCAGTCTAGGACACCTTCTCTAACACCATTTTCTCATATTTAATATTGGAGACCTATTAGAAAATTGTCATCTATAATACTATCTTTTAAAAAACCCAAAGTTTGTGTCTACCACTGTGAATTACATACTAATTTAAAACCACATGCTTCTGTGTATGCCTTAAATAGAGTGTGAACAGCTAGATGACAGGAGTCATGCTTTATACTTTATTGAACTTTGTTTATTCACGCCAAACAATATGATTGCCCTATAATAGATAAAAGCCCAATAAATAAATATAGAATGACATTATGAAAATATTGGTAATTTCCTATTTTTTACTTATTTTTGTTAAGCTTTGGTACTGTTACTTCTATGTCAAATAATGAAGACAACATTATTACAGTGTAGAAAAACGCCAGGGTCTCTTGGCTAAGACCTCAAGAGGAGCATTGTAAGATTTTAGTAGTGATTTTTATATTCTCCAAAATACAATGCAAGAGTTGTAGACTTTTAACCACTTGCATTTTTTATGCCTCTGCACACAAATGAAACTCCTGGGGATAAAGGAAGGAGAAATAAGTCAGCTAAAATTTGAGCACCTGCTAATAGGTACATAAGAGGGAAAAAAACGTGACTTGAGACACCTTGCTTTCACTCAGATCTACAATTAATGAGCCATTTTCCTTTGGAAAAAAAAAAAATGCTGTCTTATCCCTAGATCCTGTCTTTAGGCACTTGTGGTAAGTAACGTTACCAATTTAAGACATCTTCAAAATTCTAGACTTCTTTGATACTCGGAGCACTGAAGTAAACACAAAATCTATTTGAATCCAAGATGCAGAAGTCATTAAAGGCATCATTCCATTTACGAATGTGGAGATTATCACTCTAGCAGGAAATGAAAGGTTTAATGGCAAACAAATAAGCAATCAGAGAAAAGTAACCAGGATGCTAATAAAAAATATGATGTCATCTGACCTGCAAATCATGCATGTAACTTACTTGAGAGCAATTTTTAAAAGGTACTATTTATTTATGGCTATTTATGCACAATTATAAAGATAATACCAGAGTGGGAAAAAACACTTTTCTGTTCCATTATACTATATAGATTGCAATTAAACAAACAAAAAAATGGTGTGTCCTAGCATGGATTAAGTTAATATAACACAAATATTTGCTAAAGATATTTCAAATGAATTGCTAAATTTTAGAATTATACAAAGTTTCAACTGAGTTGGGGCCAAAAAATCATTTAATCATTCCTGGTTTAGGAAGCTGTGCCAAATAATATTAATTAGTTGCCAAGATGATGACCTGTTTTTCCCCAAAGTATACATTCAAGATTTATGGAATCTCTGCCTTGAGTTCATATGATTACAATATACCAGTTGATATTATACATCAGTACGTAGCCCAGTATGTAACACCTAGCTGAATGCAAAATAGGTTCTGAAAAAAAAAAAATATATATATATATATATTTCTTAAAATGTTTGCAGACTTTTTTACTTTTACATTAGTCATCATTTCACTTCTGCTTCAATATGCCCATGCATGTCCTGACGACACTGGGTGCACCATGGTAGTGTGGCCATAGATGCCCCTGCATATCCAAAGACTCAGCTCTGTTTCTTCCACTCCCTTTTATTTTCTTTATTGTCCATGTGAATTTTAAAAATTTGTCCTTTTTGACATGTCTTTTGTCAATTCAAACACATTTACCAAAAGGTCAAGTTTACAAAATTTTTGCTTGGCAATAATCGCACATTTTATGCTTTCATATTTGGGCAAGTGTCCAGTAAACACCTCAGACCACATCCAGTTTTAGTGTCACAGCTTAAAGCAAGCAACCTGCCAAGCGCTCTGTTTCTCACCACGAACTTGCACTGCATGTTAAGTCTTTCCTGTGTACCAGAAGAGAAGGATTTTCTAGACCACAGTGCAAGTTAGCTTACTGATCCAAAAGGCTAGTTGATTATTGGCTCTTCTCAACTAATAAACGTAATTAAATAGCTTATTGTGGTGATGGATGTTCTCAAATAACTTGAGCCCAGGCTGTTTGCAAAATATTGTAACTTCTCTTCTAACAATAGTTTTTAAAAGTTATATAAATATGTCTATACGAAGTTTGTTCAGGTACTTTTATAGTCAAATTATTCTTTCTGCATAAATTCATTTGTGTGGGTTTTATTTTATTTATTAGAAAATATTATCTCTGAAAGCTATGCTATGTCCTTTTGCAATTCCACGTAGCATAAACCAGTACAAATGCCCAGCAAACCCCCAACAAGTTTACCATCATGACTATAGCAAAGTGAGTGTATGTTCAACATTGAGAAAGAAATTGGAGTTTTAACATACTATTTCTTTATCTAAGTAATTGTTTTGACTCAACATACAGGACTCATTTTAGAATTTTCTTTTTTGAGGATCCTTTCCACACTCTGTCAGTTGGTTTAGGGTTCTTTATATATGACAATATAACTCTCCCTGTGCTTAGCTTTATCATGGTATTTATTTCAAAAAACTTCTTTTAGACATGTTTTGTGACTTCCCTGTTGGCTATAAATTGCCATTTGAACTAAATGAAATAGGTAGGATATACAAATGTTCTTTTTTATCCTATTCCTATCCCCTTTTCTCAATTCTGTATTTAAGAGACAAATAATCTCTATTCAATTGAAAACTACATACATAAAAATAACTCTTCAGGAAACTGTGATTCAGGTTTTCCCCATAAAAAGCCAGCGTTTAAACATTTATTCGTTTCCTTTCAAAAACCAAATATTTGTTAAAATGTGGTTGTAAGAAAATATCAACCCAAATTTCCTCTATATAGATCTATTTTTACTATATAAAATAGTTAATAGAAAATGCTGATTAGCTGAAAAGAATCTTGGTATGTCAGAAAATAATATATTTTCTTCAACTTGTTTTATATTTATCTATCCTGTTTAATTTTGAATTTGTCTTGTGCTTATTCATTTTCTATCACCTAAACTAAAAAGCAATTTCCAGCTGGGTGTGGTGGCTCATGCCTGTAATCTCAGCACTTTGGGAGGCCGAGGCAGGAGGATCACCTGAGGTTAGGAGTTCGAGACCAGCCTGACTAACATGGCGAAACCTCGTCTCTACTTGAAATACAAAAATTAGCCAAGTGTGGTGACACATGCCTGTAATCCCAGTTACTCTGGAGGTTGAAACAGGAGAATTGCTTGAACCCAGGAGGTGGAGGTTGCAGTGAGCCGAGATCACCCACTGCACTCCAGCCTGGACAACAAGAGCGAAACTCCATCTTTAAAAAAAAAAAGTAATTTCCATGTGAGCAAAAACCTTCTTTCGGATTGTTTACTTTGACATTCTCAAGACCTAGAAAAGTGTGTAGCAAATAGTATTTGCTAAATAAAAAATGTTGAATAAATTTATTGTCCAACTTTAACACATCACCACATGAAAGTTGTTTTTGAGATTAATAACTTTGGTTATTGTTAAAATTGTATAATGTGTTCATCTTATATTACTTTATATGATGTCTTATGTTAGTATTTTAAATTAATAAACAAATAAAATATATATTTAGCTATTCTTGTTCATTGGCATCAGTTCATATATTCACTTATTTTTATGTATACTGGTGTATATATTTAAGTTTCTAATTCTTCTGCATATGATGTCTATATGACAGAGAGGCAATTTCATGTTTTTATATTAAAATTTAACAATTTCCAGAACTAATTTTTTTTAACTTAAAGGCCAGTGTGATAGTAACCGAGGACTAATTATTGAAAAGAAGCTAATTTCCCACTTTATCTGCAATGTTACCTTATATTTTTTAATCTATGAACGTGACTTTTTCTTGTCTGTATTTTTTCCCTTCTCAATTTGTCTATCTATGTCCCACATGCCACTTTGCCTTTATTAATATGGTTTTAACATAGGTCTTACTATCTAATAAAACAAGGCTCCCACATTTTCTTCATCTTCAATAGTGATTTTCCTAGTCTTGACTTTTGCAATTTAATGTACATTTAGAATTCTGCTTTGTAAGTCCCACAACAAAACCTGTGGTATTAACTGGAATTGAATTGAATCTCTAAAATATTTAGGGTTAAATGGCATCATTTAAAATCATCATTTTCAAATCCTAAAATGTTATTAAAAATAATGACAAAACTAAAATTACTTTTGCACCAACTGAACGTTTATCCAACTATGGGTGGTCTTACCTCTTTTACCAAATTAACAATGTTTCTATAGTGATAAGGCGGAAGTACTGTGGTTTATGTTTTTCCACAGGAAGGTGAGATTATAACATTTGTCATACCTTTCTCAAAGATAGAATTTCACTGAGTATCTCCACTTTCAATTCTAGATCAGGAACTGAGAACATATCTAAATTTTCTAGTTTTATAGAAGACTTTTATCCACAAGAATCAAGATCTTCCCTCTCTGAGCAGGTGTGTGTATGTGTGTATGTGTGTGTGTTTATTATTCAAGATATGAGAAACTATATTTCAACCTCAAAAAAATAAAAATATTTACACTATAAGGTAATTCTTTTTTTTTTTTTTTTTGTTGAGACGGAGTGTCGCTCTGTCGCCCACGCTGGACTATAAGGTAATTCTAATTGTTTCTTAGATGCTTGAATAGAACTCCTGAGGATAGAGAATACTTATCATTTCTGATGTATATTCTATCACTGTATCTGATGATAGGGAATTAGGATACACCTATTGAAGAATCAGAAGTTGTAATATTACTATAAGAAGAAGCTTTTCTCTAAGCAAAACTAGAAAAAATTGAACCTTTACCTTTAGGATTAGCAGAATTGAGTTTCAATTTGAATTCTCACATTTTTGAGTTTTCTGATGTTGTAGGGGCACTTACCTTTGATACACATCTTTACATGCAAGGTGAAACAAGCTATATCTGCGCTTTCCAACTATCATAATCAAATATGAAATAGCTTCTATTTTTAAAGTCTAAACACTATGCATATTTATTAAACAGATTTTTTTCTGGAAGCTCTGCTGTGCATTGCTAAGATGTTACTAAATAAACATGTGAGATTAGTTTTGTTAATGATGATGGTGATGAGAATTTGTTGTTGATGATGATGATATGGGCACGTTGGATGAAAATGCACTAGAAAAGGACATTCAATAAAAGTGCATAAAACTTACCTGAATTTAGCTGGCAGAAAGAAAACTAAATTATTGCCAGATAAAATAAACAACTATAAACACTTGATCTTAGCTAAAAGGCCAAGAAGCAATAAATGACTATAAACAGAAAACTGTGTGTGTTGTTATCTAATATCAGTCATGTAAAATATTTGTGTTAAATATCTCAATGTAGGTGAATTAATATATTCATTATATTGTTATGACATTTTGAAGTAATTGGCGATTATTTTACAACCAAGAGAAATGTATAAAATTATTTTTGCCTGGCTTTATGTGAATTGTCATTTCTATTCTTTTCTTAGAGGCATGCACAGGGGGAAAGTTTCTGCATTTTACTTTTCTATTCAAAATATTTTATCTCACCACAGGAAAGAGAACAAAAAACAAATGCCCAATTTTATTTTATTCAGGAATCCTTTGTGCTTTGAAGACTTTAGATTCCTCTCTGAGGTAGACGTGCACTTACAATTATTTGATGGGGTGGATGCGTGGTCGGAGGCCTCGACACAACTTGGGTATGTTTTCACCACATGAATGTGTAGTTTTTTTTGTATACGATTTTAAGATACCAAGAATTTTATACAAGCATATAAGGCATAGGCAAGCAATTTACTCTGATTCTTTTCATGTTCTATTTATGTTGATTTCATGTTACGTCCGTATTGTATGTCAAATCAAGTCTTCCAAAACTTAAAAACTTTTTTTTCCTTTATTTTATTAACTATATTATGGTAAAGTCACTCACAAGTCACTCACAATTTGGGCCAGCTTGAAATAGTGAAACAGATGTG
Organism: Trachypithecus francoisi; assembly: GCF_009764315.1. Lineage (NCBI taxonomy): Eukaryota > Metazoa > Chordata > Mammalia > Primates > Cercopithecidae > Trachypithecus > Trachypithecus francoisi. The sequence goes on from NW_022681456.1 coordinate 123,730,682, forward strand.
GAATCATACTTGAATTTTACTCAAACTTTTACCACTCTCTAGATTTGAAATGGGGTCAATCTGCAACCTCTATGTAGTTTAGTTTAGTTTCTTTTTCTATCAAATACAGGCATGAAACGTTCCATATTGATCTTAGTAGATTTGTGTAATATTCAAATCAAGTGACATGTATTTTAAAGCCCTTTTTATCCTAAAGGTGTTTATAAATTTATAACTTATTCACAGTTGGTAACATTACATTAAATAAGCTTTATGATTTTGGCCATCTCTAATATTCAATTTCTTCTTCCATAAAGTGATACCTACTCTCTTTACTCCATATGTAAAATAACTGAGTTAGATATTACATGTGCAAACAATGTCTAAGTCTAATTTTAGCTATAAAAGGTAATTCATATTATCATTTAATTTATAAAAGGCTTTTATACAACAAACCCCCTTGACATGAGTTTACATATGTAACAAACCTTTGCATACAACCCTGAACCAAAAATAAAAGTTTTTTAAAAAGCTTTTAAGAAAATATTAATCATCAGTAAATAATTAATATTTCAAGAGAGCAAAATGATTCTTTCAGTATTTTGTTCAGAGGCAGGATTATCTGTCTTTGTTCTAAAGGGTTGAATCCTACTATTTTAGCCTATGTATGTCCTTCATTATGAAGAAAATTAGACGGCCGGGCACAGTGGCTCATGCCTGTAATACCAGAACTTTGGGAGGCCGAGGCAGGTGGATCACCTGAGCTCAGGAGTTCGAGACCAGCCTGGCCAATATGATGAAACCCCGTCTGTACTAAAAATACAAAAATTAGCCAGGTATGGTGGCACAAGCCTGTAATCCCAGCTACTCAGGAGGCTGAGGCAGGAGAATCGCTTGAACCCAGGAGGTGGAGGTTGCAATGAGCCAGGATCACACCACTGCATTCCAGCCTGGGCTACAAGAGCGAAACTCTATCTCAAAAAATAAAAAATAATAAATAAATAAATAAATGAAAATTAGACACACTAGTATTTACTAAAAGCTTACTAAATGATTGATGTCATTGCTGTTAAGTTCCTTATATTTTTATTTCATTTTTAAAATACCCATACTGGGTTGTAATAATATCCTTTTTTATTGCTTTCTTCTTTTGCAAGTTAGGAAACTGGGATGCAAAAGCTAGATTATTTATGAAGTTACATTAAGTTTGTATATGTGGATCGGTGATTTAAATACATGTCTTTCTCCCTACATGTCTTTTCACTATACCAAGTCCCTTTCTGGTAATGTTAGGTTTCATTATACATTACGAATTAACTAATTTTAATAGTACATAGGATTTTGCTAAGGGTACTTTGCATGGCATAAATGTAATTTTATTTATATAGTAAAGTGTAAAGATAATAATGTAGTAATATAAAACAAAAGTGAATTCATGTTGTACTTTAAAAAGGATTGTCATGAGAAGTACATAGATGGAAATGGCAAGTGGAATTTTTAAAATGTATGCCCCAAATAGCAGAAAGGCCATGACTCATATAAGCCTGAATTCTTTCTCTCTAGAGATGAGTGAATTTCATACTTATAAGTTGGGTCTAGCAAAGAGTGATTTTTCAACACGATGCCAAAAGCAAAGATGTCCAGTAATCAAAAGCAAATGTAGAGAAAACGGTAAGTGCTATGTTCCATCTGTCCACTCTCAGTATATTCAAATGAATCTTGGAAACTATGTGATTAAATCAATGACAATCATTCAGTTTACTTTATCTTCATCAGGAAAGCAGGAATACCCCCATGAACTCTAATATAATATTAAAATATATAATAAAATTATGGTATTAAAAGCTGTTGAGTTTAGAATATTTTCATAGCCTAAAAAATGATGAGTTTATTTATCCTGATAATATAATCAAGGCAGGAATTTCTAAGAGATTACTGAAAAGAAAACCGAATAGAAATGAAAAACAGAAAAGATATTTTAAAAATCCTCCAGAGATATGTTCCTAAATATTATAGAAGTGATAGCTAGATTATTATTTATAGAATTGTTTCTGAGTGCAGTGAAGAAGATGTACTCTCCAATGTCTTTTTTCAAAGCAGAATATTGTTGATAATAGACCTTTATATAGTTTGTATGAAAAGCAAAACAACAGGTGACCCCTCAATTTTGATTAAAAACTAAGAAACAAATTATTAACAAATAGCATCACTTTACAAGAATTAATTTAAGGAAGGCAAAGTGCTATATGTAAAAATTCCTTTTTGGACTAAAATATTCAATTGTTACCAAAATTTAAAACATACATGCCTTTTCACTCAGCAATTATCATTGTGGGAATTTATCCCAGAGAGGGACTCAAAAATATGCACAGATGGGTATGAAATGTATCATTATTTCCAATAGCAACACATAAGAAACAAATTAAATATCCACTGGAAAAAAATTCAAAGTCTGTCAAAAATTAGATTCTGTCCAGAGTTGTCAGTGAAATACAATGCAGCTATTTATAAATTTGGTATCCTTATACTCCATGAGAACTAATCACCAGGATATTGTCTTAGGTTAAAAAAAAAAAAAAATTCATAGGATTTTTTGTATATTATAGTTTCTTTAAAATGTATTTTTAATATGTAGCTAAGGGGAATGGTAATTTTTATTTATTTTTAGTTGGCATGTAATAATTATACATATTTAAGGGATGCAGTGATATTTCCATACAACTATATAATGTCTAATGACCAAATCAAGGTAATTAGCATATCCATCACCTCAAACATTTATCAGTTCTTTGTGTTGGGAACATTCAAAACCTTCTCTTCTAGCTATCTGAAAATATACAATAAATTACTCTTAACTGTACTCTCCCTACAGTGCTATAGGAACACTAGAAAAAGCCCGCATGTAGCTGTAATTATGTATCCATTAACCTCTCCCAATCTTCTCCTCCTCACTATTCTTTCTAGCCTTAAATAACCACAATTCTACTCTCTAATTCTGTGAGCTAAAAGTTTGGATCTCCTACATATGAGTGAGAATATGTGGTATTTATCTTTCCATGCCTTATTTACTTTACTTCACATTATGTTCTTCTGACACATCCATGTTGGTGCAAATAATAGGATTTCATTCTTTTTTTATGACTGAATGGTATTCCTGTGTGTGTGTGTGGTGTGTGTGTGTGTGTACACACATTTTGTTTAGCCATTCATCTGTTAATGGACACAGGTTGATTCCATATCTTGGCTGTTGTGAATAATGCTGCAATAGACATGGAGCTGCAGACATTATTTCAATATACTGATTTCCTTTCCGTTGGAGAAAGACTGAGATTGCTGAATCATATGGTAGTTCTATTTTTGGTTTTTTAAGGAACCTCCATACTGTTTCCATAATGGCTATACTAATTTACATTCCCACCAACATTATATAAACATTAGCCTTTCCCTGCATCCTCACTGTCATTTGTTATTTTTTGTCTTTTTAAATAATAGCTATTCTAACTTAGGGTGAGATGATACTCATTGTGGTTTTGATTTTCATCTTATTGATGACGAATGATGTTGAACTTTCAAAAAATATATCTATGGCTATTTATATATCTTCTCAGAAATATCTATTCAGATCCTTTTCTCATTTTCAAATCAGTTTTTGTTGTTGATGATGCTGTTGAGTTGTTTGAATTTCTTGTATATTCTGGATATTGTTCTCTTGTCAGAGGAATAATTTGCAAGTATTTTCTCTCATTCTACAAGTTGTCTCTTCACTCTGTCACTTGTTGTCTATGCAGTAAAGAAGTGTTTTAGTTTGATACAGCCTCATTTGTTTCTTTTTGCTTTTGTTGCCTGTACTTTTGAAGTCTTACCCATAAAATCTTTGCCTAGACTCATGTCCTGTGGTGTTTCTCTTATCTCTTCCAGTAGTTTTATAGATTCGGTTCTTACCTTTAAGTCATTAATCCATTTTGAGTTGATTTTTGTATATAGTGTGAGATGAGGGTCTAATTTCATTCCTCTGTGTATATATCCAGTTTTTTCAGCTCCATTTATTGAAGTGCCTGTCCTTTCCCAGTGTATGTTATTGGTGCCTTTATGGAAAAATCAGTTGGCTGTAAATAGATGGATTTATTCCTGCATCGTCTATTCAATTTTATTGGTCTAAGTGTCTAGTTTTATGTCAATGCCATACTGTTTAGGTTATTATAGTTTTGTAGTATATATTGAAATCAGGTAATGTGATGCCACCAGTTTTCTTCATTTTTGTTCAAGATTGCTTTGACTATTCGGTCAAATTTGTGGTACCATACAAATTTTGGATATTTTTTCTATTTCTGTAGAGAATGTTATTAGTATTGTGATAGGAATTGCATTGAATCTGTAGATTGCTTTGAGTCATATGATTACTTTAACAATATTCTTTCAGTCTATGAACATGAGATGTCTTTCCATGTTTTTGCATCCTCTCTGGTTTCATTAATCAGTATTTTATAGTTTTCATTGTAGAGATCTTCCACTTGTGTGATTAAATTTATTTCAGGGTATTTTATTATTTGTAGGTATTATAAATGGAATTGACTTCTTGATTTCTTTTTCAGCCAGTTTGTTATTGGTGTATAGAAACACTACTGATTTTTGTATGTAGATTTTTGTATCCTGAAACTTTACTGAATTTGTTTATTTGTTCAAAGGCATGTTGTTTAATTTTCATGTATCTGTGCAGTTTCCAAAGTTCCTCTTGTTATCAATTTCTAGTTTTATTCCATTGTTGTCAGAAAATTTACTTGATATAATATTGAATTTTGAAAATGTGTTGAGACTTACCACCTAGCATATGGTCTATCCTGATGAATGTTCCGTATGATGATAATAAGAATATGTGTTTTGCAGCAGTTGGATGAAATGTTGTGTACATTTAGTAAGGTTCTTTAGGTCTATATTATAGTTTTACTTGGTAGTTTCTTTTCTGATTTTCTACCTGAACGATCTGTCCATTGCTTAAAATGTGTTGCTGAACTCCTCTACCCTTATTGTATTAGTCTATTTCTCCCTTCAGATCTATTAATATTTACTTAATATATCTGAGTGCTGTAGTATTGGGTGCATATGTATACTTACAAACACAATATTATATTGCTGAAATGACCCGTTTGTCATTATATAATGGTCTTCTTTGACTCTTTTTTACTCTTTTTGACTTAAAGTCTACTTTATCTAAGTATAGCTATGCCCTCTCTTTACTGGTTTTCATTTTCATGGAATATCTGTTTTCATCCTATACTGTCAGTCTATGTGTGTTTTTACGAGCAAAGTGAGTTTCTTGAAGGCAATATATTGTTCAGTTTTGTTGTTTTTAATCCATTCAGTCACTCTATGTCTTTTACTTGGAGAATTTAGCCCCCTTGCATTTAATATTATTATTGGTAAGTAAAAACTTACTATTGCCATTTTGTTCCTTGTTTTCTAGTAGTTTTGTAAGTCTTCCTTTCTTCCTGTCTTCCTTTGTGATTAAGTTGCTTTCTCTGGCAGTGTATTTTAATTCCTTGATTTTCATTTTAGTGTATCTATTATAGGTTTTTGTTTTGTCGTTACCATGAGGCTTACAAGGACATCTTATAACTATAGCAATTATTTTATACTGATGACAACTTAACTTTGATCACAAAGAAAAGAAAAACAAAACAAAAAAAAGAAAAAACTAAACAACTCTACACTTTAACTCCATCTCCTCTCACATGTTGACTTATGTTTGCATGGATTTACATCATTTTATATTGACTATCTCTTAACAAATTATAATTACTTTTATTTTGATAGAGTTGTCTTTTGATCTTTATAAGATCTGTGTGGTTGAGGCACCACAATTACAGTAATAGAATATTCTGAATTTGTCTGTGTACTTACTTTTATCAGTGAGTTTTATACCTTCAAATGTTTTCTTATTGCACATTTATGTTCTTTTTTTCTGACTGAAAAAACTCTCTTTAGCATGTCATGTAAGACAGGTCTAGTGGAAATAAATTCACTCAACTTCTGTTTGCCTGAGAAATACTTTTTCTCTCTGTCATGTGGATAGCTTTGTTGGGTACAGTATCTCAGTTGGCATTTTTTTTTCCTCGGGTCTTTGAGTATGTCACCCCATTTCCTCTTGGCCTAGAAAGTTTCTGCTAAGAAGTCTGCTAACAGATGTGTTGAAGCTTCTTTATATTTATTTTGCTTTTTAAATTTTGCTTCCTTTAAAATTCTCACTTTATCTCAAGCTTTGAACATTTAAATTTTATATGCCTTGTGGTAATCTTATTTGGGTTGAATCTGCTTGCTAATCTTTGACCTTCCTGTATGTGCTTATTCATATCTTTCTCTGGGTTTGGCAAGTTTTCTGTTTGTCCACAGCTTCCCAGACCAGTGCTGTGCCAGGGCTTGCCCAAGGGCCGTGGTTGCTATGGCCTGCAACCACTGAAATTTTCCTGAGACCCAAGGCCACTTTAGTCAGCTGGTGATAAAATGGGCTGAGACGAAGGTTCCTTCTGCCTAAGCAGTGGATTCCTCTCTGGCCCACGTGGGTCAAAATGCTCCCCGTATGAGCACTGGTTTGGAATCAAAGGCTGTGGGATCTCTGTCTTTTGCTGTGTTCCAATGTGGTGGGGCCAGGTCTAAGTTCCAACACAAAGTCCCACACTCTGATTTCCATTTCCCAAGCAGGCTGTTTCTCTCCAAGCGCTGCAGTATCTGGGTTTGGAAGAGGGGTGTTTAGGCAAGGCAAGACCGTCTTTTCTTACCTCTTTAATGTGTTTTTTCTTGTTATCATGCCAAAATCAGGGTACTGTGATAGCTCACCTAATTTCTTGAATTATTTTGAAGGTACTTTCTTGCATGGATAGTTATTTAGTTTGACGTTTCTGTGAGAAGATAATAGCTAAAGGGTTCTTCACAGCCAGCTTGCTCTTCTGTCATTTTCTTCATTGTTTTCCAGTATATCTGTTGTTTTGCCTACCCATTGATTTTTTTCTCCTCTATCATTATCTATCTTCGTGGTTTGGTGGTTCTCTGTAGTAATAAGATTTAATTCCTTTCTCTTTCTTATTTGTATATCTGCTCTACCAGTTTTATACTTCTGTGCATTTTTATGGTGATAGATATTGTCCTTTTGCTTCCAGATATAGGACTTAAGCATCTCTTGTGGGGCTAATCTAGTGGTGATGAAGTCCCTCAGTTTTTGCTTGTCTGGAAGAATATGTCTCCTTTATTTCTAAAGGATAGCTTTGCTTAATACAGTATTCATATATGGCAGAGGTTTGTTTTTTTTTTTTTTTTTTTTTTTTTTTGGCATTTTGAATTTATCATCCCATGCTCTTCTGGCCTGCTGCTGGAGAAAGTGGAATTGCTGGCAGTGGTGGCCGTGGGCCCCAAGCAAGTGGCTCTGGGAATCTGGGGTGCACATGCATGACTCTGTCTATGCTGAGGACAGACTCTCTACTTGGCTGCATCACCTGCTCCCTGGACAAAGGGCTCTGTATGGGCTTGATGCAAGGGTCACGACTATACCATTGAGTGGGATCACCTGGTGTTGCTATGCTGCAGTCCTCTAGGTGGATTTGGTGGAATGTCAGCAGGGCCCCAGGGATGTGAAGATGCAGAAGCTATTGGGCCCCAAAGATGTGAAGATAAAGGAACTATTAGGCCCCAGGGCAGAGTGTACTTTGGTGATGGCTACACTCTCAAAATGGTGCAGTGCTGCTGCAGCCTGTGTTCCAGAGAAGAGGAGGGCCCCCAGTGTGAACTCCCACCCTGAAATAATGCAGTTATGTGGATTCCAGTCAACTCCCTACACCAGAGTCAGGGATTGTGAGGAATGTGGAGCTATTCTATAGTTAGGATAGCAGGTATTTATAATGGGAATGTGGACCGCTGGGGAGCTCCTGCTTACCTTTTCTCCTCAATGGGGAGTCCCTCTTGGCTGTAAGCTGATCCATGTCACCTGCTTCTCTTCCCTTTCTATGCTATTGCCCTGAGCATCTGTGCCTCAGAGAGACTTGGTCACTTTCTTGCTGAATTCCAGCCTTCTCTCTTCAACACTCTATTCAATGTGTGGTTATCTACTTGTTGTTTTGGTCCCTTGTGGAAGTGAGTGCTGGGTGCCTGCAGTTAGCCATCTTGATGATGCTTCCTCCTTCTTTGTTTATGTTTATTATTGTATCTGCATAAAAATAATAAATCATAAGCATAATTTATTCTAGGGATGACTGGGGAACTTGCAGAGAAGTATAGAAGGAAATATGACATTGTTGTACTCCAGTTTTTGATCATTTGCAAAGTATTTATGTTCTGTTCTGGGAAAAATAATTAAGGCAGAAAAAGGATCAATACTACCTACTCATTAAAAAAAGAAAAAACCTCTAATGTTTATATTAAATACAAAGATACCCAAACCCTTTATGCTTCTTTTTCTGATCTGTTTCTTTTTTCTTTGACAGCATCTCCACTTTTTTTCTGCTGTTTCATTGCTGTAGCTATGGGAATCCGTTTCATTATTATGGTAACAATATGGAGTGCCGTATTCCTAAATTGTAAGTGATAACAGAGAAGTAGATTGCAGCATTGTTAATTTAACAATTGTAATGTATTACTTTTGTTAGTATTCAGAAACACAGAAACATAAACTAGAAATATTAAATGTATCTTTGTCGTATTTTTGCTATTAGTCCAGAAATTTGTAAACTATGTTTGCTTATAGTATAAATTACTAACAATACAAACTTTTTAATACTTATGGTTATTTTAATAGCATTATTCAACCAAGAAGTTCAAATTCCCTTGACTGGTAAGTGAATTTTTTAAATGTTTTAGAGCATATATTATATGTATCTACCTACACTATTGTGTAGGCATGTATTCAATGATGTAAAAGAAAGGAAAAATTAAATAACTAATTCTAGTCTGTAATACACTATGACTTCTGTTTTCCTTTTAACAATGAGGGAATACTTGTAAAAGTAGAGGATACTTAGGTTTGATATCTTTCTCTCTCTCTCTCTCTTTCTCTCCAATACTTGTAAAAAGTAGAGGCTACTTAGGTTTGGTTTGACATCTTTCTCTCTCTCTCTTTTTTTTTTTGAAATGGAGTCTCACTCTGTCACCCAGGCTGGAGTGCAGTGGGGTGATCTCAGCACAGTACAACCTCCACCTCCTGGTTTCAAGTGATTCTCATGCCTCAGCCTCCCAAGTACTTGGGACTGCAACCTTTACCTCCTGGGTTTGAGCAATTCTCATGCCTCAGCTTCCCAAGTAGCTGGGGCTGCAGGCATGTGCCACCACACCGGCTAATTTTTGTATTTTTAGTAGAGGCAGGTTTTTACCATGTTGGCCAGGCTGGTATCAAACTTCTAACTTCGAGTGAGTCACCTGCCTTGGCCTCCCAACGTGCTAGGATTACAGGCATGAGACACCACGCCCAGCCTGGCATCTCTCTATGAATACATGGAGATATGCCTTTGGTTATGACTATGATAATTTAATAATCTGAAATTTTAGAGTTGGAGTGAAAAAGACATTTAATTTGTCTAGATAAAATCTGCTATAATGTTCAGATGTGTAGAATTAATAATATATTCTCCTTTTCTAGAAAGTTACTGTGGCCCATGTCCTAAAAACTGGATATGTTATAAAAATAACTGCTACCAATTTTTTAATGAGAGTAAAAACTGGTATGAGAGCCAAGCTTCTTGTATGTCTCAAAATGCCAGCCTTCTGAAAGTATACAGCAAAGAGGACCAGGTTGAGTATTTATTTTAATTTCCCATCCTATATTTAATCCTAACATCTGAGGCAAATCACTGGAATAGGAACCTGGAACATATAAGGGACACTATGACTTGGTTATTCTAATACCAACCCTAAATCTTTCTTCATTGAAAATAACCAAGCATAGAAATTGCAGGTATCAGACACATGAAAAAATGCTCGTCATCACTGGCCATCAGAGAGATGCAAATCAAAACCACAATGAGATACCATCTCACACCAGTTAGAATGGCAATCATTAAAAAGTCAGGAAACAACAGGTGCTGGAGAGGACGTGGAGAAATAGGAACAATTTTACACTGTTGGTGGGATGGTAAACTAGTTCAACCATTGTGGAAAACAGTATGGCAATTCCTCAAGGATCTAGAACTAGAAATACCATACGACCCAGCCATCGCGTTACTGGGTATATACCCAAAGGATTCTAAATCATGCTGCTATAAAGACACATGCCCACGTATGTTTATTGCGGCACTATTCACAATAGCAAAGACTCGGAATCAACCCAAATGTCCATCAATGACAGACTGGATTAAGAAAATGTGGCACATATACACCATGGAATACTATGCAGCCATAACAAAGGATGAGTTTGTGTCCTTTGTAGGGACATGGATGCAGCTGGAAACCATCATTCTCAGCAAACTATCGCAAGAACAGAAAATCAAACACCACATATTCTCACTCATAGGTGGGAACTGAACAATGAGATCCCTTGGACACAGGAAGGGGAACATCACACACCAGGGCCTATTGTGGGGGGGGGGGAGAGGAATGGCACTGGGAGTTATACCTGATGTAAATGACGAGTTGATGGGTGCTGACTAGTTGATGGGTGCAGCACACCAACATGGCACATGTATACACATGTAACAAACCTGCACGTGCACATGTATCCTAGAACTTAAAGTATAATAATAATAAAAAAGAAAAAGAAATTGCAGGTATCACGTATGTGTGCTCAGATGGGAATTATGCCAGTTGGGGGACAGAATGCATGTTTTTACAAGTGTGAGAACAGATGAAATGGCTATGGTCTTGCATTTACTAAAATTATGAACACTGATTTCACTTATAGTTTATTTGTGATTTCAAACAGGATTTACTTAAACTGGTGAAGTCATATCACTGGATGGGATTAGTACACATTCCAATAAATGGATCTTGGCAGTGGGAAGATGGCTCCATTCTCTCATCCAACCTGTAAGTCTTTGACCCAATGGGTCTCTAGTTTTGAATTTTTTTCCTAAGTTTCCCTGTAATAATTCTAATCACTCATTTCATATAATCCCAAGACATTTGCACGTTCTAATAGATTTAGTAAAAAGTGCTTAGGCCCTAAATTTGGGAGAAAGTTGTATTCATTGTAGAGTAGCCAACACAAATACTAGTAAGTAATATAAATTGTTTAGTATATGGTAAGTACTATACAAGGCAGGTCTAATATTATGTTCGTTTTACAGATAAAGAGACAGGAGCAGAGAGGTTAAGTATCACATACTTTTCTTTCTGAATTTATTACCAGACATGTTGAGACACAATTAACATATAATAAATTGCACATATATAAATTACACAATTTAATAATCTCAAGAAATATATATATATACTCATGAAACCATTAAGAACATCAAGATAATTAACCTGGAAAACATTCTCTAAGCATGCCCCCTTGTGATTTCTCCTCTGTGTCCCTATGTACTTACCTCTTTCTCTTTCCAGTCAATCAGTTTTCTGCCACTTTAGTTTGCAATTCATAGAATTTAATATAAATGAAGTCCTACAATATGTATCATTTGCAAAGTCTTATTTTCACTTAGAAAAGTTATCTTGAGATTCAGCCATCTCATTGCATGAGTAAAGAGTTAATTACCTCTTATCTCTTCATGTATTGATGTATATTTAGGTAATTCCCAGTTATTGATCATTACAAATAATGCTACTTGCTAATAATATTTGTGTACAAGTATTTGTATCATATTAACAAAGTCTTTCTTTTCCTTAATATAAATACCTAGAAACAAAATGGCTGAATCATATAAGTATATATTTAACTTTTTTAAAAGTGCCACACTGTTATCCAAAGTGGTGGTGATATTTTACAAATTTTACTTTCTACCTATCTGTATGTATGAGAAAATCTGAGAGAGAACTTGCTTCATATCCTAGTCAACACTTGCTTTGATCAGCCTCTTAAATTTTTTTTTTTTTTTTTTTTTTTTTTTTTGAGGCGGAGTCTCGCTCTGTTGCCCGGACTGGAGTGCAGTGGCCGGATCTCAGCTCACTGCAAGCTCCCCCTCCCGGGTTTACGCCATTCTCCAGCCTCAGCCTCCCGAGTAGCTGGGACTACAGGCGCCCGCCATCTCGCCCGGCTAGTTTTTGTATTTTTAGTAGAGACGGGGTTTCACCGTGTTAGCCAGGATGGTCTCGATCTCCTGACCTCGCGATCCGCCCGTCTCGGCCTCCCAAAGTGCTGGGATTACAGGCTTGAGCCACCGCGCCCGGCCCAGCCTCTTAAATTTTATACTGGCCGGGTGCAGTGGCTCACGCCTATAATCCCAGCACTTTGGGAGGCCAAGGCGGGCGGATCGCGAGGTCAGGAGATCGAGACCATCCTGGCTAACACGGTGAAACCCCATCTCTACTAAAAATACAAAAAGGTTGTGAGTTCAAGACCAACCCGGCCAATGTAGTGAAACCCTGTCTCTACTACAAATACAAAAATTAGCTGGAGGAGGTGGCAGGCGCCTGTAATCCCAGCTACTCGGGAGGCTGAGGCAGGAGAATCGCTTGAACCCAGGAGGCAGAGGTTGCAGTGAGCCAAGATTGCACCACTGCACTCCAGCCTGAGTGACAGAGCGAGACCCTATCTCGTAAATAAATAAATAAGAAAATTTTAGACACACTAAACGATGTGTTTTGGTATATGAGTATAGTTTTAACATGTATTTTACTAATGCAATGATGTTAAGTAGCATTTTTTGGTGCTTATTTGCCATTCAGGTAAAAATTTTCTTCTCACTGATTTCTGCTTTGATCTTTATTATTTACTGTCTTCTTATAGTAGGTTAAATTTGCTTTTTTAGTTTCTTATATTGAAAGCTGATATGTTGATTTGAAACTTTTTTCTAATAAAAGTTATACTATTAATACGTGAAGTGATTTGGCAACATCCCCACGTATTTTAAGATACTATTTTTTAATTTCCATTCAGTTAAAAATAGTTTCTAAATTGTCTTTTGCATTCTTTGATTCATTGATTATTAACATGTGTCATTTAGTTTTCAACATTTGTGAATTTTTCAGACATATTTTATTGTTGATTTCTAATTTAATTTCAATTTTATTAGAGAATTATTTTGTATAATAAGTCTGGCACTTCTTTAAAGTGCTCTTTTCCTTGATTTTTAAATTTACTTTGCTACTTTAATGATTAATTGACAATGATCATTGCACAACCTTTTACTCTCATGTATTATTTTCAACTTTCCCCTTGTGTTTATTGTAGCAAGAACTCCTTACCTTCCTTCCTCATTATCCCTTTGTAATTTGGAAGCCCCAGTATACCTTAGAATTGATACACAATGTCCTCATTTATGTATGGCTTGCAAGTTTATTTTTAACAGAAAAAACATTGATTCTCTAAAAAAAAATCAGAGTTTGTATCATGTTTTCTCAATATTTTCCTATCTACAAGGACAAAACTTTCTTTCAGAAGCAAAACAACTGGCATACTACCTTTCTGTTTATGCATGTAGTAATTATTTGTTGACTGCTACACAATTTCCAGGAATTATGCAGAGAAAACTACAGAGATGAGTAGAATAAAACTCATTTAGGAGCTTCAAACTCTAGTCAGAGATGTAGTTGTAAGCAAATAATCCAGTGTTGTTAGGTACTCTGGCAGAAGTGTGATGAAAGTAGTATGAAAAAACAGACACAGAAATCAAAGGAACACATGGACAAAGTGATATTAAAAAGAATGAGGCCGGGTGCAGTGCCTCATGCCTGTAATCCCAGCACTTTGGGAGGCCAAGGCAGGGAGACTACCTGAGGTCAGGAGTTCAAGACCAGCTTGGCCAACATGGTGAAACCTATCTCTACTAAAAACACAAAAAATAGCCCATTGTGGTGGCAGGCACCTGTAATCCCAGCTACTCACGAGGCTGAGGTAGGAGAATTGCTTGAACCCAGGAGGCGGAGGTTGCAGTGAGATGAGGTTGTGCCACTGCACTCCAGCCTGGCGACAAGAGCAAAACACTGTCAAGAAGAAGGAAGGAAGGAAGGAAGGAAGGAAGGGAGGGAGGGAGGGAGGGAGGAGGGAGGGAAAGAAAGGGACTCTAATGTAGACTGAACCTAGTAAGAGCAGTTATTTAAAAATCTAGTTTGGGGCTGGGTGCAGTGGCTCACACCTGTAATCTCAGTACTTTGGGAGGCCAAGGTGGGTGTATTGCCTTAGGTCAGGAGTTCATGCCCAGACTGGCCAATATGGTGAAACCCCATCTCTACTAGAAATACAAAAATTAGCCGGATGTGGTGGCACATGCCTGTAATCCCAGTTACTCACGAAACTGAGACAGGAGAATCACTTGAACTTGGGAGGCAGAGTTTGCAGTGAGCCAAGATTAAACCAGTGCACTCCAGCCTCAGCAGTGGAGCAAGATTCTATCTTAAAAAACAAGCAAACAAACAAACAACAAAGCAAAAACTCTTTAAAAATAGTTTTTTTCCTACAGTGGTCGATTGTTCAATTACAGAACAGAGGTCATTACATTGTCCTTTTAAATAGGGATAGCATCAGACCATAATATTTCTATTTTTTGTCAGTTTTACATTGAAGTGACATCCTCACTCTTTCTTGAGCTTTCTATTTCCCATCTCTTATGAAAGAAAACAAATTATCGTTATTAATCATATAACTCCAAAAGATTAAAGTTGCCAGAGTAAAACACATATATAGATATAGAAATCTCTACGTGAAATGCCTAAACACATGCACTCATGCATACAAACACACACTTATACACACTTGTGAATGTGTGTATGTATTGGAAGATTTGAAGTTTTATTTTCATTTCCTTACCAAGTAAAATTGCATATATCTGAAGAATGTGTTTTATTTTTCCACAAAACACAGTATGAAATTCTAAATTGAATTCTGAATTGATTTCTCACTTAAATAGTTGTTTTAAAATAAACATTTTAAAGTTTTCATTTAACTTGGGTATACATATGAAGAGATTTTATACTTCAGAATTGAGTAGTTTCCAACGTATGATAAAAAGAGTGGCACATTATTTACAATTTTTACTTTTATTATCTGAGTTGGCTATATTTTGTTTATAAATTAGGACTAGGCATGGTCCTAAAATCT
This sequence comes from Trachypithecus francoisi, assembly GCF_009764315.1. Taxonomy (NCBI): domain Eukaryota; kingdom Metazoa; phylum Chordata; class Mammalia; order Primates; family Cercopithecidae; genus Trachypithecus; species Trachypithecus francoisi. Next base: position 123,745,830 of record NW_022681456.1, read on the forward strand.
CCTAAAATGGTATTAAGTTCCTGTATTTGAAGTTCAATAGGTGCGATTCATTTTTATTTTCCTGCATTAATAAAATCCTGTATGTAATTTTTAATTGTCTCTCCTCTAGACTAACAATAATTGAGATGCAGAAGGGAGACTGTGCACTCTATGCCTCAAGCTTTAAAGGCTACATAGAAAACTGTTCAACTCCAAATACATATATCTGCATGCAGAGGACTGTGTAAAGACGATCAACCATCTCAATAAAAGCCAGGAACAGAGAAGGGATTACACCAGCGGAAACACTGCCAACTGAAACTAAAGGAAACAAATAAAACGGGAAAAATGACCAACGACTGTCAGATTTCTTAGAGTCCACAGGACCAGACCATAGAACAATTTCACTGCAAACATGCATGATTCTCCAGGACAAAGGAAGAGAGATCCCAAAGGCAATTCAGATATCCCCAAGGCTGCCTCCCCCACCCTAAGCCCAGAGTGGATGGGCTGGGGGAGGGGTGCTGTTTGAATTTCTAAAGGTAGGACCAACACCCAGGGGATTAGTGAAGGGCGAGAAGCCCAGCAGATCCCTGAGAGTGCAACCCCCACCTCCACAGGAAATTGCCTCCTGGGCAGGGCCATAGCAGAGGGACACAGCATGGGCAGTGCCTTCCCTGCCTCTGGGGGTCATGCTGCCACTTTTAATGGGTCGTCTACCACCCCCAGACACTCTGGGTTGGATTAGTCGTCCGTCCCTGGGAGGTGATCAAGCCCCTCTTCGTCCCTATGGCACGGGCTTTCCTGCCTTGGGCCTTTACTCCTTACCGCAGTTCCCGAAGTGCTGGTATTGTTCTGCGGCCCCGTCCCGTTGCTCTGCCAGGCAGGGTGCCAGCACATGGGGAGAGCCGGTCTCCATCCGGGTGAAGCTCACCTGCAGCACACCTTGCATGCCGGGTCTCCCCTGGCCCCGGGGCCCTAGTACCGCAGGCAAAGGGGACAGTAAATCTGTCATCTCCAATCCCGGGTGAGCCCCCAGAAATGTAGTGCGATAGTTAAGAAATCAGAGAGACCCAGGGGTTGAGGAGGATATTTATTATTTAGGTGCGCTGGACCAGTCAGATTAACATCCAAAGGACTGAGCCCTGAACAAAGAGTCAAGTTACCTTTTAAGCATTTCGTGGTTGGGGGAAGATTTGTGCAGGGGGAAGCATATTACAGAAACAAGAAACAAAGACAGTTATTCAATTGAGACTTGCATCACATCATTTCTTACTTTTCAAGGAAAAGCATGTTTTGCGACTTGAGTTTATCTGTCTAGTGACCTTGCAGCTGCACAGCTAGAGAAACGGGTTTTCACAATGCCTGGGAAAGGGAGAGATAAGGCTACTAGCTACAGAAAAACAGGCAGTTAATTTTAAAGGACTCCAACTCTTTCTCTTCCTCAGGGGGAATTAGGTTTTCTTGCATACAACTGAGTTTTTGCTTACACATTCTTTAATTTATTTTGATTCCTGTTCCATGCCAACCACCTATGCTGCTGTTTTCCCCTCTCCTTCCCCTTCCCCTAGGGGAGGGACCCGCAGCCTTGGAGCTATTCTTTTTTCCACCAAGAAGAAAGGAAAGGGGGATTCTGAATATTTTTCTTACTACCAGAGGTTTGTGTGAGGTTCAACCCCCACCCCCCGCCCACACACGAGGATTCCTCACCTCTTTCTAAGGTTCAACCCCCCTCATGGGGATTCCTCACCTCTTTCTGAGGTTCAACACCCCCCATGGGGATTTCTCACCTATTTTTAACCTCCAAGACATCCTGACTAAGGAATATTTACCACCCCTGTGGTTTCTCTCTGCTTGGTATGTCCTAACTAAGGAATGCTTTACTGTCCTGCCGCATTTTCTTTTTTTTTCTTTTTCTTTTTTTCTTTTTGCCCCAATCACTGAGGAAATACTTTACTGGCTCCCGCAGCTTCTTCTTTCTTGGTCTGTGCACAGAGTCATCACCGCAGTATGTAAGGATCCTTTAAGCTAGATTGCTGGCCAGTTTCTTTCTTTCTTTCTTTCTTTCTTTCTTCCTTCCTTCCTTCCTTCCTTCCTTCCTTCCTTCTTTCTTTCTTTCTTTCTTCTTTCTTTTTCTTTCTTTTCTTTCTTCTTTCTTTTTCTTTTCTTCTTTCTTTCTTTCTTTCTTTCGTCCTCTCTGTGTTGCTGAGAGTCCGGGTTTATTCTTCACACCAGGTGGGTCTCAATTTCTCATACCCTAAGGGCCCCTTCAATGAGGTAGGGGAGCGCGTACCCTCATGAGAGAGGACTGGAGACCACCCCTGGAAGATAATGTATTCCCATACGGTTTGCCTCCAAATTGTTTGAAATGCTTGTTTCCCGGTGCTATAAACAGCACTTGAACATAAATTTAATTTATTTAGTAAGGCCATTTTTTACTTCCTGCAGAAAGGGTGCACGTGCCAGCAGTTTTGCCACGAGTATACACCAAACGAAGGAGACAGGGTCATTTATAACCTGTTGCATCCACCCTACTGCTGTAACCGGTTTCCACTGGCTGGAACAGGACCTCGCATTCTGTATTTGTCCCGACTGGCTAGCAACTTAGAACTTTTAAAAAAAAGGCAAAGGTAGAGGAGAACAAAGGAAGGAGGAAGTAACTTGTGGAATGCTGAGAAAGGTAAAAACACTTTTAAATAAGGAAGAGGAACAGGCTATGACCTAACGCTTGCTTGGACCAGTATAAGCACGCCGGCACAAATATTTAGGAGCACAGGTCTTTGAATACATTTTGCTTCTAAGAGAAGCTACTATTTATTCCTAATTAGACAGGGAAGAAAGTCTTTGAAGAGCAACCTCTACTTTACTTTTTACAGAATAAATGCAGGCTAAAAGAACACAAACTTTGCCAGGGGCAGAATGTTATGGACAGAATGTTTCTGTTCCCCTAAAATTCATATTTGAAATCCTAACTCCCAATGGTATGGTATTAGGAGGGGGCCTTTGGGAGGTAATTTAGGTGTGAAAGTTGATTATAAGAATTGAGTAATTCTGTTTTTACGTCTACTTCTTCTTTGTCTAACATCAGGATTGCAATCCCTTTCTTATTGCTAACAATTTGTCTTGTAAATCTTTGTTCATTATTTTACTGTGGTATACTATTACCTCTCACAGTTCAACTCCTGTTTCATACCAACTTTATTTATTTATTTATGTTTTGGCATTTGTGTTCTTATTTTTATGATTGTGTTAGAATTTCTAATTCAATTTGTGGCATTTATTACACTTTTCACCTGCTTAGTGATTGTTTCCTTTTTTGAGTGAGTGACTTTTCATAAGAAAAATATTTTATTTACATTATTTGAACTTTTGAGGTTTCATATAAATATGGTTTGATTTTTCCTATTCCTGTTTCGTGGACAAGGGTCCTAGTTAGAGAGCTCCTTCTTGTGTCAGTTCTGTCCTATTCAGCATAGCATCTTCTATGGGTGGTGGTGATGATGGGAGTAGGAAGGGGAAATGATAGTCATGTCTTTTTTCTCTTTCCTTTCTGCAGGATTCTTAAGTTCCTCAAATTACTTATTTACTTTGATAGTCACATTTGTAAGAAGTGTCACCCCTTCTTTATTTTCCACTTCTCTCCCAGAAACCATTGCTTTCCTTTCCAAGTTTCCCACTTCTGGTCTTGCGTTTCAAGCCTTTTCCCAGTACGGTGAACTACCAAGTCCCAATTTGTGTTAAGTACTCTGACATTTATTGTTGAAGTTTTATCTTTCAGGGTTTATAGTATCTGTGATTCATTTATGTCCTCTAGTCTTCTCTTCTGAGTGTGTTGAAGACTGATCTCCCTACCCTCCACCGCAGGTGTTCAGAGGTAGGCAGGAGCAAGTGTTCTTCTGCAATTATTTTTCTCTATTTAGAGGTAATTTGAAGGTTGTGGTGCTCTATGTCTCCTAGAGATGTTGAAAGAGTAAGGTATTATGTGGTTTTATTTGCTTTTCTTATTGATTTTATGAGTTTGGGGGAGAGATGGGGGATATTTGGGATTAGGCAACCGTCTCTGCAATGTGAGAAACTGAGAATTTACTACTGTTATTAGTTAAAGTGCCCTTTCTCTTAAATCCTTACTCTGAAATCTATTTCATACTTTAAACCAGTCAAAGGCTGTATGGAAGACTTATTATAAGCTCTCAATAAATAAGAATTCTAAAGTGTTAACCTCAGGTGACTGTGTTCTTAATGTACATGCGTACTTTCTTGTAGCCTGTCTATGTAATTTATCTAGTGTTTTAACAAACAGCTGTCACCTATGTTGGCTGAAAATAATGCAAGTCTGACCATTTTCATGTTGGAGCAATTAAAACCATGTATGAAAAAATATTACATTGGATTTTACAATATATGTGCATCATAGCTAGAAACACTTCTAAGAATCGAGAAAACCTCATTTGGTGAGTAGAAAATATCAGAAAGCCTACTTAGTACTATATGGGATTGTTTTATCATAGCTCCTACAGGGTGTTTGATGGCATTGTGTACAGTAGTATTTGTTCTCTCCATCATAACTCCAGCCACAATTTTTTCCATTTTTGCATGGTAATGTTTTGTCCATTTAAGATGCAATTACATTTCATTGTATTGTATTCCAATTTAGAAATACAGCAAATTTTTTTATATATATTAAATTTAAAATATATATATATACACATACACATAAATTATAAATATGTATCTTATTTTTATATATGTAAATTATTTAAAACATGGTGGAGTAAAATTAGCAAGATGACAGAATGGGAAGCCCTGGTCTCTTTTCTCTCTACAAACACACCAATTCAACTAAAAATTCATAGACAAATTTTCTTTGTGAGAAATTAAGAAACCAGTTGAGATGCTCCAATGCTATTGGTGAAACTACTCATGTTGAAGCTTTAGGGAAATCTAAGGCACACTCCTTCCGTAATTCTTACCCCCAGCACAGTGCCAAAAAAGCAGGAAAAAACTCCCCAGCTCCAAGCTTTGCTCTTGGTTAATAAATGATGGATGGCATGTCCAATTCCCCAATTTTTCCAGGGGCTACTCCTAAGATTGGCTGCTCTCTAGCCTGTCTCAGTGTACTGATAGAACCAAGCATAGCCTGGCTGCCCGGGACCAGCAAGAATATAGGTGGTGGGGTGAGCTGGCAGTTTCATAGCACTGTAGTTCCTCTCCTTGGATCAACATGAGTGAGTGGACCAAAGCCTTCAGCTCTCAGCTTCTCCTTGGGGGAAAAAGTTGAACTAAACAACTGATAATCCGTATTTTCTGGAGGTTGCCTGAGGAGCTAGCTCTGTCTATCTCAGAGCACTCAGAGGACCTGGGATATTTTAGGTGCCTGGGATCTACTAAGAAAAAAAGAAAACCAGTTGGACTAGCATGAAGGTTGACAAAGACTGCAAAAATCCCTGGCCAAATAATAACTAAAAGACAACAAAAAATGCCTTTACTGATATTATAAAAAATAGACTTTAAGTCAAAAATTGTCACAAGAAAAAAAAAGAAGGACATTACATAATGTTAAAGGAGTCAGTTCACCATTGGAGCATATAACAATTTTAAACATATATGCACCCAACATCAGAGTATCTAAATGTATAAAGCAAACATTGAATGAACTTAAGGGAGAAGTAGATAACAATACAATAGCAGTAGGAGATTTCAGTGCTCACTTTTAATAATGGATAGAACAACCAAACATAAAGGCAGCAAAGACCCAGATGACCTGATCAACACTGCAAGTCAAGTCACCTACAGACATATGCAGAACATTCAATCCAACAGCAGCAGAGTATACATTCTTCTCAAGTGCACATGGATCATTCTCCAGGATAGATCATATGTTAGGTCATTAAAGAAGTCTTAAGAAAACTCAATCAACCTTTGCAAAATAAACTTTCTAAATTAACTGAGACCTGTCTCAAATTTTCAGGGTTCACAAAGGAAACAACCAGTGGAATGAAAAGATGATCTACAGAATGGGAGAAAATAATTGCAAATCATATATCAGAAAAGGAGTCAATATCCAAAACATATAAAGAACTCCTACAACTCAATATACAAAAACACAAGTAACCCAATTAAAAAATGTATCAAAGACTTGAATGGTCATTTCTCCATAAAAAACATACAAAGGGTCAATGGGTATATGAAATGATGCTCAATATCACTGATCATCAGGGAAATGCAAATTATAAGCAGCAAATATCATCTTTCACTTATAAGGATGGTTATTATCAAACAAACAAGAGACAAGTGTTGGGAAGCATATAGGCTAATTAGATCCCTTGAACACTTTGGTGGGAATGAAAAATTGTGCTGCTTCTGTGGAAAACGGGATGGTGATTTCTCAAAAAAATAAAAATAGAACTACTATATGATCCACCAATACCCCTTCCAGGTAATTATGCAAAAGAATTGAAATAAGAATCTCAAGGAAATATTAGTATACTACTGTCCGTTGTTATACTAGTCACAGTAGCCAACATGTACATACAAATACAATAGAATATTATCCAGCCTTAAAAATGAAATCCTGCAATATGTAACAATGTGGATGAAACTTGAGGACAGTATGCTAAATGAAGTAAGCAAGTCACAGGATAAATACTATATGATTCCACTTATGTGAAATATCTAAAGTGGTCAAGCTTATAAAATCAGAGAATAGAATGGTGGTTGCCAGCAATGGAGAGAGGAAAAAATGGGACGTCGTTAATCAGAGGGGATAAAGCCTCAATTATGTAAGATGAATAAATTATAGAGATCTACTATACAACATTTTACTTATTGTTAATAATACTGTACTGTAGACTTGAAAATTTGTTAAGAGGGTAGATCTTGTGTTTACCTCAATAAAATAAAATTTTAAAAAATTAGCAAATAGATGCAAAGATACGTAAAAAAGATAACATGAACAACTGAGGTTTATAGCTGAGAAATAAAAACTATCTGATTTCAAAAGAGGCAGAATAAAACATTTAATAAAAGCGTATGTCATATGTACTCCTTATGAAAATTATCATCAGACTAGGAATAGGAGGGAACTTTCTCAACCTAGTAAAGGTCATTTATGAAAATCCTACAGCTAAAATCAAGTGTAAAGATAAAAAAGTGAATATTCATCCTCTAAGATCAATAGCAAACCAAGGGTGTTTACTCACCACTTGTGTTCAACTTTGTGTTGAATGTTCCAGCCACTGTGACAAGGCTATAAAAAGAATTAAAGGCACACAGTTTTCAAAAAAAAAAACAGGTAAAACTGTCTTTATTCATCTATGCAGATAATACAATGAAATCTACAGAAATGCTGCTAGGATAAGTGAGTTTAGGCGGGTTGAACAATAAAAGATACACTTAGAATCAACTGTGTAAATGAATATATGTACATGTATACTTACAATTTTAAAAATAAAAACTTGAAATTAGAAAACAAAATGTATACTAGCATTAAAAACAATAGACTACTTTGGGGAAATCTCATAAAAACATAAAAGGCCTGAATATTAAAAACTACAAAACATTACTGAGTATAATTTAAGTATATTGAGACGATGGACTAGGTAAAGAAAATGTGGTACATATACACCATGAAATACTATGCAGACATGAAAAAGAACAAAATCATGTCCTTTGCAGCAACATGGATGAAACTAGAGGCCATTATCCTAAGCAAATCAACGGAAGAAAAGAAAACCAAAAACCACATGTTCTCCCTTATAAGTGGGAGCTAAACATGGAGTACACAGGCACACAAAAAAAGGAAACAATAGACACTGAGGCCTACTTGAGGGTGGAGAGTGGGAGAAGGATGAGGATTGAAAAACTGCCTGTCAGGTACTATGCCATTACCAGGATGACAAAATTATCTGTACACCAAACCACTGCAACATGCAATGTACTCATATAAGAAGCCTACATATGTATGCCTGAACCTAAAACAAAAGCCAGAAGGAAAAAATTAAGCATATTGAAGTACAAGAAAGATACTTTATTCAAGGATCAGAAGACTCTCAGAAATAAAAAGGAATTGGCTGGACATGGTGGCTCATGCCTGTAATCCCAGCACTTTGGGAGGCCAAGGCACGTGGGTCGCTTGAGGTCAGGAGTTCAAGACAAGACTGGTCAACATGGTGAAACCCCGTCTCTACTAAAAATACAAAAATTAGCTGGGCGTTGTGGTGGGCATCTGTAATCCCAGCTACTAGGGAGGCTGAGGCACGAGAATCACTTGAACCTGGGTGGTGGAGGTTGCAATGAGCCGAGAACGCACCACCGCCTTCTAACCTGGGTGATAGAGCAAGAGTCAGTCTCAGAAAAAAAAAAAAAGAAAGAAAGAAAAGGGAATTAACTATTGATACATGTATCAACATAGATGAGTATAAAAACTGTTATGTTGAATGAAAAATCCTGACAACAGATGTACATATTATATGACTCTATATAAAACATAGAAAGGCAAATCCATAGTAACAGAATACAGTACAATACTCATCTGTAAGGGAAGGAGCCGATTTTTTATATATAGGGAAAAGGATACTTTTGAGGGTAGTATGTGTTTCATATGTTGCTGAGGTGATGGTTTCACAGATGCATAGATATGGAAATACATCAAATGTCATACTTTAAGCATATAAACTTTACTGTATCTCAATTATACGGCAACAGCGCTGTTAAAAATAAATAATGGCTAAAAGCTTAAACAAGCACTACATAGAAAAGGATATAAAAATGAAAACTAAAAGATGTGAGGTAAGCATCATTATTCGTTTAGAAAATGGAAATTAAATGTACAATTGTATGCAAATGCATAGTATCCAGAAGGTCCTTAGACTAAAATAATTCATAATACTATGTGTTTGTCAAGAACATAGAGTAACACTCACATAAACTGTCAGTGAAATTATAAATAAACTTTATAAATAAATTTTTACAAGTTTTTAAAGCATGAACTAAAGGGCCTAAATACATGACAGCTTATGACTTAGAAATTCAACTCCCAGGCATACACTCAAAAGATATGAAGCCACATGTCTCACAAGAGATATATTAAAATGTTTATAGTAATTTTACTCATAATAGTGAAAAGTGGAAATGACTCAAATGTTGAACAATGTTAGAATAAATAAGCAAATTGTGATACATTCTTATGAATTCTACATGACAATAAAAGTAAGGAGCTACTGCTGCACAAATACATGGATGTATCTCACAGACGTAATGCTTAGCAACAGAAGCCACCAAGATCATATTTGCTAAGCTTCCATTTATATGAAATTCAAGAATAGGCTAAACAAACCTATATTTTCAAAAATCAGAGTAGTGGTTTTCTTGGAACAGGGGAGACAGCATCAATTAGCAAACAGAAAGAGAGTCTTGGTGGTGGTAGATAGTCTCTATTGCAATCTGGTAGTAATTGTGTAAGTGTAGACATAGCTTAAAGATTTACATGTAAATTTAAGATAGATATTCTTTATTGTGTTTTTGCTCAATTAAAAATATATAAAGAGTAAACCGTAATCAATGAAGTATTTAGTGTAAATGAGAAAATTAGTGAAGAAAAATTTCATGATGGCAGTTTGTGGAGCAGGTCTAGTAAGGTGCCAGTCCAAACAACAGCAGGTGAGTAAGGCCTCTTGGAGGGTTAATTCCAATGAGAACAAAGTGACACTCATGGGTTATATAACATAACTGAGAACTAACACAACAAAAAACAAAAAACAAACAAACAAAAATTTTAATCTGGCAGAAGAGTTGTTTTTTATTGTATAAGGGTTATAACAATAGAACCTCAAAGAAGGAAATATAATCCTAGCTTACTATTGGGCTCTAAAATGTCCTCTATTTGACCGGACACTATGGCTCATGCCTGTAATCTCAGCACTTCAGGAGGCCAAGGCAGGTGGATCACTTGAGGCCAGGAGTTGGAGACCAGCCCGGTCAACATGGCAAAAGCCCATGTCTACTGAAAATACAAAAATTAGCCCGGCGTAATGGTGGGTGCCTGTAATCCCAGCTAGTGGGGAGGCTGAGGCATGAGAATTGCTTGAACCGGGGAGGCAGATGTTGCAGTGAGCCGAGATTGTGCCACTGCACTCCAGCCTGGGTGACAGAGTGAGACTCCATCTCAATAAATAAATAAATGTTTTCTATACATGAGGTTATGATGATGAAACACATTGTATTAGCTAACTGCTATAAAGAACAAATTAGCCTCAAACTTGTAAGCTTAAAACAACAGAATATTTCACTTCACAGTCTGAGGTCAGGAATCAAGAGCAATTGTGCTAGCTGGTTCTAGCCCAGGATCCCTCATGAGGCTGCAGTCAAAATGTAGGTTGGGTTGTATTTTCTAAGGCTTGACACTGGCTGAAGAGTTGAACCAAGGGGGCTCATGCATATGACTGTCTGCAAGATGGCTGCAGTTCCTTGCTAGCTGTTGATAGGCGGCCTCAGTTCTTTGCCACATGGAACACTTCAAGAAGTTGCTCATGACAAGGTAGCTGGCTTCCACCAAATCCAATGATACGAGAAAGGACAATGCCAAAGGCATACTGTCTTTTATAATCTAGCCTCAAAAGTGACATGCTATAACTTCTGCCTTATTCTCTTGGTCACACTGATCAACCCTTATACAATGTAATTGATTATATCAAAAGTGTTAAATTCCAAGAAACAGGGATCATTAGGACAAATAGGAAGCTGCTTACAAGAGTCTAATCTTTGAACCCAAATGATTTATGTCCCTCCCACATACAAAATCCACACCAACTGCTAAATCTCATCCCGTTACAATGTCAGCTCAAAGTCCAGAAATTTGTCACACCCAAGTGTGAGTGAGACTCATCAGGTGAAGTTTAGCTTAAATTTAGCTTCTTGAGTATAATTTTTCTCCATCTGAAAGCTTGTGAAATTAACAATACTAGAGATTTGCTTCCCTTATACACTCAGCATCCAAAAGAGCAAACTGTATAGACATCCTTGTTCAAAAGAGGGAGGGGCATGAGAATTACAAAGGAGTCACTGATGCGTAATAATTCAAAATCTAGCATAGCAAACGTTGGGACTCATTTGATTAGGACTCAGTCCTGTTTCTGCTATAAAATGACTCTTCATAACTCGGATCCACCTTACAGGCTCTTAGTTCTGTCCTTTGAATCATTCTCACTTTTTAATAAAAGGAAGCACTTCATGGTCATTTTTCTACTGACATAGTCATCTCAAAAATGTTTTGAGGTTTTCTATGAACTCTATTTGTAAAAACCACACACATAAATCTCTTCAATCTTCTCTCTACCTGGAGCTTCTGCTGGGATACCTGAGGGACAATGCCCTAGGGCTTCCTAGAAGCCCGATTATTTGACCTTTATAGATCCTTTGTCTGATTGAATTGAGGCACTACCTGTGTTCTTTCTATGACATTTACAGGAACTTTTAGCCACCCGCACACCTTCTTCTTTAGAATCATGCTTTCCTCAGAGCGCCCTAGATTGGACCTTTGCTCAGAATCTAGTTCTCAATTTTAGCATTTTTGACATGTTAACACTTGAGAGTCCAGGAATCTCAAAACTATCAAGTTCTGACTTCTTTCGCTTAACAGCCCTTCCATTAGGTTATGTGTCTTCTATAGCACTGTAATATAAGTAGTAGGAAGAAATCAGACAGTATCTTCAACACTCTGACTAGAAATCACTTTAGAGCATTCTCTTAATTCATTAAGTACATTTTCTACCTTCCACAATACTACAGACAAAAGTGTTGCTGAACTTTCTGGTATTAAATAGAAAGATATTTACTTTCTCCAGTTTCTAATATGTTTTCCCTTGCCTACTATAAGCTTGTAATAGAAGGTTTCAGTCTTTCATGTCCTTTTAGCCTCCATCCACTGCCTGTTTTCAAGCACTCCAAAATTTTAGTGTCTTTTTTTTCTTTATAACAGTAACTTCATTCTGGGTACCAAAATATATATTGCTTATCTATTGCTATGTGACACATTAATACTTACCGACAGTTTCCGGAGGCTTCTCCAGCTCTGCAGAACTCTGAGTCAATTAAACCTCTTTATTTTACAAATTTCCCAGTCTTGGGTATATCTTTATCAGCAGCATAAGAATGGACTAATACACTAATGCTGTGGGTGAGCAGTGGCTATCTGGGCAGGTGGCATTGAGGTAAAAGTATTTACCAAGACAGTTGTAGGTAAAGAAAGGCAGATTTATTAAAGAAAAGTAGGAAAATATGTTTCCAGGGAGGTAACAGGCAGCATCAGCAGAAGAAAAACTGACTGCAAAGAAACAAAGGCTTGCTGAAGATTTTATGGAATAGTGTTTATGCTGTACGCTGCAGAGGGCTTTGTCCAGTACTGATAACGCCAATGTTGCAGTGAGCTAACTTGCAGGTGTCTGGTGATAGGTTAGCACATGGCCCATATCCTGGACCGTAAAGAAAGGCAGACTCATAGCTTATCTGCTTTCTCTTTCTGCTTTCCTCTGCTCCCACCAGCCTAACTCCTTTTCCCTAATTCGAACTTCACAACTAATGGAGGAACCAATAATTAACATATTGAGAAAAATAGAAAATAATTACTTGTCCTAGCATACATGAATTAAGGAACCAAAAGGCAATGTTTAAATTATATAAACTGGCCGGATACATTATGCCTGTAATTCCAGCACTTTGCGAGGCCAAGGCGGGCAGAATCCTTGAGCCCAAGAGTTCGAGACCAGCCTGGGCAACAATGCGAAACCCCATCTCTACAAATGATACAAAAAATTAGCTGGGCATGATGGCTTGTACCTTAGTCCCAAGTAGTCAGAAGCCTGAGGTGGGAGGATCACCTGAGCCTGGGAAGTTGAAGCTGCAGTGAACCATGATTGCATCACTACACTACAGCCTGGGCTGTAGTGGGAATGAAACCATGTCTCAAAAAATAATAATAATAAATAAATAAAATAAATGGCATAAACTATGAAGTAGCAGTTGTAACATATTTTTAGGATTATGTGGGTACAGTAGACATAACTCTAAAGTGGTTTCTAATTGGTACACCAGTGGCCTAGCGTACACCTGCATAATCCCTTCCCGTTTAGTTTGAGTAGAATTTGGGATTATGATGGGATGTTACTCTGTGGTTAGAGTACACCAAATAACAAAGGTGAGGCAGTTTTTCAGATGCAATTAAGGTTCCAAATCCTTCCATCTTTTTTTTTTGGAGAGGAGTCTTGCTCTGTCGACCAGGCTGGAGTGCAGTGGTGCAATCTTGGCTCACTGCAACCTCCGCCTCCCAGGTTCAGGAGATCTCTCACCTCAGCCTCCCAAATAGCTGGGATTACAGGCACGCACTACCATGCCCAGCTAATTTTTGTATTTTTAGTAGAGAGAGGGTTTCACTATGTTGGCCAAGCTGGTCTCAAACTCCTGACCTCAAGTGATCCACCCACCTTGGCATCCCAAAGTGCCAAAGGGATTACAGGCATAAACCACCGGACCCAGTCCAAATCCTTCCATCCTAAGTCAATCAAAATGAATTTTTTATCACAAAAATGATGAAAATAGACCAGCTTTGATTCATAACAGAGAAAACCACTCTAAGTGTTAAAATCAATACAGAAGATAATGCCTAATGAGAGGAGGTCAGGGAGATAGGATAGTTGGTGCAAAAAAAAATTGATAATCGTTACATGCTTGCCTGTATTATTTTAAAATTTTTAATTAAAATATATTATTTTGTAATCACATGGACAACAAAACCAAAACATTACAAATCTCCAGAAAGTGCAATGCATAAGCTCTCTTAGTTCAAATTAAACATTCGAAAGATATTATATTTCATCCTATATATTTTGTCAGTTAACTGAAGTGCATTTTTCCTAAATCAATCTTCATACAAGAAAGTGAAGAGGGCCAGGGATGGTGGTTCACATCTGCAATCTTAGCACTTTGGGAATCCAAGGTGGCAGAATACCTTGAGGCCAGGAGATCAAGACCAGCTTGGGCAACACAGTGAGAACTTGTCTTCACAAAAACTAAAACTTAGCTGGGCATAGTGGTGTGGAGCCTGTAGTCCTAGCTGCTTGGGAGGCTGAATCAGGAGGATCACTTGAGCCCAGGAGTTGAGCTATGATCTTGCCACTGCACTCCAGCCTGGGCAATGTGAATTAAATTTTATTTTGTAAATTTTATTTGATGTGAATTCAATTTTATTTAAATTTGTGATGAGAATTTGCAAGAATGTAAATAAAATTACATAAATGTGCAATAAAACTACATCAAATTTAACATTAAATAGATACATTAAATCAAAATACTCACAAAATTATTCATATTAATTTTATAATTTCAAATGTAGATATACAAAGTTCATCAATTTTAAAACACATTGTTTCACATATATGACAATTGTGTAAGACACTGTTTGAAAACATTTTATAGACTCCAGAAGTAGACAATTAGTAATAATATAACAAGTAACTGTATCATCATTAGTAATGTTGGGTCTTTACTCTCCACCTTCTCTGTCCCAAGAAACATTTAAATGAGCTGTTGCTTACAGATAAAACGATTTTTAGTTTCACAGGATTCATCTAAAGCATTTCCCTTTGAATTATATGCTATGCAGTTCTTTGGATTAAAAGTTTCAAACAATGGAAATCTGTAATGAAGAAGAAAACGTTAACATACACAAAAAGGAAGTGAGAATGTTCAGATAGTTTTTCAATTAAATGATATAATTTTCAAAAGCATTTCAGTGAGATATTAACATATTGAGTCCTTTTTTTTTTCAGTAACCACAATTTTCATGATTCTCTAGTGTAATACTACAAAAGACCCAGTTATTTTCTTACTAATCAAGAGCATTGAGGCCAGTTTTTCCTTGCTGTTTTTCTGTTGTCATTAATGGTTTAAATATGTGATATGCTTTTCTTCTATTTTATTTAAGATGTATTATCTGATCTAGTCTAGGAAAACAAGCAAAAGCATAAACTTTGTCCCTGTGTCATGCTGCAAATCTCATGTTTATAAATGAAAATGAGATTCAAAAAGTACACACA
The DNA here is from genome assembly GCF_009764315.1 of Trachypithecus francoisi. Taxonomy (NCBI): domain Eukaryota; kingdom Metazoa; phylum Chordata; class Mammalia; order Primates; family Cercopithecidae; genus Trachypithecus; species Trachypithecus francoisi. The sequence goes on from NW_022681456.1 coordinate 123,760,895, forward strand.
TACAGAAAACGAGCCTACAGCATGTAAAACATAAGACAATGCTGACAATATTGGGATCTACCAGAATAGATAAAATAATAAATATATTATTTTTTCTGGACTGCCTCTGTGTATATGAGAATCGTACATGCACATATAATTCCAAGTGCTTGTACTAAGGCAAAAACAACGCATATGTTAAAAGTTATTTTATGGCCACAAATACACTAACTTTCACGTCACTTGAGCATTAACTTGGATGTTCTAGGCAGATCTAAAATTGTCATTTTGTTGTACCTTTTCCTTTTTCTGTATTCTCATGCCCTAGACCAGGTTATTTCAGCTACAGTGCTCCTGGATGTTACCTTTACTAATCACATCTAAGGACAAATTCATAAAGAACAAAAAAGGCCATGATTGCCAGAAACTTACAGATACTGGGAGAGTGCAGAGCCATTCTCCCACAACCAGGCAGTGTGTTCCTCACTATAAGAGAGTCCAATCCAGTAAAATTGTTGACTGGAGCTCATAAAATCCTGCTTCAAGTAAAAGACAATCACATTAATCTATTTTTAATCTACTCTGGGAATAACATATTTTGAGGGAAAGTCAGTGTTTAGAATAAGATTCAGCCTGTCCATCGCACAAACGGAAATTATTTTTAACTTCTTTAAAAGGTATAGTCACATGACTCAAAGTCCTCATTTATCAGGCCCATTCATATATGGAGAAAAAATACTACAAAATCTCACTTCTTGAAGAATTAAAAGCCTTGTAAAGGGAGGTAGAGTCTTCATGGAACACTTTCTTCACGGGGGATCAATGATTAAATTTGATTCCAAAATAGTGACGTTGTGCAGGATGAATCCCATGGGTATAATCTGCTCAGCATATAATCAGCAAAGGTGCCGTGTGCAGCAGGAGAATTTTTTCACTTTTTAAGAATTGCGTAATTAGGGGCCAGGCACGGTGGCTCATGCCCGTAATCCCAGCATTTTGGGAGGCCAAGGCGGGCGGATCACGAGGTCAGGAGATCGAGACCATCCTGGCTAACATGGTGAAAACCCGTCTCTACTAAAATTACAAAAAAAGGCCGGGCGCGGTGGCTCAAGACTGTAATCCCAGCACTTTGGGAGGCCAAGATGGGTGCATCACGAGGTCAGGAGATCGAGACCTTCCTGGCTAACACGGAGAAACCCCGTCTCTACTAAAAAATACAAAAAAACTAGCCGGGCGAGGTGGCGGGCGCCTGTAGTCCCAGCTACTCGGGAGGCTGAGGCAGGAGAATGACGTGAACCCGGGAGGCGGAGCTTGCAGTGAGCCGAGATCTCGCCACTGCACTCCAGCCCGGGCGAGAGCCAGACTCCTTCTAAAAAAAAAAAAAAAAGAAAGAAAAAGGGTAATTAGGGCCAGGTGCAGGCTTGATGGCTCATGCCTGTAATCCTAGCACTTTGGGAGGCCAAGGTGGGTGGATCACCCGAGGCCAGGAGTTCAAGACCAGCCTGGCCAACATGCCAAAACCCTGTCTCTGCTAAAATTACAGAAAGTGCCAGGCCTGGTGGCGAGCGCCTGAAATCCCAGCTACTCAGGAGGCTGAGGCAGAAGAATCGCTTGAACCCAGGAGGCAGAGGTTGCAGTGAGCCGAGATCACACCAGTGCACTCCAGGCTGGGCAACAGAGTAAAACTCTGTCTAAAAAACAAACAAACAAACAAAAAGAATTGGGTACTTTTTCTTACCATATTTTCCATACTAGTTTATATCCTAGAAAGATGACAAAAACTATAAAATTATAAAAGAAATTATAAATTCAATTTAAAAAACTAAAAATTACAGTCATTTAGTTGGTTCTTCAAAGAAAACGAGTAAATATAATGACCTATTATCTTCTTTGAATTCTTCCTGAACAGTTTCTTTCACTTTATTTGGCACCGAGCTTGATTTGTATTCTCATGATATAAATCACTGAGGAATTTAATACAGATTTGACAATGACTACTTTAAGGTACACAGAACAGATAATTCAATTCCAATGTAACTGTCCACTTACTATGTGATTAATGACTTAAAGTATTTAACTTGTTTAGCTAGTATATGTTTTCTAGATGAAAGAAAATGTAGAAAATCAGACTTAGCACATGCCAGCTCATCTCTGTTTTGAAGCTGGAGCAGACTGGATTTCTGAGAAGCACAGAAATGCCTACTTTCGTTCCACGTTTTCTCCTCACTGGAAATGAAGTAACAGTTGCATCGGTACCCAACCCATTTTTCTTGGCAAGAACAGCAGTCAGAGTCTGACAGAAAAGATAAAGCATGACTGATGACACTGGAGACTAGACATTTCTTTCAATGCTATTTAATTATTCAAAAATTATTTGCTGTGTATTCTTTTAACATTCTTTCAGAATCTACTGTATACACCACACTTCAGAGGCTACTAATGTGAACTAATTAGACATGAACATGATGCTTTTTCCTCATGGAGATTATATTCTAAAGATAGAATCACAATTATATAATTTTCAATAATTTGTTAATGATATTTAGTGATGATTTAGATAAGTGCAAAAAAAATAAGTATGTTAGGCCGGGTGCGGTGGTTCAAGCCTGTAATCCCAGCACTTTGGGAGGCCGAGATGGGCGGATCACGAGGTCAGGAGATCGAGACCATCCTGGCTAACCCAGTGAAACCCCATCTCTACTAAAAAATACAAAAACCTAGCCGGGCGAGGTGGTGGGCGCCTGTAGTCCCAGCTACTCGGGAGGCTGAGGCAGGAGAATGGCGTAAACCCGGGAGGCGGAGCTTGCAGTGAGCTGAGATCCGGCCACTGCACTCCAGCCTGGGCTACAGAGCGAGACTCCGTCTCAAAAAAAAAAAAAATTAAGTATGTTAAAACAGCATGTAGGAGAGTCTAAGATGAGGGCCAGTTACAAGAACCTTTTTTTGACGAAGTGACCCAAAACTAAGTACCGTAGCATAAATAGGAGTTAATTAGATGAAAAAGATTTAAAGAAAGAAAACATTTTAGCATACTTTCTGAGTCAGAAAAGAATACAGTACATTTGGAGAATTTTGATATATGTTTGGATATCTTATTTTTGAAAAGGGAATATAAATAAACCAATTATCTTGAGGCTTAATTATACAGTTTATCAATAATAGTGTCTTCAACATTTGTTATCCACAGTAATAAAAAGCATGACACATCACAGGCACTCAAATCTTTGCCATATGTGTGGTGCTGAAGATTTTTATATTTTTTAATTGTTTTTGAGACAGAGTCTTGCTCTGTTGCCCAGGCTGGAGTGCAGTGGCACCATCTCAACTCACTGCAACCTCCACGTCCCAGGTTCAAGTGATTCTTGTGCCTCAGACTCCTGAGTAACTGATACTATAGGTGTGTGCCTCCATGTCTGGCTAATTTTTGTATTTTTAGTACAGACGGGGTTGCCCTGTCTCAAACTTCTGACCTCAAATAATATGCCTACCTCAGCCTCCCAAAGTGCTGGGATTACAGGCATGAGCCACTGTGCCTGGCCAAGATGTTGCTCTGTAAATGAAGCAGTATATAATCACAGATGACGGTGAGACAACTTGGGGCACATTCTGAAAAAAATATATTCAGAAAATTGGGGCCGGGTGCAGTGGCTCTGCCGGGTACGGTGGCTCATGCCTATAATCCCAACACTTTGGAAGCCCAGGCAGGTGGATGACCTGAGGTCAGGAGTTCAAGACCAGCCTGCCAACATGGCGAAATCCCAACTCTACTAATAACACAAAAATTAGCTGGGCATGGTGGTGGGCGCCTGTAGTCCCAGCAACTTGGGAGGCTGAGGCAGGAAGGTAGGAGAATCGCTTGAACCTGGGAGGTGGATGTGGCAGTGAGCCAAGATCGCGCAACTGCACTCCAGCCTGGTCGACAAGAGCAAAACTCCGTCTCCAAAAACAAAAATTGGACTTTGAGCTGGCTTTCACTGGATAAGTAAGGTTTAGAAATCTGTGCATTGTATTCTGGAGTACAGGAGGAGCAAAAGGAAAAGTAATGAGATGCAAAAGTATAGGTTATAAGCAAATTCAGGCAGGTAATAAGGATTAACTGTAACATTTCCTGTGGTTTATTTTTTGTTACTTATTTGTGAGCACTCATATAGCAAACATATCTTTCATTTCAGGCTACTATTTTCCTGATTAGTTAAATGTACCAATGATACACATTCAACGTAATTTAATCATTTTTACATTAGATTGAGTAATGTAAAATGAGACTATCCTACACTGGTAGGCAAATTTCTATTACTAAGTATAATATTCCATCACTACTCTCTGTGTGAAAAACAAGAAACTGCTTATGTAATCCCTTATCAATGCTAAGTTTTCCAAAAAATGTGACCTACCTTTCTGGAGTTCTATGTTGAGTCCTGGAGTAAATGCTGGCTCAACACTCAGCTTAGTAAAAGCTATAAGAAATGTTTAAAAATTTGTTTAATTAGGTATGGGTTTATGAAATAATAAAATATTACACATTAGTAAGATGAAGCCTTTATTATTAAATGATGTCATCACAGTTTTGATTTTTATGGAGACTTGCTTAGAAAAACTTACAATTTTTCAACAGAATTCCCAACGTAGCCATCAATGAAAGGCATATTATCCCTAAGGTCCCAGAAATTAACCTCCACAGAGTGGTCTTAAACACTGTAGAGAAAGACAGACAGACAGACAGAGTAATGACTTAAAGAGCAAACACAGGAGCTGAGTTCTTAAAAGCAGAAACTAGTGAGGGAGAATCCACAACATTCTTTCATTTGATAATGGAGTCATCTTGCCAATAAAACACTGAAGACTTTCCAATCAGGACTTCACCCAATACCAACATTTTTATGTGATGTATCTTATTCTTCAGGAAGATTATTCAAACATTTTCTTCTCTACCAGCTCTGTCGCAGTAAAGTGAATTTACCATTTATATTTTAAATTGGCAGAGATGCTTAAAGATCTGGAGGAAGAAGGTATTAACGGGCACCATGTTGTGTTTTATGGACTTACCTAACAGATACTTATTTTTATTCTCTCAACAAAATCACAAGATAGATAGCATGATTCTCATTACATAGATGAGAAAACATAAGGTCCAATAATGATGTTATTTTCTCAAGGTATCAAAACAAGTAAGTATCCAAGTCAGAAATCAAATGAAAGTGTGTGTAGCTCAAGAATCTTTCATTTAACATAGTCTACCATTGTCACAATAATGCTACTGAGAGTATGTCCTCTCCTTATCTCTATGCAGGTTTTGCTCTGATAAATGTCTAGCTACTCATGGGTTCGTAGAGACATTATAGGGAAAAAAAGACATAGGAACGTTCTGGGCTTGGTGTGATAACTAATAACAACAAATAGATGGGTAACACCTTGGAGGCCTGGCTTCATTTCACAGTACATTGAACATACATGAATAATCTTTTTTCCCCAAGAACATTACGTCTGTTCATACTCAAAATTACTTGCTTCTAGGCTTTTCACCTAAAACAGTTCCACATTAGGAGATTCTAACATGAACACACTCTCAAAGAGTGATGTTGTCATTAACAACAGTACAATGTGTCAAACTGTTCATTTGTGCAATTTTTGGATGTCACGACATAAATAGTAAATTTAAAACTTTTCAGCATTGTGTCATTAATATTTGGCATTTTCTATTGCTATGCTAGAATACTGTTGCTCACAATTTAGGCTAAAGTTCAGTTCTCATTCAGAATTTAAAAGTAGACCTGTCAGAAGTCACTCTTTAAACCTGTGAGAAAAGCTTCATGAAATCATGTCTAAGTTACACAATGAAGAATCAGGAGAATAAAATGAATGTGGAAAGTGCTAATGCATGAAAATCCTAAAAACACCCACTGTTAATCATGTCCTTTTCTCTTAAAGCATTATCCCAAAATTAGCCAACCCAAGAAATAGCTTTCCTGGTTATTTTTAATTTAGTGACTGAAATCACACATACCTGCCATGAGAAATTATGTTCCAAGAGTGAAGTAGAGAAGGCACGATGTGTACTTTTTCAGATAGAACAGCGTTGAATTGTTGGAGCTGAGCTGGAGATTAAAGAATCTGAAAGTTGAGTATGAAGAAATTTAGCCAAAACAGAGAATGAAAAATTGTGCATTTAAATGATGTTCTTGAATCATCTATTGGTGAGACATGTATTATAGTGTGAATAAGAAGCAGTAGAATCACAAGCCTCTAAAGTGTTCCAGGAACCACAACACAGGAAATTCTCACAGTACTTCTGTAACATTAACACTTTGGCAAGGACTAAAGAAGGTGAGAGGAGGTGAGAGGCAGTTTTGTTGCTGTTTTGTTTTTTATTGTTTGAAAATCAAATTCATTTTAAAGAGTTATCTGGAACATGAAGGAAATGATGGTCAAACCAAAGGTAAATTTACTTAGTATCACAAAATTACTCACGGAATTTTCCTTTTTTAATAATAATAAACATTTATTACTTACCTTGTGCTTTACACAATTTAAAGCACTTGGCATATGTTAGCTCATTTATTTCTGTAAATGCCTTGATAGTAAAGATATATAAATATTCTCAATCTGTCAATGAGAAAACTGAGGCATACAGAGCGAAGTCATTTGCCCAAGGTCACATAAATTGGGATGTCCATGTCTCACTCTGTTCTTCTGATCTCTACCTAATTATCCTGGCCATGACAGGCAAAGTGCAAAACAGTAGAACTGGATGGGTTTCCCACTTGAATGCCTCATTCACATTAGCCTTAAAAGCTTTTTTCAACCCCCCCAATTTTCATTTTCTTAAAGTTCTTTAAGCATGACTTCAGCTTCTTTATTTTCCTTATTTTTACTAATACATTACTATATTGTTTACCGTGTTATCTACTTCAGATACTATACTGATACTTCAATATACACTTTTTTGTCTACAGAAGAGTAACCTTGTTAATGGGAATATCAGATGTGGAACAGGTCAAATTTTCAATGTGGAGGAGATTGACTAGAATAAGAATCTCGAAAGGAGATATTTCGATCCATGATGTAGTATCTGGAAATACAATCTACCATGCATCCCCATATAAAAGCAGACACTCAAATAAACATTTTGTGTATTATATTTTGTATATTGTTTATGTTCAAGCATTATAACATTACTATAGATAACCCTTTTTGTAAAAAGATGGGCTTTCAACCAACAACAGAAAAAAATGAAAAACAAAGACTGCTTTGATTTCTCAGTTTTTATGAAATCTAAACTTTCCATCTTTTCAGTTTGCATTGTGTGCATAGAGCAGCTTTCATTGCACCACCAAATTTGTTGAGCTATAAATCCTCACTGAGGAATATAAGTGTAAAATCTACTTCATCCAGATGATATGCAAATCTTAATTGAAGTGATTTATTTAAAAATCCTTTGCTTACTTGAAATCTATTCATTTTTAGTTTTAGTGTTAGAAAAAGCTGATCTAGAAGAAACCTATCTGATATTGATTATTTTCCCCCCATGTAAAATTGCCTTAAAATATTGGAGATTAGGGGTTTGCTTTTAGTTTTTCTCTTGAGACAGTATAAATTTATGACAGAATGTGCAATAGGGATTATTACTACATTTTCAGTACTAAGAGCAACACCTTTATTTGGAAGTTATTCTAAGTTTTTAGAACCATGTTTGGTGAGAATACATCCATCAATCGTTGTCCTTTTTTTTCATCTTAGTTCACTGACTTAGAAATAAAAATCCAACAAATGCAAGTTTACTTCAAGAACTCCAGGCTTAAATATTTAAGATACCTAAACACACACATACACACACACACACGCACACTGCAAAAAAAAAAAAATATATATATATACACACACACATATATATATACCTCCTTCCTTTAACTCTTTCTGAGCTGCCAACTCTGATTGTTCTTTTTTCTTCTTCTTCTTCTTCTTTTTTTTTTTTGAGACGGAGTCTGGCTCTGTCTCCCAGGCTGGAGTGCATTGGCGCGATCTCTGCTGACTGCAAGCTCCACCTCCCAGCTTCACGCCATTCTCCTGCCTCAGCCGCCCGAGTAGCTGGGGCTACAGGCACCTGGCTAATTTTTTGTATTTTTTGTATTTTTTGTATTTTTTTTTAGTAGAGACGGGGTTTCACCGTGTTAGCCAGGAAGGTCTCGATCTCCTGACCTCATGATCCTCCTGCCTCGGCCTCCCAAAGTGCTGAGATTACAGGCGTGAGCCACTGCGCCCGGTCTCTCTGATCTTTTTACTTATTTTTGTACGTAGGCAGGTGAATGGTTTCCATGTACTGTATCTCTCCCACTCATCTCCACTTTTTCCTGAGGCCTGAGGTTATCATTGCCTCGCCTTTGTCCCTTGGAATATTTGGGGAACTATGGCCAACTAGTTATCTGTATAGCTGTATCTATGGGCTCTTTTTTCTCCAATAACTGCTGAAAGCCTTGCTGCTCTCAGACATGCTAATCCGGAAGTGCTGAATAATCATCACCAGAATGAGTCTCGACAAATGAATCTTGTGATTTGCTATATAGTCTAGCACTCTCAGCCCTAAAGTCAGGTAATTCTGAACACTGTGTTTTGCCCCATTTCCCAGAATTACTCTATAGTGTTACGCTCTAGTCACCACCTCTAGAAGCTGGATTAAGAAAATAACCTTTATTGTGTTCCACCTGCCCTTTCCTATTGCACTTCCTTTCCTACCTTTATTCCATACACAATTCCAAATAAAGTTTCCACTCAAAGTATTCTCTGGATGTGCTGCCGAGAGAACCCAGACTAAATTCCTCTGACATATTCAGCTTCACTTATATAAATTTGCTTTTGAAAAGTTAGGTATCCTGGCCGGGCGCGGTGGCTCACGCCTGTAATCCCAGCACTTTGGGAGGCCGAGATGGGCGGATCACGAGGTCAGGAGATCGAGACCATCCTGGCTAACACCGTGAAATCCTGTCTATACTAAAAAATACAAAAAACTAGCTGGGCGAGGTGGCGGGCGCCTGTAGTCCCAGCTACTTGGGAGGCTGAGGCAGGAGAATGGCGTAAACCCGGGAGGCGAAGCTTGCAGTGAGCTGAGATCCGGCCACTGCACTCCAGCCTGGGCGACAGAGCAAGACTCCGTCTCAAAAAAAAAAAGAAAAAAAAAAAGAAAGAAAGAAAGAAAGAAAAAAAAAGTTAGGTATCCTGCCAAAAGAGCATCTCTTTTTGCAGGATCTCCCATTCCCTAGTATCCGCTGCAGGAAGACGCCCTCTTCCTCCCCTGCAGTTTACTAGTGCCTTTGTTCAGAGCAAGTGATGACTTCAATAGCTAAGTCAACTTTTAAACCTGGCCGGGCGCGGTGGCTCAAGCCTGTAATCCCAGCACTTTGGGAGGCCGAGACGGGCGGATCACGAGGTCAGGAGATCGAGACCATCCTGGCTAACATGGTGAAACCCCGTCTCTACTAAAAATACAAAAAACTAGCCGGGCGAGGTGGCGGGCGCCTGTAGTCCCAGCTACTCGGGAGGCTGAGGCAGGAGAATGGCGTGAACCCGGGAGGCGGAGCTTGCAGTGAGCCGAGATTGCGCCACTGCACTCCAGTCTGGGCGACAGAGCGAGACTCTGCCTCAAAAAAAAAAAAACTTTTAAACCTTAGTCAAAAGCCGGGGAAAAGAAGCTAATGTTCACTTAACATATAAACAGTGACGTCTTTTCCCTACCTAAAAATGTATAACTAAAATGCAAAAGACAATAATAGTATACATTCTAGTATCCCCAAGGGAAAAATTTATTTTGATCTCACTGCTTTTAGAAAATGCATTCTTTGAGCGGAAAGAAAATTGCTCACATCAGGCTGCAAATCATTCTTTTAACAGGGAGAGAGGGCTCCCTGAGAAAAAACAAAAGACGTTACTGACCTGGTAAAATCTCATTGTAAACATGCTAATAACAAACCTACTAGCTATAGTGGTTTTTTATATATAGTGGGTTTTGCTTGCAAAATCCTTATCAATGGAATGATTTTAGCAAGATGTATTAGATTGTCTAAAATTGTTAGTGGTAAAGTCAAATAAAAACATAAAACGGGCCGGTCGCGGTGGCTCAAGCCTGTAATCCCAGCACTTTGGGAGGCCGAGACGGGCGGATCACGAGGTCAGGAGATCGAGACCATCGTGGCTAACATGGTGAAACCCCGTCTCTACTAAAAAACACACAAAAAAAACTAGCCGGGCGAGGTGGTGGGCGCCTGCGAGGCAGGAGAATGGCGTAAACCCGGGAGGCGGAGCTTGCAGTGAGCTGAGATCCAGCCACTGCACTCCAGCCGGGGTGACAAGAGCAAAACACACTGTGGAAAAAAAAAAAAGCATAAAACTAGAAATTGTGGGTTTATGGAGGCTGGCTTCCTGGAAAAATGTCACATAAACCATGGGTAACCGTAACCATGTAACCATCTGAGTATAAAATGGGGATGTGACATGACCAAAACATCTCCTTTTGTGTAAATGGTACAGCCACAAACACCTTTAAGAGACCTCATATGTTTATCTGTTTGTCTGGGCCACAGTGTGTCCTAAGGGGAAAGTAAGAATGAGTAGGTGCTTTTGCAGGCCTGGTTTTTCCACTGTTTTGTCTGCATCTCACAATTATAACTGAAATTATGAGTAAAGCATGATACTGGGTGAAATCTCTGAGGATGCTTGTGATACTGATTTGACAATCCACTCCTTTGTGTTACCTCCTTGAAGAACTGGTTAAGTTTTGCCCACATAGATAATGAGAAATATACATACAATTATATGTATAGAAGCAAACACCCCTTGCCTTTCGTCTTATAGCCCAAGTTATCATTGTCCCTCTCAAACATCTAGGAACCTTTGTTGTACTTGAGCAGACTTTTGCGTCTGTAGGCCTTGGGCCTTCTTTTCCCACTAGCTCTGCTCAAAGCTTCGCCACCCTCATACCAATGGATCTCAGGACTCAATATATAAATATCCCAAATTATTCTGCTTATCTTATACGCAGGGGCTATTTGGGGATGCATGTCAGAAAAAGAAATGTGTTGTTGGGGCTCAGGACACATCACCCCAAAATATGATAGCAGGAGACTAGAATATGTCCCCTCAAAATATTTTTCTTTGTTAGCATGTTTCAAGCTGATTATTTTGAGAAACTGCAGACACAAGAGTAGCTCATGTGAAAAGCTGCCCTTTTGTAAAGGAAAATTACATCTGTAAAGGAAATCTATATTAGTAAAATTATCTATATCATGAAAAGAACTGCTCCTAAACAATTTTTCCCCTGAAGGACTCTTATTTACATAGCAAGAAAATCTTTATTCAACATGTATTTCCTCACCTTCATCCTCCCACGACGTGTTCCTATTCCAGAAACACCCTCCAGAAGCCCCAGTCGCTACTCCTTTATGCAGTTCAGGATGCCATTTAAGTGTCAATCATCCAGCTCTTCAATGAGTTGCGTATTTTTGTGGAACCCAAGACTAAAGAAACTCCCCTAATACAAAGGAAAAAGGATGAGCACAAGGGAGAAATGGTAAATGAGAGTAGGAAAATAAAAGAGGTCAGAGAAGCAGAACAGAGTGCTTCTGACATGAAGGTTCTCATGCCATGAGTGAAGCCACCTCTGCAAAATTATGACAGTGAAAGAAATTTGACATAGTTGATTTGATCTTGCTTCTGACTTCCAAGCTGTCCTTGGTCATTACTGGGTGTAAGTCAAGCTAACTTTGGGAGGAATTTAGTTTATAGTTTAACCTTAAGGCAAGGATGATAATAGCTCTTCTCAAAACTCAACTGCTTTTGACAAACTAATAAAAAGGTCACAAGGTTAGGGTTATGACAGGGGCCTGAGCTCTGCTAAAGTGTGGGTGTAGTTTCTATAATCACTTACTGCTCGGGAGTCATGTGTCTAGTGACCTTCCCAATTGCTCCTATAGATAGCATCAATACTGTAGAAGTTAAGGTTGGTTGTTTTTGAGGTGCTTTTTCAGACGAACCCCACCTGGACTCCTGGCTGATGACTCAACTAATCCTGTGGCCTCACCCAGAGGCAGACTGAACTCGTGAGGACCATTTTCTATACCCTTATGGTTTCATCCCCCTCCAACCAATCAGCAACACCCATGCCCTAACCCCCTGCCCACCAAATGGTTTATAAAAATACTAGCCTTCAAGCCTTCATGGAGACTTTGAGTGATAACTCCAGTTCTCCCAAGTAGAACAGCCTTGTGTCAATTAATTTCTTTCTCTGCTACAACACTGGCGTCTCAGTGGATGGATTTTGTCTGTGCAATGGGCAGGAAGAACCTGTTGGGCGATTGCATGAAAAGGGATGCTGCATTGGGTGACACTTACCTGCCACTGACGTCAGCACTTCCCTGCATCAATATCCTGAATTTTTATGGGAGTTGAGTAAATGTCTTGAAAACAATGCATGCTCTGCATAGATGAGAACAGTCACATCTTGTTTTATTGCAGCCTACTTTATTACATTTTGCAGAAATTGCATTTTTTACAAATTGAATGTTTATGGCAACTTTATGTCAGGTAAGTCTATCAACACCATTTTTCCAACAGCATGTGTTCAATTCATGTCTCTCTGTCACATTTTGCAACTGTCAAATTCATTTAAAATATTTTCATTAATATTATATATCTTATGACAATATGTGAGCAGTGCTTGTTGATGCCAATTTTGTAATTGTTTTGGGGCATGAGGACCCATGCCCATATAAGATGGTGAACCTATTAATAAATGTTCTGTGTGCTCTGCTCCACTGACCAGCTGTTCCCCATCTCTTTCCTCCTCTTCTCAAGCCTATTACCTGAGTTACAACAATACCAAAATTTGGCTAGTTAATAACCCTAAAATGGCCTCATGTGTTCAAGTGAAAGGAAGAGTCTCACGTCTGTCACTTTAAATCAAAAGCTAGGAGGACATGTCCAAAACTGAGATTAGACTGAAACCTAGGCTTCTTACACAAAAGAGTTAGCCAAGTTGTAAATGCAAAGGAAATGTCTTAGAAGGCAATTTTAAAAGTGCTACCCCAAGTGAACACACAAATGATAAGAAAGCCAAAAAGCCTTATTGTAATAGGACTACCAGGTTGCTATGCCCTCCGTGCAGCAACAGACCAATACACTGATAGCAGGTTTGCAGCAGAGAAAGAGTTTGACAATCACAAGGCACAGAACAAGAAAATGAGAAGAATTTTCAAGCCCCAAATATTTGTTGTGGAGGTATTCTGGGCCAGAATTTTTAAAGGATTGTGGAGGGCAGGGGTTGGAACATTTAGGGTCATCTACTGGTCAGGGTAAGGGGGATGAAATCATCAGAATGTGGTGACTGCATTCTATCATGTGTCAGTTTCTCACCGGGCCCCACATACTGACTGGCATCGGTGGTTTTGTTGGTATGCAGAACCTAAAGAACAAGCTCAAACAAAAGTTTATCTTCTTCTCACAATGTCTTAGATTCTATCTATGGAACAGAAAAAGGAAAAAAGTCTTGTGACAAGGCCTGCATTATCCTAGGGTACTAAGCTACAATTGGCTATGCAGAAATGAGTCAAAGGACAAGCTGGCTTAATCGTTGCTGCTATTGTGCTGCAAGCCTAGTTGGATTTTTCCCCCTTCATTCATTTTATAAAATTTGGGGGTGGGGGCCATTTTCATTATTGTGGATATGGAGAAAGTTGTAGTGGTCTGCATAAAAGATCCAACTAGTCACAACATTCCCTTAAACCTAAGTCTAATCTAGAACTCTAGCTCTTTTTAATTCTATGAAAGCTGAGAATGGTGAGGAAGCTGCAGAAGAAAACTTGAAAGCTAGCAGAGTTTGGGTCATGAAGTTTAAGGAAAGAGGTTGTTTCCATAAGACACAAGTGCAAGGTGAAGGAGCAAGTGCTGATGTAGAAGTTGCAGCGAGTTATTCAGAAGATCTAGCAAAACTCATTGATGAAAGTGGCTACACTAAACAAAATATTTTTAATGCAGACTTCTTCCTTATATTGAAAGAAGATGCCATCTAGAACTTTCATAGCTAGAGCAGAGTAGGTGATGCCTAGTTTCAAAACTTCCAAGGAGAGGCTGTCTCTCTTCAGAGGTGCTAATGCAGCTGGTAACTTTACAGAGCTTTTGCGTAACCAGGTCAATGAGCAGTAATATTTTTAAATGTATAAATTTTTTTCAGAGCAGTAGGTCTCAATAGTGGGTTTAAAATATTTACTAAACCATGCTATAAATAAATGTGCTACCATCCAGACTTTGTTTATTCACCTGTAGAACTTGGACAGGTAGATATATTGTTTTTTAAGACATAATGCTATTGCACATTTAACAGACTACAGTATAGTATAAACATAACTTTTATATACATTAGGAAACCAAATTTGTGCGATTTATTTTATTGTGGTGTTCTGTAATCAAACCCACAATATCTCCAAGGTTTGCCTATATTATGCATTTCCTGCACCCAAAGAACATCATAACATCGTAGCTAGTTTTCTTATCATTATCTGGAGATAACTTTCACTTAAAAGAGATAGCATCCATATTATTTAACTTCATCATTAACTAGATACCTCTGTTCCTTGAATCCTTGCATGTTTTTAGCAAAAACAAAACAAAACATAATTAAAAAAGAAAAAAGCAGAATGGAACCCTAATGGTAACATGGAAGAGACTACCTCTGAACCCTGGTTTGTTTAGACAAAGGAAATCCTAGATTGGTTCTTGGCTGGAGAAGTAATAAAGCACCTTTCTATACCTTTAGAGAGAAATCTGATAAAAATAGAAGAACCAGAATGAAAATCATTTCCCCTTGGGGCAGACCAGGGTGAGCACAAGTAAGAAATAAGACTATTAATTTTCGTAATGAGTCCTTCTGTACTATGGATTTTTAATGCATATGTGTGTTTTACTTTGGTTAAAAAAAATTAAGAAAAAAATTTAAATCTCTAGGAAGCATAATTACTAACTCATTTTACTTAGAGTTCAAATGTTTTGAAAGATGGTATTCTGTAATCTGTATCAACCACCAAAAACTTAAGTTCATTTTCCTACTTATTTCTTTATTCAACTGTGGAAATGGTTCTGGTTTGATAGTCACAGTGTCTTTGTAACTCCGGCCTTTCTTGACTCTTGGCATGTTGTGTGCTGAAATGAGGAAGCCTAATTAAGTGTTCCTCAATTATATCATTAGCACTTGAAATATACTGTTAGATGTGAAATAAGACTATCAATTTAAGTTTCTTAAGATATGTATGTACCATTATCATAAAAGTGTGTTGCACAATATTAGACACATGATATTTGGAGAAAGTGTTTTCTGGATTGATCACAGAGAAAAAAAGTTCAAGTAAGTGACTCTTTTGGTGAAGAAAAAACAAAGGAAAAACCTTCCAGAGAAAAAGTAAAAAGTGCTAAGTTAGTGGCCAGGGCATAGGTTATATTTCGTTTGGAAAAGTCTGGAAGCAATCACTGGGTTAATCACCGTGTCAAAGCAGAGGCAAAGGACTTTCACTTGGTTTGCAGAACTCAGAAACATTCAGAGTAGTTCACCCTATATCACTCCCCTTTGTGAATGAGTAATACATAGAAAGAATCTCCAGTGTTTTGTTAGAAGAGAGCAAGACAAAGACCCAGAAATAATTTGCAATTTGTGAAGGGAGAAGAAGGAAACCCCAATTTAGTAAAACATAGTAACAACCCTGAAAGTGTGTTAGGGTTGCTGAAACTGAGGCATGGGGGAAAATGCAATACTTAGTTTATAAAATACATTAAAATAAGAAAATGTATAAAATTATTTTTATTGTTTTTTTAACATTCTCAGGTAAAGACAGAAATTTAACCAATAATAGTCTAAATGTCTTAAAAATATTTATAACATTTATTTTAATGAAATAAAATACACATCGACACATTTAACTATCTTCCAGAGGTACAGAAAGGAGTATGATTTGTTAAAATTTAAGAGGGTTTGCTTTTAATCAGAATAGACTTGGAATTTCCCTAAGAAAACAATTATAAAAGTGATTGTATACAAATATAATAATTTCAATTTCAATGTTTTCCCTGTATTCCATAGAATGATCAAAAAGAGATAGTGTCCACACACCAGGAGACAAATGAGCACAAGTTTACAATTTGCGTGAGCACAGGAACACTTTCATCCTTTGAGCTATCAGGATAACCTGGGTGAAGATGAATTGTTGTCCTGTTTCCTTCCTTCTCTTGTCTCAAAATTTCACACCTTTAGATATTACCTTTAGTGCAGTTCTTTAAAATGTGAATTGCATTGGGCAGATCACAGACTAAACTTGAAAAAACAGCAGAAAAACACCATAACTACCACATACTTACCAAGTTATGGGAGAAAGTAGAGCCATCTTCCCACAACCAAGTGCCAATTGCTCTCTGAAACAGTGTCTGACCCAGTAAAAAGAGAGTAGAGAATTTATAAACTCCTGGTTGGAAACAGAGTCAAACATATGTATGAATCCCAATTCTGTCAATTCTAGTACTGCAGGGGCCATCGGGGTAAGTTTCCCTTGGCCCTCTGAAGGTTCATTGAAAAATCCACTTACAAAAGGCAAATTAGTAGGAGAAAAAGCATACACATTTATTTAACATGTGTACACGGGTGCCTTCAGCATGAAGACCAAAGATACAGGGGAAATTGTCTATTTTTATGCTTAGGTTCAACAAAATATGAACAGCCATGTAGAACCATGAGTGCACAAGATGAATATGATCTAATGCAAATAGATTGAGCAGAAAACCCCAGCAAGGTCTGTCTGTCTAGATGCTTCTCGGACTCTCTGAGTATGCATTTATTCCTTCTGGGTATAGGGCAAGACCCTTTCTGGAAGAGAGTCTTATGACCTACAGTCAAACGAGGTACGTCCGATAATTTCTTTATGGCCAATTTTTACACAGAAGGTGGGGGACATTAGAGTAATATTTTTAGTTTTTGTGATTGGCTTTGAAGAAAAGGGGTTCTGGTTTGTGTGACCTGCCTTGGGTGAGAGGGATGTTACTTTTTATGGCTAGCCTAAAAAAGAATGGGACTGAGAGACAGGAAAGCAGGAGAAGGTCAGAGAAAAACTTTTGCTACGAAGGTTGCTTCTGAGGTCTTCATTTTAAGATGTTGTTTTTTGAGTCTCAATAATACAAAGGTTCTTATAGTTACCTTTGTTTGTTTGACTTTAGGCACCTTGCATTTTGAATAAAGTATCAGACTCAGCCATTCAACTCCACATCTCCAATATTATATTCTTTTAAAATTATATAATTACATTCAAAATTATAATAGTCACATGACTCCTCTTTCTCTCTCTCTCTTTTTTAACCCATTTACTCATGGAGTATAAATTATTACCAAACTGCACTCATTTTAGGAGGTATCAAAACATAAATGTTCTAGGAACTTAGATGATTAGATCTGCCTTGCACTTCCTTTGTATGGTTTTTCTTTTTTCTTTTTTAACCGAGTCTCGCTCTGTCGCCCAGGCTGGAGTGCGGTGGTGCGATCTCGGCTCACTGCAAGCTCCACCTCCTGGGTTCATGCCATTCTCCTGCCTCAGCCTCCCGAGTAGCTGGGACTACAGGCGCCCGCCACCACACCTGGCTAATTTTTTGTATTTTTAGTAGAGACAGGGTTTCACCGTGTTATCCAGGATGGTCTCAATCTCCTGACCTCGTGATTCGCCCGCCTCGGCCTCCCAAAGTGCTGGGATTACAGGCGTGAGCCACTGCGCCCAGCCTCCTTTGTATGTTATTAGAGATTCTACCTCATGATATCTCATTTCATGGACACTCTGTGGATAAAATATCAGTTATGTCCTACAGTTCGTAGTCAGTCAGCAAAGGTTCTAAGTGCAGCTGTGGCAAGATGCTCTTTCTTAAAATAATGGACCCATTTATATATTATCTCTAATATTACTCTACATGTTATACGAGAAATAGGAAAAAAAGCTACATAATTTAAAAATAAATTATAAAGAGGAGTTAAAATTCTTATGATTCAAAGCAGTTTACATGGTCATTGGCTAAAACAATTGATAAGACTGAAATCTCACTCTACATTGAAACACGGTATTAGAATTATGATTGCCTATTTTATCTCTAATCACCTAAAGGGCAAAACATGAACTAATATGTTTCTTTAAATGACATATCTCACTGTAAGAATGTTGAATAAGTATGCAATATTCATTATTGAGACCACTTTATTTCACAGAAACATGGGTGTCTATATTTTAATGTATCGCTGGGTTCCAGCGATTCTCCTCCATCAGCCTCCTGAGTAGCTGGAATTACAGGCATGCACCACCATGCCCAGCTAATTTTTGTACTTTTAATAGAGACGGGATTTTACCATGTTGCTCAGGCTGGTCTCGAACTCCTGACTTCATGATCCACCTGCCTCAGCCTTCCAAAGTGCTGAGATTACAGATGGGCCACTGCGCCTGGCCTGATCTTTCTTATAGAGGTAAAATCCATATTTAGACAGATAATTAAACTAACTTATCCCCATAGTTTTGTATAACCTAGGGGTGATTTTTAAAGTTCTAGTAAGTTTTTAGTTACCTGTTTTATTTCCTAGTTTCTCTATTTTCATGCCTCTGTCTTCTAAGAAGTATAATTTAATTTGTAAAAGTATCTGCCTATATATAACAATCTAATTATGGGTTTTATAATACTTCAGTATATAAATAATTCACTTGAAAAGGATGTTGGCACTAAAATGGATGGTCTTTTTTAAAACTTAAAATTTATTTGGATTTGTTTTAAGTTAGATTTCATGGGAGGAAACACTCTCATTATTTATATAACATTTTTTTGCAACCTATCCGTGAGAGGTCCGAGCGTTAAATAAAAAAAAATTGTCGGAGTTATTTGTATGTATGCATGTATTTGTGTATGAAACAAATACCAACAAATACTTATTGATTATACCAATCTCATACACACCTTTGCATTCTCCCATGGCTGTCCAACTTCAAACCTGTGCCTTACAATGTATATTCATCTTCGCTTTAGGTACAGTTTCACCATGGTTTTTAATTATCAAAAAAACACAAACAAACAATTTTTAAAAAGAGGGTTTTGTTTTTGTTTTTGTTTTGAGACAGAGTCCCGCTCTGTCTCCCAGGCTGGAATGCAGTGGTGCAATCTCAGCTCACTGCAACCTCCGCCTCCCAAGCCATTCTCCTGCCTCAGCCTCCCCAGTCGCTGGGACTACAGGAGTGCCACCATGCCCGTCTGATTGTTGTATTCTTAGTAGAAATGGGGTTTTGCCACACTGGCCAGGCTGGTCTCGAACTCCTGACCTCAGGTGATCCACCTACCTCTCCTCCCAGAGTGCTGGGATTACAGGTGTGAGCCACTGCGCCCAGTGCCCAGCGAGGTTCTTTATAAGAACAAAACTATATATAAACAGTTACAGGACCAGGTGCAGTGGCTTACACCTGTAATTCCAACACTTTGGCAGGCCAAGGTGGGAGCATGACCTTGATCTCAGGAGTTCAGGACCAGCCTGGGCAACAAAGTGAGATCCCGTCTCTGCAAAAAAACAAAAACAAAAACAAAACACAAAGCACCACAAGCGAAATAAAATGATGATTCAAAGACTATTTTGCATTCCAAACTAATTTCTCATCAGTCCTTATTTGTCCTTAATTTCTAATCAGGTAATTGTTCTGTCTGCTTCTTCAATCTGCTAAATACAAGATGTCAAACATGAGTAGTTTCAAGTGCTTGATTCTGCTTTTGGTAGATTGTAAACTTGAGTAGGTTACATAATCCCTTTAAGATTCTTTTCCATCATCTGTAAAACATAAAATGCAACTAAATAATTTATTGGAAATATGTTCTGAGAATGGTTTAATGTATAAACATATAGGATATTTAACACCTAATTTGTGCTCAAAACCATTAAGAAACATATTGATAGGACATAAGCTATTCATTATTAATTACAGTGAGTTTGCAGACTGAACTTTAAACTTTCATGGAAATCTCTGGATTCTGATATGACCCTGGCCCCCTATGAGACCTCAGTCATCAGTACACTTTATGTGTAACAGGTGTGGCTGACACATCACACTATACGGTACAGAATGTTTCCAACCACAGCGTTGCTGCTGCCTGAAATAAGAGTTAACACCTACACTGGTCTTGGTGTGACCGCAGGAGGTAGGGGATAAAGTGGATGGGTAATGGGTAGAGGAAATGGCATGTCTGGCGAAAACAATAAGAGGCTCTTTCATACAATATTGGGAGTTGAAGCAATTTACCTGGGCAAAAAACAGAAGACATAGCTTAGGGAGGAGAGAAGAGACCAGAACTGAGGTTTACAAGCATGGATGTGGTTGATCGCTACCACTATAACTGCACTATTTTTGTTATTCCAGCAAGTGTGACCATAGGAAACATTACTAAACTTAGAACTATGACACTATTTACCTGTTAAGAGAAGAGGAGGGAATAGGAAGAAGTCAATCACAAAGAAAAAAATAACATAAAATCATAAAGCATCAATAGGACTATAAATACTAGTCATATTTTCAATGAGATGATTTTTAACTGGAAATTTTCTTCAGATAATGTGCTTAGAGATAGCATGTTTTGTAGGTGGAAATAATGGGCAGGTAAAGACACACACACAAAAAAACTTTAAGGTACCGTGAAGAAAGATGTTAAATAATACCTTGCGAAAAATTATCATGGTGACTATTGATACACAAAGGACTTATTTAATATTGGAAGCTTAATGACATGAATGGTTTGTCCCTGAGTTATTTCTGAACCCTTATCATGACAGAATGGTGACTGTAACAGAAATTTTTGAGACTAGACATAAAAATGGTTCACGCGAGAGGAAAAGAAAACTAGCATATGGCAAAAATAATTCCTGGAATAAAAGTGACTTGACCAGCTATGATTTTACAGACTGTTTTTTTTTTTTTTTTTTGAGACGGACTCTCGCTCTGTCGCCCAGGCTGGAGTGCAGTGGCTCCATCTCTACTCACTACAAGCTCCGCCTCCCGGGTACACGCCATTCTCCTGCCTCAGCCTCCCGTGTAGCTGGGACTACAGGCGCCCACCACCGTGCCCGGCTAATTTTTTGTATTTTTAGTAGAGACGGGGTTTCACCGTCTTAGCCAGGATGGTCTCGATCTCCCGACCTCGTGATCCGCCCGTCTTGGCCTCCCAAAGGGCTGGGATTACAGGCGTGAGCCACCGCGCCGGGCCAGACTGTTTTTAAAAGAAGCCACCCATTTCTATTAGTCACAAGACTCTCTACTTAAATTTCAATTTTAGCAACAACACAATCTAAAGGTAAGAATTTATTTTATGGCCGGGCGCGATGGCTCAAGCCTGTAATCCCAGCACTTTGGGAGGCCGAGACGGGCGGATCACGAGGTCAGGAGATCGAGACCATCCTGGCTAACACGGTGAAACCCCGTCTCTACTAAAAAATACAAAAAAAACTAGCCGGCGAGGTGGCGGCGCCTGTGGTCCCAGCTACACGGGAGGCTGAGGCAGGAGAATGGCGTGAACCCGGGAGGCGGAGCTTGCAGTGAGCTGAGATCTGGCCACTGCACTCCAGCCTGGGCGACAGAGCAAGACTCCGTCTCAAAAAAAAAAAAAAAGAATTTATTTTATTAATAGAAGTAAAGTATTTTGAAAATACGGAAATGGTATTTTACTCCAGGTTAATATGCAACATTGCTAGCGCAGTACACTGGCAACATCAGTAGAGCCAGATAATGAACAGAACTCTCACAGGAATAGGCCAGAGATTGTTCTTTTATATACGGTTTTCTCACCATACATTTAAAAACTTTTAGGTGGAAACTAAATGATGTGTAGGATTCAGAGACCCTAATTTCTTTTCTTTTCTTTTTTTTTCTTTTGAGACGGAGTTTTGCCCTTGCTGCCCAGGCTGGAGTGCAATGGCGCCATCTCAGCTCACCGCAAATTCTGCCTCCCAGGTTCAAGCGATTCTCCTGCCTCAGCTTCCTGAGTAGCTGGGATTACAGGCATGCACCACCACACCCGGCTAATTTTGTATTTTTAGTAGAGATGGGGTTTCTCCATGTTGAGACTGGTCTCGAACTCCTGACCTCGGGTGATCCACCTGCCTCGGCCTCCCAAAGTGCTGGGATTACAGGCGTGAGCCACTGCACCTGGCCCAGAGACCCTAATTTCTTATCTGGAATTTATGGATAGAAATGTATTTTAAAATTTATTAGTTTGTATTTTAAAATAAATGTGTTTATACATACATGAATTAACAGCCCCACTGGCATTTGATGATTCACCCTGTAACCAAACACATTAATATTTCCACAGCAAAATGTATAAAACAAAAACTACGATTAGCTAAGTTCAGGTTTTGGAACCAAACTGATGAAAACATTTTGTTTATAGATATTTGGTTTTTAGCTTTATGGATAAGCAATTGGAGACTTATCTCCTGTGTCAGTATGTGGATTAAAGTATACTCAATTCTTTGTTCAAAACACCTATTCCCCCCTTACTGAGCCCCTCCACATGTGGTTTCTTAATGATAATTTATCTGAGTGATTTTACACACATGTTATAGTAAACCTGTGTATAGATTGAACAAGGTAAGTTGAATCTCTTCACAGAATATTGTGTTAACAGGTCTTTTGTTGTTGTTGTTCTTGTTGTTTTTTGAGACAGAGTTTCACTTTTGTCACCCAGGCTGGAGTGCACTGGCGCCATCTGGGCTCAATGCAACCTCCACCTCCCTGTTCAAGTGATTATCCTGCCTCAGCCTCCCAAGTAGCTGGGATTACAAGCGCCTGCCACCATGCCCAGCTAATTTTTTTTTTTTTTTTTTTGGTATTTTTATTAGAGATGAGATTTCACCATGTTGGCCAGGCTGGTCTCAAACTCCTGACCTCAGGTGATCCACCCACCTCAGCCTCCCGAAGTGTTGGGATTAAAGGCTTGAGCCACCACGCCCAGCCAACAAGTCTTACTTTTGATTGAGTATGAAAAGTATCTTTCCCAAAATATTATGGTTGTTTGCTTTGATAGATTTGGTTTCTCCCCCTCTGTCAGTCACTTTTCTTTGTCCTGCCTGGTTTTCCCCTGTTCTGCTTGTTTCTTGGGGTGCTGATTCCTGCAACACATGCTTCATCGCATCCACGGCTAACCAGCTTCCAGGTAGGTGCTGTCAGTGGAGCCACTGGGTTGAGATTTGGAAGGTGGGAAGAGGGGAGAAGCCTGTGACTTTGCCTTTCCCCTCTCTGCTTCAGACTTTATCTCCAGCGGTGGCCACAGATGCTATGTACTATTCTGTTTTCTTTAATTTTAATATTTATTTTATTTTGATAGGAATACAACATGAGATCTACTCTATTGACAAATTTTGAAATGTACAATACGATATTGTTAACTCTAGGCACAATGTTGTGCAGCAGATCCCTTGAGCTTACTCATTTTGCATTACTAAAACCTTATCCCCATTTTCCGCGCCTCACTGTCCCTGGTAATGACTATTCTGCTCCTTGCTTCTATGAATTAGACTATTTTAGACACCTCATACAAGTGGAATTGGGTTTCTGTCCTTCCTTCCTGCTATGTGGTTTGAACTGCCACCAAACAGCAACTTCCTCCTGACAGGCACCAGCCACTGTGGTGCCAATCCCATCAATTGGTTCTGGTGAACCCACCTGCTCCCTTGTTTCTCTAGCTCTAGGAGTAGTACCAGCTTTCTGTTTTGCCCATATCTGAATTGTCTTCTTTCTCCTGACTGACTCTTGGAGTTCTCCAGCTGTTTGGTAAATACCCTCCTGTGTTAACTTCCCTCTATGTAATGACTTGGCACAGAATTTGTGCCATTCATGAACACATCAACCTACCTTGAATAATACATCTGGACATTCATGAATACATCAACCTACCTTGAATAATATCTACTACACTCGTGTGCCGCTGACAGTTTCTCTGTCTTTACTTCTGCCTATTTCTGCTCAGTCCCTCCCTCTGATCTAGCCCTAATGCTACTTCTCAAACAAACCATTCGGTCTTATATTTTAGAGACTGTCCACTATTTGAACAGTTCCTTGCTCAAAAATTTTAAAGGCTCTCTACTGTCCAATGTCACTCATTTGACATTACTCAAATGACACCTCCTTTGGGATGCCTTCCTTGAACACATCTTCTAACTTTGTACCCACATCATTATGTATGCTCCACAATATTTCTTACAACAGAGCAAGAAGCCAAAGGTCGGTCACAGGAGCTACAACGTAAAGCCAAAATATAAAGTGGCATACCATTTTAAACATAATACTATATATGAACGTTATAGTAATTATATTTTTATTTGCCAGGCGCAGTGGCTCATGCCTATAATCCCAGCACTTTGGGAGGCCAAGGTGGGTGGATCATCTGAGATCAGGAGTTCGAGACCAGCCTGACCAACATGGAGAAACCCCATCTCTACTAAAAATACAAAATTAGCCGGGCATGGTGGTGCATGCCTGTAATCCCAGCTACTCAGGAAGGCTGAGGCAAGTGAATCACTTTGAACCTGGGAAGCGGAGGTTGCAGTGAGCCGAGATCACATTATTACACTCCTGCCTGGGCAATAAGAGCAAAACTCGGTCTCAAATATATATATATATATATATGTGTGTGTGTGTGTGTGCTTTCATATTTGATATTTGTAACTTTATGGAGAAAGTATTTTATTACGTAATGCTGACATTGAACAAAATTATAGGCAATGTTAGAGAAATCAAATATTTATATTTTTATAAAAATAATGAATAGGGCCGGGTGCGGTGGCTCAAGCCTGTAATCCCAGCACTTTGGCAGGCCGAGACGGGCGGATCATGAGGTCAGGAGATCGACACCATCCCGGCTAACACAGTGAAACCCCGTCTCTACTAAAAATACAAAAAACTAGCAGGGCGAGGTGGCGGGCGCCTGTATTCCGAGCTACTCGGGAGGCTGAGGCAGGAGAATGGCGTGAACCCGGGAGGCGGAGCTTGCAGTGAGCTGAGATCCGGCCACTGCACTCCAGTCTGGGTGACAGAGCGAGACTCTGTCTCAAAAAAAAATAAAAATAAAAACAATGAATAGAAGAGTGACATATAACCATCAGAGTACTTTATTCTCAAATTCACAAAATGATAAGCCAGAAGATTAAAGCTAGAAAAGATTAGTGGTTATTAGTATATTTAACAGAATTCAGATTAAAAGGCTTACATTTGTATGAGAATTATTGTTTCTCAAGATTTCGGAATTCTATTTATGTAACCAAAACAATTAGAATAATTCAGATACTGCCTGTGTAAGTTTAGGGCCAAGGTTTCCCTCAATTTCCCTCTAAACTGGATATGTAGTCTTGCTCTTCACCTGCTTCCCCGGAGTCTCCAACTATGTAAGTAATTCTCAGATAATTGTCTCTCAGTCATTTTCAGTCATAGGAACGTGTCGTTTCAGGAATTCAAATTCCTAAATCCATATACTAACAAAATTTTTGAATTTTATGCAAAGTTAAAATTTTTCTTTTTCCTTCGGCTCCAACTGAACTCAGATGAGAAAATCAGCACAGAAAAAGGTAGTGTAGATGACTTCTCTCTTTGTCTCAGGAGAGAATCTCAGGGAGTTCTTGGATACATCCCTACAGAGCCCTGCAGCTACAGCCCCTGACATGGGTAATGAACCTGCACTTGTGTGTTGTATGGTTTTGATTCTGCCTCACCCTCAAACCAGGTGTCTCATATTTTCTGTTAGAGCTCTATATCCCACCCACCACTCTTCACGCATGACAGCTGTCTTAGTATGCTATTGCTGCTGTAACAAATAAGCACAAATTTAGTGGATAAAAACAACAAAAATTATTCTCTTACAGTGTTAGAGGGTTGGAGTCTGAAAAGTGTTATGGAACTAATACCAAAGTTACAGCAGGGCTGAATCTGTTCCTCTCCTCACCCAGCTTCTCATGTCTGCCAGCATTCCCTCACTTGTGGTTTTGTCATTCCAGCTTCTGCTCCCATGATTGCACTGCCTCCTCCTTTTCTCTACTCAAATCTCCCTCTGCATCCCTTTTATAAGGATACTTGAGATACATTTTAAGCCTACTTTGATAATCCAAAATAATCCTTCAATCTCAAGATCCTCAATCTCTTCTCACTTATGCTGTGTATTTTTTACCCTATGAGGTAGCATTCACAGCTTCTAATGATTATGACCTGGATATACTGGGAGCCATTATTCAGCCTACTACAGAATCTAGGATGAGTCCAGGTTATTCCCTGCTCTCATTTGGACACCTTTTACCCACAAGAAACATTCACACATAATTTATTTCATTTGGATGTGCAGTGGGTTCCCAACGGATCTTTCACAACTCTACCACTACAGGCTTCTGGAGGCATGATTCTCAACACCTGTTTTTCAAACCACACCTCACCTCCATTCTCCACGCTTTTTGGCTGCATTCTGTGCAGCTGCGTTCTAACAACTGCATCATACAGTCTTCCTCACCCTCTGGCTTCTGTCTGTTTTCAACCATTGGGAAACATTGGTAGGAGAAGAGAAGCTAGGAGAAGAAAGTGGAAAAATTACATAATTCTCTAGCTCCTTCCTCATTTTCAGGTCGTGGAAATGGCTAGAATCTGTCCTGAACTCTTGGCATCTTCTGATACTCAACAATGGAGAATGACGTGAACATCATCCTGCTGCCCTACACAATAGTGTCTAGACTATGGGTAGCTAAACAATCTACTTGCAATTAATAGTAAAAAAAAATAAAAACTAGGTTCTGATTAAGTATTCTGCTGTATTTTGCTAGAATATTGGCTACTTAAATGTTTTCCATATAATTATTCAATAAATATTTATTCTGATATGGCCCATCTCCATTCTGATATAGCCCGTGTTGAATTTTTTCTTCAGAAAGAAAATGAGATTTTTCTCCTTCATTTAATCCAGTGATTATTTTTCATTTAAACATCAGGCATCTGGTTAATACACTGTAGGTGTGCAAAAAGTGTCGCTGACACATCCTTTCACTGTGCGTTCCTCTGTACAAACACTTCCAGCCACAGTGTTACTAGTCCTTGAAAGGACATTTAGCACCTAGACCACTGATGTTATTGTAATGATTCTTGGTAATTCTAACTTGGGTCATGAGAAAGGAAAAAGACATTTCTGATGAAAAATAGTAAAATTCTACTGCAAGAGATGTTGAAAGTCAAATCTGTGTATCTGGTCCAGAAGCAGTAGGTTTCGCTTAACAGAGGAGAAGGAAATCAAAACTGAGATTTGCAAGCCTGGATGTGGGTGACCGCTATTAAGTATCACATTAGCGTCGTTATCATTTGGACAAGCATGACCACAGGTAACAACATTAGCTTCAGAATCATGAAAGGATTTTTTGTTGGAAGAGGAAAAAGGGAGGAATGTAGAGACAGATAATAATGTGAAATAACATGAGGCAGGAAAAATTTTGATGCAATGAGAATAAGAAATAATGTGAGGATGGAAAAATTATTGATACAAGTTATACATATGATTATGTAAGTGTTATAATCATGTTCTGAACATGCATTCTTTGAGATTTTGTCTCAATTGGATGTATTTAGGTAACGTAATTTGTAAACAAAAATAATGGGCAAGTGTATGCAGATAAAGAAAACTCCTGAATATCTGTCATACTGCCCATTTATATAAATCAGAATCCTTCACAATCTTGAACTCATTCTGCTTAGAAAAATAAAATATGACTTGATAATAAGATTTCCAGAAAACACATTGAGGCATTTATATTAGAGAAACAGGAAGCTAGACCATTTTAAAAATCATTTTTCTGAAATGGTAAGTGACTAAAACATCCATGAATACTATGCAGCCATATCAAACAATGAGATCATGTCTCTGCAGCAACATGGTTGGAGCTGGAAGACATGATCCTAAGCAAACTAACACAGACACAAACAGAAAATCAAGTACTGCGTGTTTTCACTGATAAGTGGGAGCTAAACTTTGAGTACACATGGACACAAAGAAGGGAACAACAGACCCTGGGGCCTGCTTGAGGGTGGAGAGTAGGAGGAGGGTGAAGATCAAAAAACTACCTATCGGGCACTATGCTTATTACCAGGGTAATGAAATAACCTGCAAACCAAATCCCTGGAATGCTCAATTTACCTATGTAACAAACCTGCACAGGTACCTCCTAAAGCTAAAACAAAAAAATACAAATAAAAATAAAAAAATGAAAACTGATGCTAACATGTTTTACAAAAAAAAAAAAAATGGATTGTAAAACACAATGAAAGTAGCATATGTATCTGAGAAGCCATTTAACATATTAAACATTCCCTTTAAGAATGAGTATGCATCTCTGCAAATCTGCTCTATCTAATTCTCCCAGGCAAGAAAGTTGTTCATACAGGAAAAAAAAAAAAAAAAAAAAAAAAAAGAGCCATGATTTGCATAACATGTTAGAAGAAGCAACTCATTCTTAGCAATCAGGAGCAAAAAACTCTACCTAAGCGGCAGTTTTTGGAAGAATATAATTTAAAACTAAGGACTTATTTTGCACATAGCAGTGTTTTTAAAATCAATGGTTACCATTAAACACAGCTTATATAGCATACACAAGATAGGCAATAGTGTCAAAAAATAAATAGGAATCAAGACAGCACTAGTTCGGAGACTGTTCTTGAATTCATAATATGTGGACCAAGAAGAGATGAGGAAGGTAGAGTCAGAAATTGCTTTTGTGTAATTTTGAGGAGGCCATACCAAAGCTTAACAATACCAGACGCCTATAGATTGTAGGGAGTGTGGAAGTCCATCAAATACTTTAAATTTTAGCCTCATACGTGGCTTTTTTGATAAGACGGGTGCCATTTTCAGACTGTAAATGGCTTGGGAACCTGAAAACCCGACACGGATTATTTTCCCAGGTCAAATGGAATGGTTCGAGTTGGCTGATAAGATTGGAATAGGAATACTGTCACCCAGGAAAGTGCTCACAGAGTGAGGTTCAACTGATAGCTACAAGAGGGTCAAATATCCATTGTAGTCAATCTGCCAAAAGTGGTAGGGGCAATGCCCTGTGCAATGGGGTCTCCTCCTCCAGAAAACAATAGGATCATCTTAGGCAGGAACCACAAGTCTGGCATGCAGCGGAAGCCTCTGCATCAGAAACAGCCCGTCACGGATTGCCAATCTATGATGGTTGCTGTGCTGTTATGTCGAGCATAAGAATAGATCCAGGCAGCAATGGTAGAGATCAGATAGTGTGCAGACTTTAAACCTTCCACAAAATTGAATCTGAAATGAATCACAGATGTATACATAAAAGACAGATGTCCGCATTCTCTAATGAGACCAGTTGGAATCAAGCTGTTGATTGAGTCTACAGTATATGATCAATATTTTCTGAAATCTAAAACTTTTCTAAAACCCAAAGTTTATTAACACGTTTACAAAGCACAGGGACTAATTGAAGCAAAATCATAAAATAAATAAAAACATAATTTCAAAACAGTATATTACAGTTAAGGTTGTATTCAAATACATTGTAATCATGATTCTCACATTCACCTGTGAAATATTTTTACACAATTTTAGAAAATAAGTGAAGTAAAAAAAATTGTTTTTTCCATAGGCTGCTTTATATCATAACATAATCAATTAAGGGCAGAACTGAGTCCCAAATTCACAAATTCAGCTTCCAAATTCTACTCTCCTTCATTCTTTCTTTCTTTCTTTTTTTTTTTTTAAGATGGAGTCTTGCTCTCTTGCCCAGGCTAGAGTGCAGTGGTGCAATCTCGGCTCACTGCAGCCTCTGCATCCCGGGTTCCAGCAATTCTCCTCCCCCCAGCTCCTGAGTAGACTAGCTGGGATTACAGGCGCCCACCACCATGCCTGGCTAATTTTTGTATGTTTAGTAGAGATGGGGTTTCACCATGTTGGCCAGGCTGGTCTCGAACTCCTGACCTCAGGTGATCCACCTGCCTTGGCCTCCCAAAGTGCTGGGATTACAGGTGTGAGCCACCACGCCTGGTCTGCTCTCCTTCATTCTTTTCCACCATGAAGTGGGGAAATAATAATAAACTCAGTAAAAAACAACAACACCTATCAGGTGCAGTGGCTCGTGCCTGTAATCCCAGCATTTTGGGAGGCTGAGGTGGGTGGATCACCTGAGGTCAGGAGTTTGAGACCAGCCTGACCAATATGGTGAAACCCCGTCTCTACTAAAAATACAAAAATTAGCCGGGTGTGGTGGTGCACCTGTAGTCCCAGCTACTCGGGAGGCTGAGACAGGAGAATTGCTCAAACCTGGGCGGCAAAGGCTGCAGTGAGCCGAGATCATGCCACTGCACTCCAGCCTGGGTGACAGAGCAAGACTCTGTCTCAAAAAAACAAACAAACAAACAAACATATGACAACAACAACGTCTATCCAAAACCAAAATGGCAATTGATTTATTGAGGGACTAAGTCATCCCCTATAATAAAAATTAAAATGACTACTAATTAGGGAGTTAATAACATTTGTTTCTATTTTTCCCTTTTCCACTTCTTCCTTGCTTTTCTTATCTCAGTGAATGTATTAAAGGTCTAAATATTTCATGCAAGAATTAGAACCAGTAGTGGGGATACAGTTAAATGGGTGAGTCTCAGTGAGTCTACAGTTCCATGTACAGGGCATGTCTGAGACAGATCAGAAGCATCTCTACTTTTGGAACATCAAATATCTTTAATGAAGATGTTTAAAAAAAAAAAAAAAAACCCTGTGAGGCCAACATTTGCCTTTGTATTTATTTCATTCATTCTGCTTAATTTCTTCTTCAGGCTTGACTTAAAATTTCTCATTTGTTGCTACTGCCATGCCCTAACCACACAAAACTAGACTTAATGATGAGTCACCTGAATGATTTTATTGCCACTGATTTCTTATTTTCTATTACATATGCCTAATTAACTGTTGCATGCAGCTAAGTTAAATTTCATCTTCTCTTGTCACTAAGTATGCAGAAAAAAATTATTAAAATTTTTAAAACAATACTTCATCTTCTCTTTTTCTGTATCCAGATTGCCTACTCTGATGATAGAGGTCAAGCTGCCTGGTGCTAATTCATATCAGGCTCTCAGATTTCACCTTGATTATTACTGGAAATTGATCATTAT
Organism: Trachypithecus francoisi; assembly: GCF_009764315.1. Taxonomy (NCBI): domain Eukaryota; kingdom Metazoa; phylum Chordata; class Mammalia; order Primates; family Cercopithecidae; genus Trachypithecus; species Trachypithecus francoisi. The sequence goes on from NW_022681456.1 coordinate 123,792,100, forward strand.
TTTACTTATTTTTTTTTTGTCAAATTTTATGGTGGTGCTCACCTGTAATCCCAGCAACTTGGGAGGCTGAGGCAGGAGAGTTCCCTGAACCTAGGAGGGGGAGGTTGCAGTGAGCCGAGATCACACCACTGTACTCCAGCCTGGACAACTCCAGCCTGGACAACTCCATCTCAAAAGAAAAAAAAAGAAAGAAAAAGAAACGTTTCTTACTTTCAATACCAAGATGTTTTGTGGTTATTTTCAAATTTTGACCACTGCCCTGAAACCATCTCTCTTACAGGAAGTGAGCAAAGGCCAAAAGGCTAAAGAGACTAAAAGGCTGTGATAAACAGAAAATGTCAAAGGCTACCCTAGAGAAATTTATAACCATTTATACCCACCTAGTCACTAAATATCCAAACAAAGCACAAGAACAGAAAACATATTACAATTTTAAATATAGATTACAAGTGTTGTGAAATGATACTTTACAAAATACAGACAACATCCAAGGCAACATTATTTATAATAGTCCTAAAAAGAAAGCAATTAAATGTCCATCAAAGGCAGAGTAAGTAAACCGATTGAGAGTATATCATACAAAGAAACCACATACAAAAGTAAACCACAGCTGTCCATAGCAACACAGATAACTCTAATAAATACGAATAAAACAATGCAAAAAATGTACAGTTTCATTCTATTCACATAAATAAAATTAAAATAAGCCAAAAAGCTACTGTCTAAGAATATGTGCATAAGAAGCAAGAAAATCAAAAGAATGGTTAATTCTAGGAGGAAGCATTGTAATAAGGAGGATCAATTCAGGAAACCCTCGGGGTGTGGTAATATCTATTTTGACCTAACTTTTATTTGTTTTTTTTGTTTTTTTTTGAGACCGAGTCTGGCTCTGTGGCCCAGGCTGGAGTGCAGTGGCGTGATCTCGGCTCACTGCAAGCTCCGCCTCCCAGGTTCACGCCATTCTCCTGCCTCAGCCTCCGGAGTAGCTGGGACTATAGGCGCCCGCCACCTCGCCCGGCTAATTTTTTGTATTTTTAGTAGAGACGGGGTTTCACCGTGTTAGCCAGGATGGTCTCGATCTCCTGACCTCATGATCCGCCCGTCTCGACCTCCCAAAGTGCTGGGATTACAGGCTTGGGCCACTGCGCCTGGCCGACCTAACTTTTATTTGTATTCATTAATCTCTACATATGTTTTCTGTCCTTTCAGAAAATGTTTGTCATATTTCAGAGGGAAAAATATTAATTGAATTATTTATCTAATTGGTAATTTTTATTATCATAAAAGTTTATCTTAAAAAGAATGGAGGATATACAAATGCAGTTTTGCATATTATCTCACTTGATATTAGAGGTATGACTAAAATAACATTCCGTTGTAACTATGAACTTCGAATGCCTGGTTTCCCATGTAACTCAACAATTCCCACAACACTAATCCTAACCACATGCTTCGGATAAGGTAAACTTAAATTAAATCAGCTTCCCCCTGATGGTTGAAAGGAATATTTTCTTCCTGAAATAGTATCTCCGGAGCCAGACATCATGAGGATTTGCAGGCTGCATTAACACCACCACTGGTTAAAAAGATCAGCAAGTCAAGATTTCATTTTAAAATCGTCTAAATTAGTAATATTTCTTGTCACCTAGCAGAAAAAAATACAAACTTAATTTGTAGTGTTCTCTAGAACAACCCATTTCATCCCAAGCTTAATGATTTACCATGAATAAATTAGTAAGAAAGATGAGACACTCAGAGCTAGAAACAAATAAAAAACTAAGCACACAAGCAAACGAAGTACCTTAAAAAGAACCAGTAGGAACAAAAAAAGACAGAAGATACAAAATAACAGCTAGGCTTGGTGGCTCATGCCTGTAATCTCAACATTTTGGGAGGCTGAGGCAGGCAGATCACCCAAGGTCAGGAGTTGGAGACCAGCCTGATCAACATGGTGAAACCCCACTCTACTAAAAATACAAAAATTAGCTAGGTGTGGTGGCAAGCACCTGTAATTGCAGCTACTCAGGAGGCTGAGCAGGAGAATTGCTTGAACCTGGGAGGTGGAGTTTGCAGTGAGCTGAGATCACACCATTGCACTCCAGCCTGAGGGACAGAGCAAGACTCCATCTCCAAATAAAAAAAAGAAAAAGATACAAAACAATGATTACGTCAATAATCAGACACATGGTATAAATTAATTATATTTATCATGATTAAGGGAACATAAGACAAATTTGGAAATGTGTTTATAAAACAAAAAGCTCTTTAAAATACATAAATGTATGGATTTGTAAAAGAACTAAATATGATTGTTTGAAAGACAAAATAATATATTGGATATAGTTAATGTCTACTTAGATATGGATGAAGAGAGAATTAATGAATTGAATGACATTTCTGAAGTCATTTTTCAAAATACAGCCCATAGAGACAAAAAGACAGCATGAAAAAGAAATCAAACATACGGCAGTTTAGACAAATGCCTCCAGGTAGCACAATTTAATCTAATTGTGTTAAAGGGTTATATTAAAATTGTGAATATTACTGTTGAATTGAAACTTTTATTATTTTAAAAGACCTATCAGGCCGGGCGCAGTGGCTCAAGCCTGTAATCCCAGCACTTTGGGAGGCCGAGACGGGCGGATCACGAGGTCAGGAGATCCAGACCATCCTGGCAGACACGGTGAAACCCCATCTCTACTAAAAAATACAAAAAACTAGGCGAGGTGGCGGGCGCCTGTAGTCCCCAGCTACTTGGGAGGCTGAGGCAGGAGAATGGTGTAAACCTGGGAGGCGGAGCTTGCAGTGAGCTGAGATCCGGCCACTGCACTCCAGCCTGGGCGACAGAGCGAGACTCCGTCTCAAAAAAAAAAAAGACCTATCTTTTTACTACATTTTTCCTTAAAGTGTGTTTTGTCAGATATCAGGAGCTATGATACTTTAGTTTGATTAATGTTTGCATTATATAAATCTTGATCTTCTATTTTCAACCATTTCACATCCTTATCTACTAGATGTAGTTTTTGTAAATAACCTGTAGCATTTTTAAAAAAAAATTCTTTTTTGAAATGGAGTATCAGTCTGTTACCCAGACCGGAGTGCAAAGGTGCAATCTCAGCTCACTACAACCTCCACCTCCCAGGTTCAAGCGATTCTCCTGCCTCAACCTCCCAAGTAGCTGGAATTAAAGACATGCACCATCACGCCCAGCTAATTTTGTGTTTTTAGTAGAGATGGGGTTTCACCATGCTGGTAAGAATGGTCTCAAACTCCTGACCTCAGATGATTCAGTCACCTTGGCCTCCCAAAATGCTGGGATTACAAGTGTGAGCCACCGTGCCCGGCCAACATTTAAAAATTTTTAAGAACTCATTGTGATAATTTTTAACTGTTTTTCCTGGAACATTTACAGAGTTTACCTTTACTGTTGATACGTCTGATTTACTATAATTTACATAAATTTATGCGTTCTACTTGTCCTGCCTGATCTTACATCGTCCACTCCACCCACCTTTGTAACTTCTTTTGGAGGTACTTATTTTTCTCAATCGATTTTTTCTTCTGTAATTTTTGAAATTGTACTTTCTTTTCATCATTTTATTACTCACTCTAGAATTTAATCCATGTATATGTGAATTATTAATATCTGAAGTTGATCATCATCTTTGCACTCTTCCAAAACAACTTAAGACCCAACAATGCTCCATAGCCTGCCAGTCAAATTATATGCTTTTGTTATGAAGTTTATTTCTATCCATCAAAGGTGAAGGCAGTTGACCTGTGGTTACTGTGGTGTGTATGTCTCAGAGCACACATTAGACTATAAAAGAAATTCACATATGCACACTTTAATCCTTTCAATAAAAATAAATTATGCTCATCAGAAACAGTAACACAAAAATAGAAAACCACATATGAAAAATACAAATTTAACAAGTTAATGACCAAAATATTATGACATTACAATCTTATCAGGTCAGACACACAACGTTATTCTATTACAAACACACATATAATTATAGAATTCTTTCTACCAAAATGTAAAGTTATATTATATAATAATTTTATTACATAGAAATGAGTAATAATTGTTTTCATTATTTACTTTGACAGTTATTTTACTTTTTAAAGTAAAACATCCATTGGTCATTTGAAAAATTAGATAAAGCTATGAATAATTATGTTAGAGATTATATTGAGGGACTAGGGTTACATGTTGTGTTCACTGAATCATTTACAATGAACATAAACATTTATAATCACAAAAAAGGTATTTCTGAAAATCAGTATCTGTTACAATCATTCAAATGCAATGTCATTTATTTATATTGCATTATTTAGTCTATTGTTTTCTCATTTTAAAAAAAAATAGCAATTAAAGCAAAGAGGAAATCTTTATGGTTAATATTTAAAATTTTATCTTTAGAAATAAAAAAGTGGTTCATCATACATAAAAGAAAAAACAAACTTAATCTGTAAGAGTACATTATCTTTAATTTTCTTAAGTCAAAAACAGTTTACATATTAGCATCAGTGTAAACATCCTCTCTGACGTCGCAATGTTAAGACTTCTGTTGCCTTGGTGCCATCTCATTCTGACCCTGGGCTCATTGGCCCTTACACTTTAATCCGAACAATGGAACCAGAGACATCAGCACTGTCCAGGCTCTCTGATGATCTTCATCCTTCGCCAGTGGCAATTTATGAAATAAATACAGGTAAAACCAGATTCTGCTGTTATTGCTAAATAATCTCTTCTTTTGATGAGAAAATAATATTAAAAATAATGAGTTCACAACCAAGTGCTTTTAGAGGAGGATTTCAAAACATTTTGTCTTTATAAATGAGTTTAAGATTTTCTAATTGAAGGGGATTTAAATCTCAGAAAATTACAGTTTGGTAAGTAAATATTTATAATTGCACTAGGTTTAATATATTTAGGGGAATGTTATTGACTTTCGGTGAATGTCGTTGACTTTTGGTGTCCATGAGTTCTGCCTCACCTGTACTGAAGAAATACATGCAATATGCTGTGGAGAGAGTTTATTTAGTGAGAATTAGATAAAGGCTTTTCGTGCTCCTTTCATTAAGATTAAATTCAACTTTAAGAAGAAGCAGAAATAGGCATTTAAATTAATTTGAATATTTCTACTCTTGCTTCTATTTCCAGTTTTACTGTAGATGCCAATGCCCATTATATTCTTACAATTACTATTCTACACCACTGGTATTATTACTACTACTAAAGAAAAACACATATTGAGTGGTTAATATGTTTCAAGCATATGCTATCGACTTTGTATACATTAATCTCTACAATATATCTATAAACGATTATTGTATTGTTACCTGCATATTATATATCAAGGAACTAAGAATTTTTTTAAAAGAGTAAGAATTTACCACATTTCACAAAGCAAAAAAAAAAAAAAAGGAGCCAATTTTAAAACTTTCTTATGATCATAAAATTTGACAATTTGTATCACGTATAATATGCCATGTAATTATATGTTCATGTATCATATAAGTATGTGTATATACATATATCTGGATTATAGTTGTTGGATGTATTTTTTTTAAATATATTTTTTAGAGTTTTCTGAGGAAAGTATAACATATTCAGACCTCAAAGTTCGTTGTTCTTCAAATACCCAGAACGGAAAAATAACTAAAACTTCGAAAACAAAAGGTAAAAAACATTTAAAACTCTAGATTCACTTTTTGGCTTAAATATTTTAATGAACTAATCATGAAAACAGATATTCTCAGGCTAATGTTTGAATCAGGATTTTTTTCTTGTCTCTACACTTTTAACGGGTCTTAGGAACCTACAGCTCTCTGTTAAGAGCAAATAAGAATGGTCAACAAGGCAGCGATAGCCACAGTGACTTAGAGCAGTGTACCAAGGTCATGGGAAAAGAATGTTTCAGGCCGGGCGCGATGGCTCACGCCTGTAATCCCAGCGCTTTGGGAGGCCAAGGCGGGTGGATCATGAGGTCAGGAGATCAAGACCATCCTGGCTAACACGGTGAAACCCCGTCTCTACTAAAAATACAAAAAATTAGCCGGGCGTGGTGGCGGGCGCCTGTAGTCCCAGCTACTCGGGAGCCTGAGGCAGGAGAATCGCTTGAACCCAGGAAGCGGAGGTTGCAGTGAGCAGAGATCACGCCACTGCACTCCAGCCTGGGCAACAGAGCGAGACTCCGTCTCAGAAAAAACAAAACAAACAAAAAAAGAATGTTTCATACACAATTTCCTGGTTTGATATTTTAATTTTGAAAAAGTTAAGTGTCTTTTTAGTGCTTCAGTATTTCTACAAATGGTGGATGTGAGATACCTCAGGATGAACATGATGAATGAACTTTTATTAAAACCGTCACAGAATACCTGTCTGGCCAATAGCAAAAGTTGAAGTTTTTTTCTTAACCTAGTTCTATTACAAAGATGAAAGATACAGTTAAAAAAAAAAAAATTAGGGAGGGGGGCCGGCCGTGGTGGCTCACGCCTGTAATTCCAGCACTTTGGGAAACCGAGGCAGGCAGATCACCTGAGGTCAAGAGTTCAAGACCAGCCTGGCCAACATGGTGAAACCTCGTCTCTACTAAAAATACAAAAATTAGCCGGGCATGGTGGTATGCACCTGTAATCCCAGCTACTCGGGAGGCTGAGGCAGGAGAATCGCTTGAACCTGGGAAGCGGAGCTTGCAGTGAGCCGAGATTGCACCACTGCACTCCAGCCTGGGTGACACAGCGAGATTCCGTCTCAAAAAAAAAAAAAAAAAAAAAAAAACTTACGGGAGGGAAATGAACTAAATCCACAGTAGGATTTCTGAAGTGCTCTTTTGTAGCCTTTGGAAGAGTTCTTTACTAGGGCAATTTGTTAGTTCATAAACAGCTCATATCTACATCAAAATGTTAGTATCTTCTCAGGATGCACCTAAATCTGCAAAATAATTTTTAGAATTACTCCCCCACAGGCTGAGGTATTTTCCCACAGCACGGTGCTCCCATGAGCTTAGATTTCAGACCAATTCAAGTGGGTTAAATATTCTTGGCAAAAGTTATTTTTAGTATCAACTCCTGAATCTGGTTTCCTTTGATTACATTAGCCAACTTCTCTCTTTTTGAACAGTGTCTCCATGGTGCATTGCTGCTGTGATATTTGCCTTCCTTTATATAATCACTCTGGTAATAGTTGCAGCTATGGTAGCTAAGAGTAAGTATTTTTTAGAGCAATTTCATTAATTTTTTAATTACTAAAATATAATTTTAAATAGCCTTTAAATTTGGTTCTAAGGTTTTCATCAAGATATTTTTCTCATTTGTTATTTTAGTTATTTAAGAGTAATTTCATCAATTCAGTGTTTTGAGTTATCAGCAATGGCATAGGCCCAGGTGTCCTCATCAAAAGACGTTAGTGGATAGCTGAGTATTTTGACAGAAACAGAAAATAGTACCAGTATTCTATATTTTATTATACTGTTACTGACATTAGATTCATAAGTTGTGAGATGTAATAAAATGTGAAAATGTTTATAGATATTATTGGTTTGGCAGTTAAAAGTTAACTTATTATGATATCAAGTTCAGATCATTTGAAAGAGCAATTTAATAGAGGCAATAGAAGATGGTGGGTAGAGAATCATCAAAAAATGAAAGAAAATGATCAAGATATCAAACCAAGTCTGCGTATTGCTTGCACTAAATTTGTCTTAATATTATAAAATATATAGTCTTTTAAAATAATAAATTTATAAAATACTCCATACTATAAGAAAACTAGAAACATGAAGTTCTTTTAATATAGAAAGTTAAGATGAATTTGATTCATTAAAAAAAGAAGAACAACCCAAAACATATGGAGGCATAAATAGATATAAAGCAATTCTAATGTCAAAGTGAACTATACTAGTACAGAAAAAATATACAACTTTTAGTAATAAACATAAACTTTTTTGAAATGTATGATTTCCTGTGAAGACACATACTATGATAAAATGACCCAGGAAAAAAGAGACAATTTGAATAAATATTACTATATACTGCAGAAAAAATAAGTAAGTTAATCAAAGATGTGCCTCCAAATAGATACCTGGCTGATAATTTTTAAAGAATGAATTTGAGGTTGAGCATGGTGGCTCACGCCTGTAATCCCAAGACTTTGAGAAGCTGAGGCAGGAAGATCACCTGAGGTCAGGAGTTCGAGACCAGTTTGTCCAACATGGTGAAACCCTGTCTCTACTAAAAATAGAAAAATTAGCTGGGCATGGTGGCAGCCACCTGTAATCCCAGCTACTCGGGAGGCTGAGGCAGGAGAATTGCTTGAACCTGGGAGGTGGCGGTTGCGGTGAGCCGAAATCACACCCCTGCACTCCAGCCACAGTGACAGAGTGAGACTCCATCTCACACACACACACAAAAGAATGAACTCACATATATCTTAATAACAGCAAATGACTACTAGATAAACTGTTCAGTACCTACAAAAGGATGGAAGATTCTCATGCCACCCCACCTAAAATCAGTAAAATTAGTTTAGGATTATTTCTATATACAGGAAAATATTTTAGGACAATATTCCTTAAAACAGAAAAACAAAACTTCTACATAAAAGAGCCAACATAATACATCACTGTTATAATGATAAAATTCTGGTTTAAGTTGGGGATAAAAATTTGTTCACTTATCAAGAGGTGTTTCAATAGGAGAAAAGGAAATAAATACAAACGTATTAAACTTGATTAAGAGTATTTATAAGAGCCTTCAGCAAATATTATCTTTCATAGTGAAACATTATAATCATTTTCAATAAAATCAGGAAGACAAGGATGACTTCTATAACTATTAGGATTCAACTTTTTTTTGCATGTCTTCTGCAAGGAAAAGTCACAATGTAAGAAAACCTAGTTAGACATAATATAAACCGGAATTGAAATTAACAACTGCAATTATATGCAGATGATGCTCTTTCTTATCCAGATGGTTAAAAAAGAAACTACTGGAAAGAAAGAAACAATCAAAATAAAAAGAACAGTTCAATAAGTAAACTCAATCCAAAATTAAAATAACTTTCTTATATACCAGCAAGATATAATATCCAATTTCCAGGTCCACTTTTCAAACCTCTTATTTGACATTTCTTCTTAGATAGCTTTAAAAATGCTTGGTACATTACTTTCAAACAAACACTTTATATTCTCAGCCCTGGTCCTTACTAGGATCAAGAAAAAAATCAGATACTTTAATACTGTTAACTTTCTCTGCATCTGTTGACCGAATGTCTAGTGAGGTGACGCTGGGGGCCATCTGTGTATGAATATCTTGGCTCACTGAGCCAGTGTAATTCTCCACATCTGCACTCCTACCCATCTAATCTGAGGCAATAATCTTCCGCTCTGTCTACTCCCTAAATCCCCAAGCGATATTACTATACCTACCCTTGATTCTTTCTAATCGATTTCCAGAATTGTCTCTTCAAAATGCAAATTTTATAAACTCACTTACATTTAATGATTAGTTTCTTAACACTGTGGATTCAGTGTAAATTTTAAAAGCCTGAACATGGTTTACAAGGCCCTTTCACCCTTCCATACTTGGTCCACGGCTCCCTTCCCCAGCTAGAAGCACACCCTTTCTCCCGAACCAGCCTCCAGCCACAGTTGTTGTCTTTTAGTTCATTGAATGTAACATCGGTAGTGTGACTGCATAACTATTGTGCAAACAAGGATAACCATAAGAATGACAGCAGATCATATTAACAATTACTCTGGGACAACAGGCATAAATCAGGATTTCTCTGGGAAAATTTGTGTGAATTGTAACTTTAGCCACGATCCTTCTTGCCACAGAGCATGTGCACAGACTGCTCTTTTTTCATTCTGTGACAGGTAAAAGGAGAATTCAAATTATTCGCTTATAATTAGGCCAAATTTCTCTGTTATGACATCTTATGTACCAGTCATTTGTAGCATTTTCCAGTCTCGTGTGTATAATTATTTCTGTGATTATGTACTCAGTGGCTGACTTCTGCTAAATTATCTTCATGAGAACAAAGCCTTTGCCTTTATTTGTTCAATGTTTTATCTTCTGCTTTTGAATAGTATGTTGACACATTGTAAATATTTAGTGAATTTTTTTTACTAAATAAACTGATATACCTAATAATGTATTTGGCATATATATAAGAGACTATGATACTTTATTAAAAGGCATAAAGAAGGTCATTAGTGAAGACATTATTATAAATTGAATATATATTAAATGTACCTTGGTGGGAAGATGAACGCTGAGATGATAATACTTTTCTAAATTCATCCAGCACTCATGTAATTTCAATGCAAGTGTATTTTCATGATAAATCAGTTCATTGTAAACTATACATTAAAGTAAAATTTTATGAGATTAATAAAATACATACTGAAAGATATTAACACAAGAGGTAAGGATCTAGCCTTTGTAGAAATAAGGCTTTAAGTGATTTCACATGATACTTTTATAAAGTAAATGTATCAAAATAAAAGAAAGAAACCTAATAATAAAGTCATATGCAAATATGTACAAATAATGTATAATAAGGTCATATGCACCTGTGTACAAATAATGTGTGCATATATATGTGTATGCATATAAACAAAATAAGATACAGTAGGCTCTTCAAAATGACAGATATCTAACAATAGGTATGGAAAATAATTTTTTTAAGAATATAAAAACTAAAAAATAATTTCTAAGTAGATTACATTGCTAAAAATAACAGACCAGAAAAAAAAAATGTTGAAACAGTTTGAATATATATTCAAATCCATATAATATTATCAAAAGTATAACAGTCAAAGAAGTACAAAGAATTTTTTTAGAAGATGAGGCAACGGCCGGGCGCGGTGGCTCAAGCCTGTAATCCCAGCACTTTGGGAGGCCGAGACGGGCCTGGAGATCGAGACCACCCTGGCTAATACGGTGAAACCCCGTCTCTACTAAAGAATACAAAAAACTAGGCGGGCAACGAGGCGGACGCCTGTAGTCCCAGCTACTTGGGAGGCGGAGGCAGGAGAATGGCGTAAACCCGGGGGGCGGAGCTTGCAGTGAGTCGAGATCCGGCCACCGCACTCCAGCCTGGGCGACAGAGCGAGACTCCGTCTCAAAAAAAAAAAAAAAAAAAAAGATGAGGCAAGGATACATAAGTAGGAAAAATGTCCAACTTCAAAGGTTGGACATTCTCATGGAAATGAGAATGAATTTTAAAATACATCATTTGCCCATTGAATTGACAAAAATAATACTTTTCCTCATAGATTCATGTGTGGAGAACGGACTCTCTCATACAAATTTGATGTATGAAACTGTCAAGTTATATTTTACATTTACTTATACTTTAAAAATAAGAAAAAAGTATGTATGTACACATACAAACACATAGACATGTATAAATTTACCCAGTTAAGTCAGAAAGACATGCAATAATCTATTAATGTGGAAGCAAGTGTTAGTATGGAAGAAATCAATAATCTATTTGCTATGGAAACAAGAATTAACTAAATTTATTCATAAGCATGCAAAAAATTGAAAATGGTCAAAAAATATATATACATGGCATTTTACATTGTTTTTTTTTTTTTTTTTTTTTTTTTTTTTTTTTTTTTTGCTGAAGTAAATAGTGTCAGAGGGACCATAGGGAGGTGTTTTTCACTTTTTACAGTATATATTCAATGTCTTTTGTAAAGTAAATTCATGTGTTACTTGTTTAAAAGAGAAACTAATTGAAAGAGGAAATTATACTCCAGAAACGAAAAATCTGTACAGGGACATGTCAGACACAAGGTAGTAAATAGCAAATGTAGAGGTATGGCCTAGGCCTAAGATTCTTTTTTTTTTTTTTTTTTTGAGAGGGAATCTCGCTCTGTCACCCAGGCTGGAGTTCAGTGACACAATCTCAGCTCATTGCAACCTCTGCCTCCTGAGTTCCAGTGATTCTCCTGCCTCAGCCTCCTGAGTAACTGGGCTTACAGATACATGCCACCATGCCTGGCTAATTTTTGTATTTTTAGTAGAGAGAGGGTTTCACCATGTTGGCCAGACTGGTCTCGAACTCCTGATTTCAGGTGCTCCATCCACCTCGGCCTCCCAAAGTGCTGGGATTACAGGCATGAGCCATCATGCCCCGCCATATGGCCTAAGATTCTAGTGGATGCTCCTCTGTAATGATGTTGTGCTGTTACAGTCCAGATATATATATTGAAATGTATTAACAAGACAGGTAGGGATGTAGCCTTTCTAGAAATAAGGCTGTGGCCGGGCGCGGTGGCTCAAGCCTGTAATCCCAGCACTTTGGGAGGCCGAGACGGGCGGATCACGAGGTCAGGAGATCGAGACCATCCTGGCTAACATGGTGAAACCCCGTCTCTACTAAAAATACAAAAAACTAGCCGGGCGACATGGCGGGCGCCTGTAGTCCCAGCTACTCGGGAGGCTGAGGCAGGAGAATGGCGTGAACCCGGGAGGCGGAGCTTGCAGTGAGCTGAGATCTGGCCACTGCACTCCAGCCTGGGCGACAGAGCGAGACTCTGTCTCAAAAAAAAAAAAAAAAATAGAAATAAGGCTGTGAGTAATTTCACATGATAAGTTTATAAAGTAAATATATCCAAATAAAAGAAATGAGTCTAATAATAAAGTCATATGTCTCTCTGTACAAATAATGTGTGCATATATATGTGTATGTCTATATATAATATTATATAATAGTTTCTTCAAAATGACAGATATTTAACAATAGATTTTGAAAAATAATTTTTTAAAGTAAAAAGTAATTTTTGAAAAATAATTTTTTAAAAGTAAAAAATAATTTTTGAAAAATAATTTTTTAAAAGTAAAAAATAATTTCTAGGTAGATTATGGTGCTAAAATTGACAGGTAAAATATAAGGAAATACGTGCATGTGTGTGTTTGCATGTGTGTATACATATATAGAGAAAGAAGGTATTATTCAGCCTTAAAAAACAAAGGAAATCTTGCCATTTGGAAAACATGGATGAACTTGGAGGACATTATGCTTAGTGAAATAAGACAGACACAGAAAATATTGCGTGATATCACTTATATGTGGAATCTTTATTTTTTTAAAATTGAACTTAGAGAAACAGAGAATAGAATGGTGGTTTCTAGAGTCTAGGCAGTAGAAGAAATGGAGAGATATTGGTCAAAGGATACAAACTTTCAGTTAAAAGATGAATAAAGTCTAGAGATGTAATGTTCACCATGGTAATTATAGTTAACGATAATGTATTGGACTCTTGAAATTAGCTAAGAGAGTAGATGTTTAGCTCTTAAGTGTTCTCACTACACACACACACACACACACACATACACACACACGGTAAATATGTGAGGCAATGGACATATTAAGTTGCTTGTGGGAATTATTATAAAGGTCTACTTATACCAAAATACCACATCGTACACCCTAAATATATACAATTTTTGTCAGTCATACTTAAATAATGCTGGAAAATAAATACAATTCAATAAAATGAATTACCACTCCATATAGAAGACTATTTTATTGCTAGAGCCAAGCTTTGTTTTATAGCAATTGGACATACTACTTTGATAAATACACCTTGGTAATGTTTGAGAACACTAGCATAGTTTAAGTGTAGTGAATACTCACTTTTAAATGAAATAAAATATAAATTGGTAAAATATCCTGATAAACAGATGCTTTTCCCTCTGTTTTACTATTATCAAACTTTGTCCTAATAACCAAAAGATAAGAGAGAAGCAGTTGAACCACTAGAAGTAGTTCCCTGCATCAAATGAGCTAATCCTATATGTGAATGACCAATTAGAAGGGAAATCTTCAGTGGATATTAAGGGTTTAGCATAAATGAACCAGAAATCATTAAATATACGACAGAAATAGAGGAGGAAATGGTAAATAAACAAGAATATTATTGGGTAGAAAAATAATTCATGCATAGCTTGCTTATGCAATGATGCCTTAAGACTTAGCTTGATATTTTGTTGTTGTTGTTGTTGTTGCTGTTGTTGAGACGGAGTCTCGCTCTGTCGCCCAGGCTGGAGTGCAGTGGAGGGATCTCAGCTCACTGCAAGCTCCGCCTCCCGGGTTTACGCCATTCTCCTGCCTCAGCCTCCGGAGTAGCTGGGACTACAGGCGCCCACCACCTCGCCCGGCTAATTTTTTGTATTTTTAGTAGAGACGGGGTTTCACCGTGTTAGCCAGGATGGTCTCGATCTCCTGACCTCGTGATCCGCCCGTCTCGGCCTCCCAAAGTGCTGGGATTACAGGCTTGAGCCACCGCGCCCGGCCAAGACTTAGCTTGATTATTTGGTTTGTCATTTGGGGCAAGATAGGGAAATGGTTGTTTCACGTTCAACTAAGATCATGTTCATGACTAGCCACATCCATCCTGGCTAACCCAATTTGGGAACAAAATGGAAAATTGCAAATTTGAGCAAATGGAAAACTGGTGACAATATTTTCCTCTTTTTCCATTAAATCGTCATAAGAAAAATACTCAACTTCAGTACTCTGGGTCTGGCGAGGGAACGATTCAGCAATACTTACGATATTTATTTCCATGAGTCTAGCAATGCATCTGGTACTCAAGCTGGAATAACTTGGTTCAGATAACTTAAAATCATGGGGATATGAGTTTGTACAGGACTAAACCAAAACCTTGTGGGTAAAATATTGTAAGATTTTGTTACTGGACAGGGATCAGATCTGATCTTAGTAAAGCAGAAATGCAGAGAGATTTCTTCTACAATTCATGTCAAGTCTCCCAAATCTTTTATACGTGACCATGGACCATTAAGACTGAAATTAATTCAAATTAGGGATATTTGTTCTTATTTTAAAAATTCAAATTGTGCCATCTTTAGTGCCAGAGTCATAAAAATATAAAACACATCAATGCAAAATCATATAGTTTAAAGATTTTATATATGAAGGTAGTTAGAAATATAACTGATAAAAAACAGTACAGTTGTGCAAATGGTACAATTTTGTATAAGTTTAATGTTAATGAATTAGAATTTTAGCATATAAATAATTCATAGCCTCTGAAGATGACTGAAAGGGTACCATATTCAAGGTATGGTCTGGGGGTGCTTACTCTGGAAGTAATTTGTAGAAAATATTGGAAAGTAATAGTGGAAAACTAGAGAAAGAGAGTTTGTATAATACTAAAATAGCTCAGCATAAAAATAATGACAATCTGATTAGGAAAAAGTTATGTTACTGTGAAGAAGGAAACATATATGAAGCATTGTCATGATAAACAGTACTTTGGGACTAATCAGATGTATGCCACGTCTAAGGTGTTTGCTGCAAAAATAGCATAGGTTGTTTTTTCCTGACTGCCTAGGTTAACTAATTGCTTAGAATAACATCAATCATATAGACAAATATGTGCTTATTAAGTCACCAGTCATTGACTCATAAATATATTTCATAAGTAAAAGTTCATACCTTAATATAAATTGCCAGTGATAATTTACTATTTGTTCTTCATTCAATTAAAACAATGAATGCATAAATTGTGTTTAAGAAATGTTGGATATCTGTTTTATTTGCCATCCCAAACGTTTGAAAGTGATAATAGTATTTTCTTTTGCAAATATTGTGAATTTCAGTTCATTGTCTTGAGAAGATCCTGCATGAGGCATCCATTGAGACTGCACATTGCAACATAATATCACAAAACAAAGGTAAGTATTGGTTTACAATGAGAATGTTGATATCTATCACACATAAGCTGTTTAAGTCTAGACATATTTTGTCAATATATGTAAATATGTATTAGGTAAACATTCACTTTGTAAATATGAGAGCAAAGTTAGTCAACAATGGTGTACTTATCAGAAAAACTCTCATATATCAGGTCTTCTCTTGCCGTTAGGGAGGACAATTGAAAACAATAATGCAAAAATTATAATTCACTGAATGACCGTAGGTGACAAAGTTATCTTCTTGCATGTACTTTTTGTTTGTCAAGGTAATTGATCTTCCTCCGAAGAAAACTGACATTTTATATCTACTGAAAGTAAAATCTTGGCATCAAGGAAATTTGTTCTGAAGCACTGAGCTCCAGTCCCACCAAGGCAAATAATGAAGAATTGGAAGTGTTTCATGTGATATTCATTCTTATATTTTCTTACACATCATATAATTATAAATAGAGAATTTTTAACATCTTGTGTTCATTTAAGCATGCTAAACTCAACATTTTATAAATTGGAGACATCTCAATCAAACTCAAAAAATCAAAATATGACCTTAAAATGATTTTAGATTTTAAATATATTTGCATACAGAAGTAAATGCAAATATAAGAAATTTCAAATGTTGGCTAATAATGGGGGAAGAAATCACATAGACATAGAAACTAAAGGGAATCTGGTCACAAGTGGCACCTAAAAAAGAGCTAATATTTGTTGATTGCTTCAAATATTCCTGGTACTACATCAATGATTGTGGGCATTAACTCATGTATTTTCCCAGTAATCTTATGATACAAGTATTATCATTGCCATTATTGTATTAATAAGAAAACCAAGACCCAGAGAGAATGATATTGTTTTTCTGGGTATCAGAAATAGTAAGAATTAGATGCTTAAACTATGATTTAAGTTAAAAGAATCTAACTCTAAAGATCAGGAACATAGCCATTATGCTATGCTGACCCCAGAACAAAAAATCTTAATGAATAAAATTGTAAGAATATTGCTTCTTTGTAAATAGTCAGAGCTGCTTATACAAGCAGATTTACATTTTCCCACCCTGGATGTATCTTCTAAAGAGGAACAGTGAGAAAAAGAATAATAACTCTTCATAAGGACTATTTTTATAGGAATTACTGTTTGGAATGTGAATAAAAGACATTAGGCTGGGCGCGGTGGCTCAAGCCTGTAATCCCAGCACTTTGGGAGGCCGAGACGGGCGGATCACAAGGTCAGGAGATCGAGACCATCCTGGCGAACACAGTGAAACCCCGTCTCTACTAAATATACAAAAAACTAGCCGGGCGAGGTGGCGGGCGCCTGTAGTCCCAGCTACTTGGGAGGCTGAGGCAGGAGAATGGCGTGAACCCGGGAGACGGAGCTTGCAGTGAGCTGAGATCCGGCCACTGCACTCCAGCCTGGGCGACAGAGCAAGACTCCGCCTCAAAAAAAAAAAAAAAAAAAAAAAAAAAAAAAAAAAAAAAACAAGACATTAACAGCAGTAATGTTTCCCCCCAGTAGATCCTAGCAAGCCAAAAGAATATAGATGTCTTTTATATTTTTGTTCTCCTCTACTATGTGACTCTTATCTCTGTATTATTTCTTCTTTTTCATTGTATTGAAGTTCTGTTATTGCCTTTAATGAAGACTTCAGTGCAGATCAATGAAGATAAATTTAGGGCATATATGCTGAAAATTTCCATACGATATTCTTAGAAGGCACTGTTCATAATATCCTTCCCTATGATATGCAGTATCATAATTGCAATCCTTCATTATTGCAAAAAAAGTGAGCATAGACTTCACTTTGAATAACTTTCAACAGAGCATACCAGAAAGTCTCCTCCAATTGAATTGCTCTCATCTCATCTACATATGGTGCTTCAAAGTGAACTTGTATATACACATCAGCAATGAGCTCTTTCAGCAAAAGCAAGCAAAAACTGCACATAAAGAGCAATGAATTTGCTAAAGCAATCGCTCCTATGGTCTATTACCTCAAAATTTGTTTTTTTGTTTTTTTGTTTTGTTTTGTTTTTTGAGAAGGAGTCTTGCTCTGTCGCCCAGGCAGGAGTGCAGTGGCGCTATCTCGGCTCACTGCAAGCTCCGCCGCCCGGATTCACGCCATTCTCCTGCCTCAGCCTCCCAAGTAGCTGGGACTACAGGCGCCCACCACCACGCCTGGCTAATTTTTCTGTATTTTTTAGTAGAGACGGGGTTTCACCATATTAGCCAGGAAGGTCTTGATCTCCTGACCTCCTGATCCGCCGGCCTTGGGCTTCCAAAGTGCTGGGATTACAGGCGTGAGCCTCCGCGCCAGGCCCAAAATTTGTTTTTATAAATCACAATTTCCCCATAATCTAGAGTAGAAGACATAATATCTGAATTTTTCACAACTGATACAAAATATCAAACTATATATTATCAAAGGCTTATGAACTCCAGTAGGGCGAATAAAATGACAACTTAGGTGTATCATATGTAACTGTTGAAAAAAAAAGACAAACAGAAACTTAAAGATAGGAGAAGAAGCAAAGTTTACTTTCAAAGGAGCAACAATTATAATGGCAGCTAACCTATAAAAAGAAAAAGAAAATGAAGGCTATATGATTACTGATTGACAACAACTGCCAAACTAAAATTCTATTCTTAGAGGCAACTATCTAATCAAATGTGAATGATATGAGCATCTAATTACACTCCATAGGTAAAAGAAAGATCATTTAAGTAGAACGAAAACAATGTATTACCTTTATATCTGTATTAAGAAAGTACACTAGAAGAATATCCCTTTTTTTTTTTTTTTTTTTTTGAGACGGAGTCTCGCTCTGTCGCCCAGGCTGGAGTGCAGTGGCCGGATCTCAGCTCACTGCAAGCTCCGCCTCCCGGGTTTACGCCATTCTCCTGCCTCAGCCTCCCGAGTAGCTGGGACTACAGGCGCCCGCCACCTCGCCCGGCTAGTTTTTTGTATTTTTTAGTAGAGACGGGGTTTCACCGGGTTAGCCAGGATGGTCTCGATCTCCTGACCTCGTGATCCGCCTGTCTCGGCCTCCCAAAGTGCTGGGATTACAGGCTTGAGCCATCGTGCCCGGCTTTTTTTTTTTTTTTTTTTTTTTTTTGAGATGGATTCTCACTCTGTGGCCCAGGCTAGAGCACAGTAGCATGAACTCGGCTCACTGCAGCCTCTGCCTCCTGGGTTCAAGCAATTCTCCTGCCTCAGCCTCCCAAATATCGGGGATTACAGGCACATGCCACCATGCCTGGCTAATTTTTGTATTTCTAGTGAAGACCGGGTTTCACCATGTTGGCCAGGCTCCTCTCAAACTCCTAACTTCAGGTGATTCGTGAGAGCTGGGATTACAGGCGTGAGCCACCGCGCCTGGCCCAGAATATTCTTTTGGTTTAAGAAAATAATCTCAGATGAGACCTCAAAGACTCTGGATAAAAGACAATGAAATAGGTAAATACAGATGTAAGTCTAATGAATAGCAATTATATGAAACCATAAATAATGTCTACTATTTTAATTGCATAAAACTAAAGTTTACTACATTACATTCACTTACATTAAAATAAGAGTTGCATTTTAACTCAAAAGAGTAATAAATAGAACTAAAAAGCTCTAAGTTTCTTATAATGGCTGGGAAGATGTAAAGTAACTATATATATTGGACATTAGTAAGTCAAGGATGAATATTATGACTTTCAGAAAATGACCAAAATAATAGCAAAATACTCTATATAACTATGATGATGATGGAGGAATGCATCTTAGAAATGGAACAACAGTAATGTAATGGAGTAATTATCAATCACTAGAACAATATTTAATTAAGTCAATAAGAATATATATTATAATCATTCTTAGAATTTTATGCTGAAGGCTGTAGGCATTCTAGCAAGAACTATCTACTGTGTCTTTAGTGGGATATTCAGGAGGCCATGGGTTATTCAAGGTGGATATTACAAATAAATGCTTTTGATCTCAAAAGTAGAAGCATCCCCAGGTACCTCAGAATCACAGTTTCCTTGTGTTCCTTTTTCCTATCAACTAAGTCTTGCTTGCAGACTAGTTCTAATTATCTCTGCTCATTGCTCCTTTTGCTACAAATGATTTAAGTTTCTTTGGCTTCCTCATAGGTCTTATGGATTTCCTTTTCCCAAGGTTTGGTGTATATATCTAGAGCTTGGGAAACCATGTCTATTTTTTCAACCTCTTTTTCTAATGAAAGATAGCCGTGTGCATTTGTGTGAAGAAGTCATATTAAGAGTCTCATCTTCACATAATTCTTCCCTCTCTATTTCTTTCAGTGACAAGCAAAGACATGAATTAAACGTTCAAAGGCCCCATTTGGCTCTATTTCTTCCCCCGAGACGTATGTGTCTTTGGAAGGACACTTTGTCTCCACGTGGACTTAGTGGTAGTTGATTTTTCCAATTTTTTCAATAGCCGAAATTTCAAACATAGTCATGATCTAAATTTCTATTTTTCAATAGATCCTTTGTTCCAGGACTTTGTAGTCCCCAGATATAATTCCTATGAACAACTTATCACTGACTATTCTATTTTGGTTGAATTCCCCATTATTGTTCCCCCAAAGAGAATGCCTCCTATCCCAAAGCGGTTGGAGAGAACATGTGAATATGTTCTACTTCCAAAAGCCTATTATTCAGAAAGAGTAGTTTATATTCTGTGTTGAACACTATCTACTAATGAAATAATAAAAACACCACAAATGACTCATGATGCAAGATAAAAAACAGGGGTAGTGCATGGTGCCACTGAAACTCGTCAGAGCAAAAAGAGGTGAGCTTGAGCTAAGCACAACTGAACACAGTATAAATTTTACTACAGAAAAGAAAATCTGTTTCCTTTGGACTCATAGGTTTATAGAGGTATTGGGGTAAGCAAGGAAAAACTGACCTAAGCTAGATACACCAGGTCATCAGCAGGCTAGCAAGTTTGTCTCCCTACAATGATAAAAACTCTCAGAATGTTAAGTAAAGAAGTCAAGAACATTTGGAATGTGACTCTCCAGGACATTAAGACATTCAAAAGTAGCCACATATATGGGAAAACAAAAAGTCACACAAAGACCCAGGAAACATTCATGCTCCAAAAGACCTGAGAAGATCTCAAGCCTTTACCTAAGGCTAATCCCAAAGCCTAAAGTACATAGTTAATAAATAGAGAATTGCCTTGGCACAGAGCCAGTCTTCAAAGATTGGGAGAGGTAGCTATTTTTTTCAAGTGCTCAATTTTCGAAAACATCACAGGGCATACAAAGAAACAGGAAAACACAACCCATTGGAAGAAACAAAATGAATCTTTAGAGATTGCTCATGAGGGAGCACAAATATCAGATTAGCAGACTAAGACTTCAAAATAACTGTACTAAATATGCTCAAAAAGTTAAAGAAAAAAACAGAAAAGTAACTAAAGAAAATTGGGTGTGGCCGGGCGCGGTGGCTCAAGCCTGTAATCCCAGCACTTTGGGAGGCCGAGACGGGTGGATCGCGAGGTCAGGAGATCGAGACCATCCTGGCTAACACGGCGAAACCCCGTCTCTACTAAAAAAATACAAAAAACTAGCCGGGCGAGTTGGCGGGCGCCTGTAGTCCCAGCTGCTCGGAAGGCTGAGGCAGGAGAATGGCGTAAACCCGGGAGGCGGAACTTGCAGTGAGCTGAGATCCGGCCACTGCACTCCAGCCTGGGCGACAGAGTGAGACTCCGTCTCAAAAAAAAAAAAAAAAAAGAAAAAAAGAAAAAAAAAAAAGAAAATTGGGTGATACATAGAACAAAATGAGAATATCAACTAATAGAAAATATTAATATAAAAATAAACCAAATTCTAGAGATGAAAAATTAAATAACAGAACTGAAAAATGTACTGTTACTACAAAAAAAAAAAAAAAGAGAGAATCAGCTACCTGGAAAGTAAACCATTGGAAATTATTAAGCCAGAAGACAAGGAATTTTTTAAAAGAATAGAGAAAAGTGAACAGAGACTAACCGATTTAAGGGACATTATTTAACAGACCAATATACCCATTACAAGTGTCATAGAATATGAAAAGAAACAGTATTTTAAAAATGAAGAAATTTGCCAAATTTGATTTAAAAAAAAAAAAAAACCATGAATCTACAAATCCAAAAAGCTTAATGAATTCCAAGTAGTATAAATGCAAAGAGATCCACGAAAAGATATAATCAAACTGGCAACAGCCCCAAAGCCAAGAAGCAAATCTTGAAAGAAAGAAAGAAAGAAAGAAAGAAAGAAAGAAAGAAAGAAAACAAAACAAAACAAGATAATATTTGTCACAAACAAGGGCTCCTTGATAAAATTACCAGTGGAGTGTCCAGCAGAAACTTTGGAGGCTGCAAGACAGAAAGGTGGTATATCTACACTTATGAATAAAAAAAACTGTCAATAAAAATTTTACTATCTGGCAAAACTGTCCTTAAAAAATGAGGGTGAAATTAAAGTATTTAAGATAAAAAAAAAATCGGAGACAGTTTATTGCACTAAGCCTGCCCTACGAGAAAAACTAGAGAGAGTTCTATAGAGTAAACTGAAAGGATGCAAAACAATAATTCGTCATCATCATATAAAGATACAAAGATCTCTGGTAAAGATAAATGCATCAGCAAATATAATGCTCAGCATCATTAAGATTCTGGTGTGTAATATCACTTTTTATTTTTTATAAGATTTAGAAGCAATCGAGTAAATATAATAATAAATCTATGTTAATAGTTACAAAATAAATGCAGATGTAATTTGTGATATTGATATCATAAAGCAGAGGGGTGGAGCTGTGTAGGAGTAGAGTTTTAGTTTGCCACTGAAATTGTTAGTATTCATTAAAAATAGGTTGTTAAAAAATGTAAATATTATAAATAATCTTTAAGTTAGCACAAATTATAGAATATACACAAAGGAAAGGAGAAGATAATAAAAATGTGTCTCTACAAAAAAAAAAAAAACAGCTAAACACAAACAAAGGCAATAATGGAAAAAATGAGTGAGAAAATAACTATAAGACACCCTGAAATAAATAGGTAAACGGAAAATATAAGTCCTTCCCCATCAGTAATTGCATTAAATATAAATGAATTAAAATTCCCAATTAAAAGGTAAAGATGGACAGAATTGATAGCAAAAGCAAGATCTAACAAGAAGGTGTCTATATGAGCTCACTTCAGATCTGAAAACACATATAAGTCGAAAATGAAAGAATGGAAAAGATATTCCAAGCAAATAGTAACCAAAAGAAATTGGGATGGCCATACTAATGTCAGATAAAATAAATGTATATATATACATATAAAAGACAAAGAACATCATATATTAATAAAAGTGTCAATTCATCAAGAATAAATAACAATTATAAACATATAGGCACTAAATATCAGAACCTCTAAATATATGAAACAAACATTGACATAACTGAAGAGAGAAATAGACAGCTCTTCAGTAATACTTGGATAATGTAATGCCTACTTTCAATAATGCAAAAAACAACCAGGGCAATAAGAAAGTAGAGGACTTGAGCAGCACTATAGACCAATGGGACCTAAAAGACATATAGAACACTCCATCCAACAGCAGCAGAACATACATTTTTTTCAAGTGCACATGGAGAATTCTTCAGGACAGACTATATGTTAGACCACAAAGCTGGTCTTAATTAATTTTAAACAACTAAACTCATAGAAAGCATTATTTCCTATCACAATGGAATGAAACTAGAATTCATTAACAGAAGTAAAACTAAAAAAGTGAAAATTAGGTGGAATGTAAACAACACTTTTAAATAAGCAATGAGTCAAAGAAAAAAATACAAGGGAAATTAGAAAATATCTTAAGGCTAATGAAATTTAAAACACAACATACCAAAACATATGGGATGCAACAAAAGTAGTGCTTAGAGGCAAATTTATATCTTTATATACATTGGAAAGAACATCTTAAACCAACAACCTAACTTCATCCCTTAAGAAACTAGAAAAAGGAAAAGAAATTAAACCCAACACCAGCCAAATGAACAATATAATAAATATGAGAAGATATGTACATAAAATAGAGTGGAAAAATAGAGAAAATAAAGAAAGTCAAAAGCTGGACTTTAGAAAAGATTAACAATATTAGTAAACTTTAGCTACAATGAATAATTTTTTAAAGTCCTCAAATTACTAGTAGAATATAAGACCCTGCATTTTAGCTATTTGGTACTGCTTTCTACAAGGGTTGAACTAATTTACACTCCCACTAACAGTATATAAATACTCCCTTTTCTCCGCATCCTCACCAGCATCTGTTACTTTTTGACTTTTTAGTAATAGCCATTCTGACTGGTGTGAGGCAGTATCTCATTGTGGTTTGGATTTTCATTTTTCTGATGATCAGCGATACTGAGCTTTTTTCATGTGCTTGTAGGCCACATGTATGTCTTCTTTTGAGAAGTGCCTGTTCATGTCCTTTCCCTCCTTTTCATTTTTTAAATTAATTAATTAATTAATTTATTTATTGAGACTGATCTCACTCTGTTGCCCAGGCTGGAGTGCAGTAGTGCAATCTCAGCTAACTGCAATCTCCACCTCCTGGGTTCAAATGAGTCTCCTACCTCAGCTTCCAGAGCAGCTGGTGTTACAGGCAGGCGCTAACACGCTTGGCTAATTTTTCCTTGTATTTTTAGTTGAGACGGGGTTTCACCATGTTGAACAGGCTGGACTCAAACTCCTGACCTCAGGTGATCCGTTCTCCTTAGTGAGTCAAAGTGTTGGGATTACAGGAGTGAGCCACCACGCCCAGCCTTTTGCCTACTTTTTAATGGGATTGTTTGTTTTTCTCTGGTAAACTTGTTTAAGTTCCTTTGAGACGCTGGGTATTAGTCCTTTGTCAGGTGCATAGTTTGCAAATATTTTCTCCCAGTCTGTACATTGTCTGTTTACTCTGTTGATAGTTTCTTTTCTTTTCTTTTTTTTTTGAGACGGAGTCTCTGTCACCCAGGCTGGAGTGCAGTGGCGCGATCGGGGCTCACTGCAAGCTCCGCCTCCCAGGTTCACGCCATTCTCCCGCCTCAGCCTCCAGAGTAGCTGGGACCACAGGCGCCCGCCACCGCCCCCGGATAATTTTTTTTTTTTTTTTTTTTTTTTTTTTTGTATTTTTGGTAGAGACGGGGTTTCACCATATTAGTCAGGTTGGTCTCGAGCTCCTGACCTCATGATCTGCCCGTCTCGGCCTCCCAAAGAGCTGGGATTACAGGTGTGAGTCACCATGCCCTGCCCTCTGTGGATAGTTTCTTTAGCTATGCAGAAGCTCTTAAGTTTCATTAGATCCCACTTGTCAATTTTTGCTTTCGTTGCGATTGCTTTTGGTGTCTTTGTCATGAAATCTATGCCCATTCCTGTCTGTGTCCAAGATGGTATTGCCTAGGTTGCTTTCCCACGTTTTTATAGTTTTAGACAGAACTACCATTCAATTCAACAATCCTGTTACTGGAGATACACCCAGAAGAATATAAATCATTCTACCACAAAGACACATGCATGTGAACGTTCACTGCAGCACTATTCACAATAGCAAAGGCGTGAATTCAACCTAAATAGCCATCAATGACAGACTGAATAAAGACAATGTGGTACATATACACCATGGAATACTATGCAGCCATAAAAAAGAATGAAATCATGCCTTTTACAGGAACATAGGTGGAGCTGGGGGCTACTATCCTTAGCAAACTAATGAAGAAACAGAAAACTAAATGCCACATGTTCTCATTTATAAGTGGGAGCTAAATGATAAGAACTTATGAACACAAAAAAGGAAACCACAGACACTATGGTCTACTCAAGGGGATAGGGTGAGAGAAGGGAGAGGAGCAGAAAAGATATCTATTGGGCACTAGGCTTAATGCCTGAGTGATGAAAAAATCTGTACAGCAAACCCCTGTGACACATGTTTACCTACATAACAAACCTTCACAGGTAGCTCCAAACCTCAAATAAAAGTTAAAAAAAAAGACACTGTGGAAGAAAAGATGCCTGAATCTGAAGACATAGCAATGAAAACTAAACAAAATGAAACACATTAAAGAGCATGTAAAAAGTGTATGAACGGAGTATCAGTGACCTGTGGGACAGCTGCAAGGGGCCCAACGTATGCATAAAAGCAGTCTCTGGATACATAGGAGGGGGCAAAAAGTATTCAAAGAAATTATAGTTGAAAACTGAGATTTAAATAGTGAAATTGAAATGTTTCCAAATTTCTAGAACTATAAGCATATAGCTCTAGAAAGCCCATGAACCCCAAGCAAAAGAAACATGAGAAAATCTACTCAAATGTACATTATAATTAAGTTCTTCAAAACTAGTGATAAAAAGTATTTAAAGCATTAGATAAGAAATGTTTTATGCTGGGATTGTCAAACTTTGTTTATTAAAAGTTAAATTATTCATTTTTTTTTTTTTTTTTTTTAACAACTGCCCACTGACTCACTCAGGACAGCAAAGCCAGTAATGCTATGTTCAATCAAGCATTCTAGGCCCAAGTCACACCTCACACCACTGCACTCCCAACCCTGGTTCATTCCCTCTTGTGTACAGACAGCTGTGATAGTTTTTTGTTTGTTTGTTTGTTTGTTTTTTGAGACGGAGTCTCGCTCTGTCGCCCAAACTGGAGTGCAGTGGCCAGATCTCAGCTCACTGCAAGCTCTGCCTTTCGGGTTCACGCCATTCTTCTGCCTCAGCCTCCCAAGTAGCTGGGACTACAGGCGCCCGCCACCTCGCCTAGTTTTTTGTATTTTTTAGTAGAGACGGGGTTTCACCGTGTTAGCGATGATGGTCTCGATCTCCTGACCTTGTGATCCTCCCGTCTCGGCCTCCCAAAGTGCTGGGATTACAGGCTTGAGCCACCGCGCCCGGCCAGCTGTGATAGTTTTACTCTCTATCACCCCACCATTCTTCTTCAGTGTCATGTCTTGGTTCACTTAAATCACTTTCCTCTGAAAGTTATTCCTCTTTCTCAAAGACGAAGAGTCTTCATGTTCTTACGTTCTCAAGACACATTCTCTCATGGAATCCACTGTCTTCCCTGTAATGATTGTTCATTTAGTTCCCTTGCTTGTTTCAGACAACTAATGATTATATACAATCGTGAATTCAAATCTTAAGTAACACGAGGGAAGAAGAACTAACTTCTTATAACTTGAGAATTTGGTGGTGTTTGTTTTTTGGAGACAAGATCTCATTTTGTTGCTCAGACTGGAGTACAGTAATGCAATCACAGCTCACTGCAGCCTCAACCTCCCAGGCTTGAGTGATCTTCCATCTCAGCTTCCCAAGCAGCTGGGACTACAGGTGCACATCATCACGCCCAGCTAATTTTTGTATTATTTATAGAACATACATAATACAGCTGCACATCATCACACACAGCCAATTTTTGTATTATTTATAGAACATATATTTATAGAACATAAATATGTTGCTGAAGCTGGTCTCAAAATCCTGAGTTCAAGGGATTCACCCACATCAGCCTGTCAAAGTGCTGGGATTACAGGTATGAGCCACCATGCCTAGCCTGCTGTCTTTTCAGTAACAAAAACAAGAGTAAGATTATCCACTTCAATAAGCAAAAAGCAGTAATTTAATTTGATGTGATTTTTAAGAAAATCTTTGTTTCCTCTGAGGAACTGGTAAGTTGTCTTTCCAGAATTCAGGAGAAATGTGTAATTGACCAGACCACAGGTCCCCAAGCCCCAGGCTACAGACCGGTACGGTGGCCTGTTAGGAACCGGGAGCACAGCAGGAGGTGAACGAGGAACGAGTGAGCAAAGCTTCACCTGTATTTACAACCACTCCCCACTGCTGGCATTACTACCAGAGCTCTGCTCTCTGTCAGGTCAGCAGAGGCATTAGATTCTCACAGGAGCATGAACCCTGTTGTGAACTGCTCATGCGAGGGATCTAGGTTATGCTCTCCTTATGAGAATCCAATTCCTGATGATCTGTCACTGTCTCCTGTCACCCCTAGATGGGACCATCCACTTGCACGAAAATAAGCTCAGGGATGCCACTGATTCAACATTATGGTGAGCTGTAGAATTATTTCATTATATATTACAATGTAATAATAATAGAAATAAAGTGCAGAGTAAATGTAATGCGCTGGAATCATCCCAAACCATCCCCGTCTTGCTCCCATCCACGGAAAAAGTATCTTTCATGAAACCAGTCGCTGGGGCCAAAGAGGTTGGGGACCACTGGACCAGACCATTCCTTTTTGTGTTTGCCAAAGAAATAGTATAAAAGGGCTGGGCACGGTGGCTCATGCCTGTAATCCCAGCACTTTGGGAGGCCAAGACCAGAGGATTACCTGAGGTCAGGAGTTTGAGACCAGCCTGGCCAACATGGTGAAACCCCATCTCTGCTAAAAATACAAAAATTAGCCAGGCTTGGTGGTGCTTGCCTGTAATACCAGCTACTCGGGAGGCCAAGGCAGGAGAATTGCTTGAACCCGGGAGGTGGAGGTTGCAGTGAGCCAAGATCGCATCACTGCACTCCAGCCTGAGCAACAGAGTGAGACCCCGTCTCAAAAAAAAATAGTATAATAACAAATAATCACTCACTGTCCCAAACTCCAGAATGAAAGGTTAATGTGTTAACATCTGTAGTTAATGCTAGCAAGGCAATATATGTTAGCTCCAGTTTATGGGACTTTAGAAATCCCAATTATAAAATTATTACTACATTAAATAAGTCATTGATAATGATGGTAAATGGATGAAACATGGCACTTGTGACTGCTTTCAGTCATCCTTTCCTTAACCAGAAAACATGCTCTTAAATACCTGAGACTCCTGGTCTGGATCTTCTCTAGCTTCACAGACCCAAGACCCTTTGTATTACCTTAATAAGCTATCCATTTTTAAAGTATTATGTGACTTTGAAACCACTTTGTACTGACTTGCTTCAACATATAATGGAAGTTAATAATCAAAGGGGTGTGGCAAATGTAAATTTTAAAATGTGTTTAAAATGTAACTGATATTAATACCCAAGTTTTATCTAGGTCAAGTAGAAAACTTTGGGACAAATACAAAAATGAGCCAGGCGTGGTGGCAGGTGCCTATAGTCCCAGCTACTCTGGAGGCTGAGGCAGGAGAATCAGTTGAACCCGGGAGGTGGAGGTTGCAGTGAGCAGGAGAGTTTGCCACTGCACTCCAACCTGGGCAACAGAGTGAGACCCCCGTCTCAAAAAAAAAAAAGAAAAGAAAAGAAAAGAAAGGAAAAGTTTGGAACAATGTAACACAGAAGCAGATGTTCTTAACCTTCTCTTTGTCTAGCTACAGAACCCAAACCAAAGAGTAGGATCTTTAATAGGAATAATACATATTACTGAAAGGGCTCTGGAGCCTTTGGGTATGCTAAAATGTTTGGGGCCAAATGACTCAGGGGAACTTTTTTCTTTGCTTATCCTTTCTTGGTTTCCAGCACAACTCATAACAGCCCCCTAAAAAAAGAAAAAAGAAAAAGAAAAAGAAAAAGAAAAAAGCCATCACCACCTTAGGAAATGTCAAGAGAGAGAGTGGTTGAGGAGATGTAAATGTTTCCTTCTAGGTTGACAGCCTAATGCACCAGGATAGAAATAAAGACAGAGATCAGGACAGAAGTTGAATTCCTAGGAAATCTGAGCAGGATGGACAAGGTATGTACAATAAGTGATCCTGCCAGTTGGTCTTCGAGAAAACAAAAGGACTACTATACTCCTCACTTTGTTAGAGCTGAAAACCATAAAGCTAGAGTGATGGCAGCTCCTGTGAACTCCGATGAAACCACAAAGGAAATCATTGGGTCAAGAAATGCATTACGAGCCACCGTGAGGCACGACCACCCTTCTGCTTTGCAGAGTTCAGAGTAAGAGTCCCTTCCTGTGTGAAAGGCACTGACTGCTACAGCCTCCAGGACACCTTCTCACTGCATATGTGTGATAAATGTGAGATTCATTATTTTGTTCTTTGTAGAAAATTAAGTATGAAATAATTTCTTACTTTTTTGTCAAGTGTTTTCAAGGTTGCTTCTCAATAAATTCTTTTTTAAAAAATTGACGATTTCCCCAAGAGTTTCTCCACTGGTTGCAAACCATGTCTTTAATTTTCTTGGAAGCATTTTGATATTATGATTAAGGACACAAGTTTGATACCAGATAAGGCAACATATTAGTTTGAGTTGTGTCACTTATTATATTTATAACTTTGGTCCAGTTGAATTCCCTAATCTACTTTTTCCACATCTGTAAAATGAAGGGGATAAAAGTATCCTCATCACAAGGTTTTTCTAGGGATTGAATGAGAAAACATTGTTAACTGTTGTTATTGTTTCTTGTGTCTTCTTTGTTTGCAATTCAACACTCTTTCTCCTTTGGTGCAGTTTTGTGATTTCTTTTTCTTTCATGAAATACTTTATTTATAAAATCCTCATAAGGTGGCAGAATCAAGGACTGCCTCAGTTGTTTACTATAAGGGATGTTAGGAACTCCCCTGTCTGCTCTTAAGCCTAATTTAGACTCTCCCCCACTGGTTGGCTGATGCCAATGACTCCATACTTGGAAATACATTTACTTTGTTTATGGGTAGACTAATAGAGTACACATTATCCGTCATGTATAGCTTATTGTATGTGAGTTTATACCTGAATAATTATAGATGCAAATGGAATCAAAATTGGTATTTTCAAGTGTGAACGTGTTAAAATCTCCATTGTAACAGAATGGTTATGATGTTCTATCTAAGCATATGGCTCAAAGAAAACAAAAAGTGTAATCATCAAGCAGAAAGTATATTTATGGCCAGGCACGGTGGCTCACACCTGTAATCCCAACACATTGGGAGGCCGAGGTGGGCAGATCACCTGAGGTCAGGAGTTCAAGACCAGCCTAGACAACATGGTGAAACCCCATCTCTACTAAAAATACAAAAATTAGCTGGGTATGGTGGCAGGCACCTGTAATCTCAGCTACTTAGGAGGCTAAGGCAGGAGAGTCACTTGAAGCCAGGAGGCGGAAGTTGCAGTGAGCCGAGATCATACCATTGCACTCCAGCCTGAGCAACAGAGTGAGACTCTGAAAAAAAAAGAAAGAAAAGAAAAAAAGAAGAAAGGAAAGAAGGAAGGAAGGAAGGAAGGAAGGAAGGAAGGAAGGAAGGAAGGAGGGAAGGAGGGAAGGAGGGAAGGAGGGAAGGAGGGAAGGAGGGAAGGAGGGAGGGAGGGAAGGGAGGGAGGAAGGAAGGAAGGAAGGAAGGAAGGAATGAAGGAAGGAAGGAAGGAGAAAAGAAAGAAAAAGAAAAGAGAAAAGAAATGAAAAGAAAAAAGAAAAGCCGGCGCCAACTTGGTATCCTCCCCAGAGGGCAAGTCACACCTTTAGTCACACCTTTCGTCTGGACAGAAGAAGCAATTCTCCTCCATCTTCATGGTACCTGGGCTTATTAGAACCCATGCTCCTAGAGATTAATTATACAAGTTTGTTTGTTATATAATAGATTCTCTTACTTTGGAGATTTATTATGTCCTTGATTCTTTTCCCCATCCTTGGCCACTGGCCCATTAGAAGCCTCATCTCATGATACTGTATAAATATTTTCTCATCTTTTGTGTTGAATTAAGCTAAAACAGTTAAGTGACCACATGCAACAAAAGATAAAGGAAAAGTCTTTGGTGAAAGTTATCGCCTCAGTGTGGCTTTTTAGAATTCTTGAGCTTTTTGAACATCTTAATAACAATAAGGTAAACACCGAAGACTCCCTTCCAAGGTTTTGAAGGCCCGAGTAGCTGGACGAACTGGAAAAATCCAGGGTCCAGATACCATAAATATGATCTTCACCCTACTCATTGCTATCCCTGGTTAGGTCAGATTCACACAACTCTAAGGGAAAGAATCATTATAATCATGTTATGGATTAAAAATCTCATAAATTTGGACCCAAATGGGCTGGCTTTGTCTCATCTCACCAACTGGATCACTTTGTTTGTTGAACTAAAATATGCTAGGCTATTTTGGACAGGATGTTTCTGGTTCTGTGATATGTTCTCCACATATAATAAGTCATTAGGTCAGTGAATGTACTTTTCAAAAATATGACTCTGATTGTCTTTTTCTTAATAGTCATATTTATTAAATTTCATTCTCATTGAGATTCAAATTATCTGCTAAGAATAAGTTCTAAGAATGTGGACTCTTTCTACCTGTTTCTCAAATTATATATAGAAAAACTTTAAAGGTGAAGTTCCTTCTAGAGAGGTATGGTTATTTAACAAATACTATGTGTGTGTCTGCCAGCCTAGTGCCTGACACATATTTGTGAAGTAGTGAAATTATTCAGTGAATGAAAAAGGGCGGGACACAATGACTCACACTTGTAATCCCAGCACTTTGGGAGGCCGAGGCAGGCAGATCACCTGAGGTCAAGAGTTCGAGACCAACATGGAGAAACCCCGTCTCTACTAAAAATACAAAATTAGCTGAGTGTGGTGGTGCATGCCTGTAATCCCAGCTACTCGGGAAGCTGAGGCAGGAGAATCGCTTGAACCCAGGAGGTGGGGGTTGCAGTGAGCCAAGATCATGCCATTGCACTCCAGCCTAGACAACGAAGAGCAAAACTCCGTCTCAAAAGAAAGAAAAGAAAAAAGAAAAAAAGAGAAACAGACATGTTCTCTGGTCTCATGGAAACTATATTCTAATAAAAGAAATTATAAAATTTAAGTTAAAAAGCAAACTCAAAATAATACAAGTTCCAATATGTATTGTAAATGAAACAAAAAAGTATTTGAGATTGACAGCAACAGTAGAGGGGCCCTAGAAACTTTAACTGAATGATCAGAGATTGTAATATCGATGCAGGATTTTCCTTGGCCCTTTTGCCAGACTCCCGGCAGTAGTGCCCCATCTACTCAGCCCATCGTGCTCTGCCCCTTGAAGGAGGTAGCACATGAGCAAGTGAGTAAGGGATCTGGCCAGCCACTCCAAGCACCAACACAGGAGCAAGCTCCATGCAAAGCCCATGGCCAGACCAGGCATGTCACCTTGAGGGGAACATGGTGGCACCCAGGCATGCGTGCCTGCAATCCCAAAGCCCCAGAGGGGATGTGAGTGTGCTAATTAGCTCTTTTAGTTCTACCATCCACAGTCCAATAAATGGCTGTGTGTTAGCAGCTCAGTTGGCCACTGACCCTGTAGCTGTCAGTGGAGTGGCTGCCCTTAACTTGCGAAGGCAAAGGGCCAGTGTGACAGCCTCCACCTGCTCTTAGTGGATCCCAAGCTTTTGTCCAGCGTCCAAGAAGAATGAGGTCGCACTTGACAACTGAAGAACGGTAAGAGCAGAGAATGTTATTGGACAATGAAAACAGTTCTCAGTAGAGAGGGGAGCTGGAGAGGGGACAAGAAAAGCAGATCGTCTTTCCCCAAAGTCAAGCGGTCTCCTCCCTGAAGTCAGGCTGTCTCCCCTCTACTGACTGGGGCCTTTACAGGAACAGAATGGGGGCGGGGTAGGCCATCAGTAGTACTGGAAAAAGCAACATTCAATTGGTTAAAAGGCATTATTCAGAAAGAACCCATCAGAAGAGAGCCAGCAAACGGCAATGGAAGTTCTCACTCTGGTCTGTGGGTTTCAGGCTGTTTTTGACTTGAAGGTAAGGTTTTCCCAGGGACCCATCTCTATCTGTCTAGAACTTCTCTGCCTCCTGCCTCTATTAATATTCAAGTTACGACAAAGTATGAGAAGGAGCTGGCTATACAGAGCTAAGAGAGCAGCGGTTCAGTGGAAGATACCAGGTGTGTGCACAGCCCTGACTGAGACAGGAAAGAATTTAATGCCATTCAAGAAACTAATAAAAGGCCAGTGTGGTTTGTGATTAATTAGTGAGAGGGCAATTGACATGTGACATTGGAGGATGGGGAGATAAACAGAGTATTGCTTATATGCACAACCTCTAGTAAATTGGAACATTATAAACAGTATTACTTAGATGTATATTCTATGGCAACAGAGTTCTATTATTATCATTCTATTTGCCTGTTTCCCCCCAAGACAATACCAATCTAACTTCTAATCTTTTTTTATCCTCAGAAGAAACATAATCTCCCAAATAAACAAGGAATATTTGAGAAAAGATGTTCCAGAAATGCTGACTTCCTTTTCCTTTTCCTGCCTCATCCTCCTCTATCCACTTTAGCATAAGGAAGTTATTTGTTAATTTACAACAATCTATAGAGTGAGGGAATGAGAACAAACTCAGTTCTAATAGCAGAGATTGTTAGTGGAATTTATCGTTGATACCTGCTTTTTGGATTGAAGTGAGTCTATTGACAAAACTTCAAGTGAGTTGTATGTGCCAATTCATCTTGTGGTAAACACACATACTATCAGAGGTGTAAAAAATGACTAGGATTAAACCACTAATCAAACCTTTCTTTGTTCCCCTTTCTCGTCCCCTTTTTTTCTACTCAAAACAAATGGAGGAACAAATCTATGTTATATTATTATTTTTTAGGTGCTTCTATTTCTTTCAGTAATTGCATTCTTGGATCTGCATCACCGTTACTTTTTGTTTTAGACAGGGTCTTGCTCTGTCACCCAAGCTGGAGTGCAGTGGTGCAATCTCAGCTCACTACAACCTCCACCCTCCAGGTTCAAGCAATTCCCCTGCCCCTCAGCCTCCCAAGAAGCTGAGACTGCAAGCATGCACCACCACAACCAGCTAATTTTTGTATTTTTGGTAGAGATGGGGTTTCACCGTGTTGCCCTGTCTGATCTCGAACTCCTGGCCTCAAGTAATCTGCCCGCTTTGGCCTCCCAAATTTCTGGGATTGCAGGTGTGAGCCACCACACCCAGCCCACTGTTACCTTTTGGAGCAGAAGAAATACATATACTCTTCTAAAACAGAAGTGTTAGTATTTCATCTAGATGCTGAAAGAGACACCAAAGTCAACAAAAATGTGCAATGTATCTTCCTCTTTTGGGGGAAGATTTAAAAAGAAAAATTGACAATGAACAAGCTTACTTCTTATTTTTTCTCTATTGTTAAAATTCTGTGGTTTTGTTTACCAAAAAGTGACACTATTTTTAATAACAGATTGATCGAAAAGGAAAATAATTGCAGCCAGTGAGGATCAAGGCTCTGATGTTATTGGGTGGATCTGGCCTGCCACCTAGTGGCCATAAGTACAATGACCACACTTGTTTTGGAAATGGAGCCTCCCTGAACTATGAAGGAGTAGGAGGGAAGAGTTAGAGATGGGAGCTGCTTTGCAAACTAGCTTAGCAATGTCTTTCAGTCAGATCAAAATAGAAGACAGATGACAGAAGACAGGTGGCTTATTTTCTTAAAGATGTACAAAGAAGCTTTATGCTATAACCTCCACTTTTACGTAGCATGATATAGTTTGGCTTTGTGTCCCCCCACAAATCTCATCTTGAATCGTAATCCCATAATCCCCACATGTCATAGGAGGGACCCATGGGGGCCGTTCCCCCATGCTGTTCTCCTGACAGTAAGTGAGTTCTCACGAGATCTGATGGGTTTATAGCCGTCCAGCATTTCCTCTCCTGGCACTCATTTTCTCTCCTGCCGGCCTGTGAAGAATGCATCTTCTGCAATGAGTGTAAGCTTCCTGAGGCCTCCCCAGCCATGTGAAACTGTGAGTCAATTAAACCTCTTTTCTTGTTAAATTACCCAGTCTCTAATATTTCTTCATAGCAGCATGAAAATGGACTAACACAGTAAATTTGTATTGAGGAAGTGAAGCACTGCTATAAGGATACCTGGAAATGTAGAAGGCAAGAGACTTTGGAACTGGGTAGCAGGCAGAGGTTGGAACAGTTTGGAGGGTTCAGAAGAAGGCAAGAAGATGTGGGAAAGTTTGGAACTTCTGACAGACTTGTTAAATGGTTTTGACCAAAATGCTGATAGTGATATGACAATGAAGTCCAGGCTGAGGTGGCCTCAGATGGAGATGAGGAACTTGTTGGAAACTGGAGCAAAGGTGACTCTCGCAATGCTTTAGTAAAGAGACTGGTGGTGTTTTGCCCCTGCCATAGAGATCTGTGGAACTTTGAACTTGAGAGACATGATTTAGGGTATCCAGCAGATGAAATTTCTAAGCAGCAAACTGTTCAAAAGGAAGTAGAGCATAAAAGTTTGGAAAATTTGCAGCCTGAACATGCAATAAAAAAGAAAACCCCATTTTCTGGAGAGAAATTCAAGCCAGCTGCAGAAATTTGCATAAGTAACAAGGAGACAAATGTTAATCACTAACTGGGGAAAATGTCTCCAGGGCATGTCAGATACCTTCACAGCAGCCACTCCCATCACAGTCCTGGAGGCCTAGAGGGGAAAAATGGTTTCATGGGCTGGGTTCAGGGCCCCCCTGTTCTGTGCACCCTTGGGACATGGTGCCCTGAATCCCCGCTGCTTAAACTCCAGCTATGGCTAAAAGGGGCCAAGGTAAAGTTCAGGCCATTGCTTCTGAGGCTGCAAGCCCCAAGCCTTGGTGGTTTCCATGTGGTCTTGAGCTTGTGGATGCACAGAAGTCAAGAATTGAGGTTTGGGAACCTCCACCTAAATTTCAGAGGATGTATGGAAATGCCCGAATGTCCAGGCAGAAGTTTGTTACAGGGGTGGAGCCCTCATGAAGAACCTCTGCTCGGGCAGTGCAGAAAGGAAACGTAGGTTGAAGCCCCCACACAGAGTCCTCAGTGGGGCACTGCCTAGTAGAGCTGTGAGAAGAGGGCCACCATCCTCCAAACTCGAGAATAGTGATCCACTGACAGCTTGCAACATGTGCCTGGGAAAGCTGCAGGCACTAAAAACAGCCCCTAAAATGAGCTGGGAGTAGGGATATATCCTGCAAAGCCACAGGACCGAGATTCCCAAGGCCATGGGAACCCACCTCTTGCATCAGCCTGAACTGGATATGAGACATGGAATCAAAGGAGATCATTTTGTAACTTTAAGGTTTAATGACTGCCCTATTGGATTTTGGAATTGCATGGGGCCTGTAGCACATTCATTTTGGCCAATTTATCCCATTTGGAATGGGTGTATTTACCCAATGTCTGTACCCTCATTGTATCTAGGAAGTAACTAACTTGCTTTTGATTTTACAGACTCATAGGCAGAAGAGACTTGCCTTGTCTCAGATGAGACTTTGGACTTGGACTTTTGGGTTAATGCTGGAAAGAGTTAAGACTTGGGGGGACTGTTGAGAGGGCATGATTGTATTTTGAAATATGAGGACATGAGATTTGGGAGGGGCCAGGAGGGGAATTATATGGTTTGTCTTTCTATCGCCATCCAAATCTCATCTTGAATTGTAATCCAATAATCCCCATATGTCACAGGAGGGACCCAGTGGGAGGTAATTGAATCATGGGGGTGGTTTCTCCCATGCTGTTCTTGTGATAGTGAGTGAGTTCTCATGAGATCTGATGGTTTTATAAGTGTCTGGCATTTTCCTTGCTGACACTCATTCTGTTTCCTGCTGCTCTGTGAAGAATACACCTTCTGTTATGATTGTAAGTTTCCTGAGGCCTCTCCAGCCATGCAGAACTATGAGTCAATTAAACCCCTTTTCTTTATAAATTACCAAGTCTTGGTTATTTCTTCATAGCAGCATGAGAATAGGCTAATACATAAAGAAATCTGGCTGGGTGCAGTGGCACATGCCTGTAATTCCAGCACTTTGGGAGGCTGAAGTGGGCAGATCACCTGAAGTCAGGATTTCGAGTCCAGCCTGGTCAACATGTCAAAACCTTGTCTCTATTGAAAATACAAAAATTAGTCAGGCGTGGTGGCAGGCACCATAATCCCAGCTACTCAGGAGACTGAGGCAGGAGAATCTCTTGAACCCGGGAGGTGGAGGTTGCAGCGAACCGATGTTATGCCACTGCACTCCAGCCTGGGTGACAGACTGAGACTCCATCTTGAAACAACAACAACAAAAAGAAATCTAATTTATCAATTAAGATTATCTTAATTTCTGCAGCACTGCAAACATTGACAGAGAAGGAAATATGGATCTGGCAAGAATTATATTCTTCTTCTTTTTTTTTTTTGAGATGGAGTCTCACTCTGTCACCCAGGCAGGAGTGCAGTGGCGCGATCTCAGCTCACTGCAACCTCTGCCACCTAGGTTCCAGCAATTCTCTGCCTCAGCCTCACCAGGAGCTGGGATTACAGGCACCCACCACCACATCTGGCTAGTTTGTGTATTTTTAGTAGAGATGGGGTTTCACTGTCTTGGCCAGGCTGGTCTTGAACTCCTGACTTCGTGATCCACCCGCCTCAGCCTCCCAAAGTGCTGGAATTACAAGCGTGAGCCACCGTGCCTGGCCTACTTCTTTTATTTAAAAGTAAAATAAGGCAAATTCAGAAGAGGGGCTCTGTATTAGTGAAGATTCTCTGGAGAAATAGAACCAATTTTTTGTATAGCCATGTACCACTTAATGATGGGGAAATGTTCTGAGAAATATGTTACTGGGGGCTTCATCATTGTGTGAACATCATAGAGTGTATTTACACAAACCTAGATGATATAGGTACTACACACCTACACACCTAGGCTGTACAGTATAGCCTATTGCTCCTAGGCTACACACTCATGTGGCACATTACTGGACTGAATGGCACAGGCAATTGGAGCACAATGGTAAGTATTTGTGCATCTAAACATAGAAGAGGTACAGTAAAAACATGGTGTTATAATTTTATGGGATAACCACCACATATACAGGCTGTCATTGACTGAAATATCTATATGTAGCACTTGACTGTATATAAATGCATATAAAGCCTATATGTATATAAATGTCTACATATAAATAAAGAGAGAGATTCATTATTTTTATAGGAATTGGCTCATGGAGGCTTATGGAGGCTGAGAAACCTCACCATCTGTCTGCAAGCAAGAGAACCAGGGAAGTCAGTGGTATAATTCAATCCAAGTTTAAAGGCCTGAGACCAGAAGCTGTGGATGTCCCAGCTCATGGACAGAAAGAGGGATTCTCTACCCTCTACCTTTTGTTTGATGGGGGCCCTCAATGTATTGAGTGACACCTGCCTACACTGGTGGGCGAGAATCTTCTTTACTAGGTCTACTGATTCAAAGGCTAACCACTTCTGGAAACACCCTTACAGAAACAGCCACGGATAATGTTTCGTTACCCATCTGGGCATCCCTTTAGCTCAGTCAAGCTGACACATAAACTTAACCATCACAAGCTGCTATTTCCAGAACTGTTCCCCATGTGTTGTTAAACAAAGAGCAGCCAGTTGAATTGACCACAACCCTGGCTATGCATATCACTTAAGAGGCTTGCAAAAAGTAAAGATGCCATGAATTTTACATTACGTGAATTTTACCTCAATAAAAAGGAGCCTATGGCATACGTAGGGGGGAGTGGGGGGAAAAATTTAAAAAAAAAAGTGGGCCAGGCGTGGTGGCTCAAGCCTGTAATCCCAGCACTTTGGGAGGCCGAGACGGGCGGATCACGAGGTCAGGAGATCAAGACCATCCTGGCTAACACGGTGAAACTCCATCTCTACTAAAAGAAATACAAAAAAACTAGCCAAGCGATGTGGCGGGCGCCTGTAGTCCCAGTTACTCGGGAGGCTGAGGCAGGAGAATGGCGTAAACCCGGGAGGCAGAGCTTGCGCCACTGTACTCCAGCCTGGGCGACAGGGCGAGACTCCGTCTCAAAAAAAAAAAAAAAAAAGTGTACGGTTACCAAACCCTCCTCGTGTCCTCCCCAAGAGTGATGCAGAATTGGGGCCCTGCCATCAGACGTTTTGGGAGCTCACCGCTGGTGGTCATGTGCAGCCAGGGTTGGAAAGCACTGCAGAGTTTGATTTTGTTCAGCAGGATGAATAGGGATTTTACTTGAATGTAGCAATAAAGACCCAGGGTTTTTGGGGTATTTTGTTTGTTTGTTTGTTTGTTTTCAAGAATAAACAAATAAAACTCCCAACATTACAGCAGTCATAAGTAGACTGTAAGAAACCAATATTATCCAACTTCAAAAAATAACGATTAAAAGATTAAAAGAAGTCAGACGCGGTGGCTCATGCCTGTAATCCCAGCAGTTTAGGAGGCCGAGGTGGCAGATCACTTGAGGTTGGTAGTTCAAGACCAGCCTGGTCAACATGGTGAAGCCCCGTCTCTACGAAAAATACAAAAATTAGCTGGGCATGGTGGTGGATGCCTATAATCCCAGCTATTCAGGAGGCTGAGGCAGAAGAATCGCTTGAAACCAGGAGGCAGCAGTTGCAGCGAGCCTAGACTGCACCATTGCACTCCAGCCTGGGTGACAGAGCAAGACTCCATCTCAAGAAAAAAAAAGATATCGGCGAGGCGTTATGGCTCACGCCTGTAATCCTAGCACTCTGGGAGGCTAAGGTGGGTGGATTGCCTGAGCTCAGGAGTTCAAGATCAGCCTGGTCAACATGGTGAAACCCCATTTCCATTGAAATACAAAAAAGTAGCCGGGCATGGTGGCAGGTGCTTGTAGTCCCAGGTTCTTGAGAGGCTTTGGCACAAGAATTGTTTGAAACTGGGAGGTGGAGGTTGCAGTGAGCCGAGATCACACCACTGTACTCCAGCCCTCCAGCCTAGGCACTGGGCAACAGAGCAAGACTCTGTCTCAAAAAAAAAAAAAACAAAAGTAAAGGTCAGATAGCTAAAATCTAAAACTCTGGCCTTCCAAAGGATTAGTATCCTTCTGCAGTCCTGAGCAATGGACAGTCACACAGGCACACTACCTGTGAGAATGTGTGACATCTTTATCCTTCAGGGTTGCAGCTGTGATGATCATAGCCCTGATAAAAACCAAGTGTCCTATTTTTCAATGTTCTCCAAGGAACTACAGACGAATACAAGCTTCTGTCTACAGTCTTGCAAATGCTACATTTTAAAAAAATTTTCCCTGCTATTGGATGTCTCTTGATAGGTTTCTCTTGCCTAATAAATAATTGCATTTCTAATCTTATGTTTCAAGGAAAAGACAGGTAAGTAAAACCTGAAATCAGAATCGTGCATTTGATAGTCTGTTTACTGTTCATGTTTGCTCATATGACGGACACATTATGGAGTGTAACAAGCAGGATAGGCACTTAGCTCTTATAAAGAAACTTGTGTGTGCAGTAAACATAATGGGTGGGTAATGTTCTTTTTACATAAGCTATAGCTACATTTCAAACTATCCCTTATGACTTGTAAAGTTTTCTATATTAAGATATTATGTTAGATATGCTCAAAACATATTGTTAAACATAAAGATACTTTTCTGAAGTGCTGGACCTAACACATTGACATTCACCAAAAAAAACCAGGGGTGATTTTGCAGAATAAAAACAAACCAGGAATGTTGGAAACTTGCACTTTAATTATGAGATTCTTTAAGGCTCTAAATTCTTTGCCACTCAGCCTACTACTCAACCCCATTTATATGTGTTGTACTGGGTTGAAGTGCTCCTATCCCCCAATTCATATCCACCTGGTGGCTCAGAAGGTGGCCTCTTTGGAAGTAGGGTTTTTGCAGATGTAATTAGTTAAGATGAGATCTTAATGGAGTAAGCTGGGCCTTAAATCCAAAGCCTGATGTCCTTATAAAAAGGCAATGTCAGGCTGGATGTGGTGGCTTACACCTGTAATCCCAACACTTGGGAGGCCCAGGCAGGAAGGTCACTTGAGGCCAGGAGTTCGAGACCAGCCTGGCAAACATGATGAAACCCCATCTCTACTAAAAATACAAAAACTAGCTGGGCGTGGGAGTACGCCTGTAATCCCAGCTACTGGAGAGGCTGAGGGAGGAGAATTGTTTGAACCCAGCAGACGGAGGTTGCAGTGAGCCGAGACTGCACCACTGCACCCTAGCCTGGGCGACAGAGTGAGATTCTGTCTCAAGAAAACAAACCACCAAAAAAAAAAAAAAAAGCATTGTCAAGATCCATACACAGAAAGCAGAATTAACTTGTTTATATCAATTAGCCTATGAGATAAAACATGAGATAAAAGATTCCTAATTGCTTGGTTAAGCAAGTAATGCTTAATGTTTCAACAAGAAGAGTCCAGATTAACTTGAAAAGTTGAGGTGGATAAGCTCTAAAAGTTAATAAGTAAATCTCTTTTCTTAGTACTTGCATTCATATGCTTACTTTTATTCATTCCTTCATTTAATAATCATTAGCTCCTCATCACCTGGTGATTACCAGGGACACAGAGACAAATAAGATGTGATCCCAGTCCTTGTGGAACCTAAAATACAATCTGGCAAGTGATATATGTTGAAAACAAAATAAACAATAGAAAAAAAAGAAGCAAAGTAGAATGTATGGATGATTTAACAAATCCATATATGATGGCAATATAGAATACAGTGACTGCACAAAGAATTATGTTGCTGAGTTTTCCAAGATAGTGTTGGAGGAGATATTAGGGACCAGTTCATAGAAGAGCGTCCATTATGCTTTTCTTCCATAATAATACAATTTTGAGACAGAAGCATGTGTATCTTCTTTAAGACATAGTTGGTCTGTCTTCTTCTCGACCTCTTCTCCCATCTTACCACAGTGAGCGGAAATGCTGCCTTTGACCTTAAGGATGAGGGCCACACCTAAATAGGAAGGAGTGGATGGTAGGAGCAGTCTGGGTTTCAGGAAGAAAATCCTCATAATGAAACCTGGACTTTGACATGAGAGCAAAATGAACTACTATCTTGTGTGAGCCAGTGCTGTTTTAGTTTTCCCTGTCACTTGTAGCTGTACCTAAGCCACACAGGTGTACCTGGAGTGAGTTCATTGGGCAGATGGCAGAAGGAAGAATACTCCAGATAGAGACCAAAATACAGAGAAAGCCTGCGGTGTAAAATAGCCTGTGTGTAAACAGCAAGCAGAAGCAACTCAGAGAACAGGGGACCATGACAAAGAGAAACTGAAACAGTCTATAGCTTCAATATTCTCTCCTGGCAAATCCCCACATGCACTCATTAAGATGTCCTAATTTGTTTTGACCATGGATAAGGACCGATGCCTGAGATTTGCAATTATCTGGATTTGATCTTGCTACATAGGTCAACATTACTCAGCGACCTAATCTTGGAAAAACTAAACCTTCTTCCTTCCTGTCGTAGCCAAATTAAATTAAAATATTCACCTAGAGTTTATTTTCAAAGATGATATGTCTAGCACAATGATTTATATATAATAATTCACCAATACAAGTTTGTCCTCTTTCCCTGCTTTTCTCCTTTAAATTCTCTTCTGGCTTATTTGTGGGTATTTCTGAAGTATGGGTCTCTGAGGGATGTGCCATTTGGGGATTATAAAGTTGACTAAAAGAAAGTAAAGAAAAAAAGACATATAATTTGCCATTCTGTAACTAGCAGTTCCCCACACTGGACTGAACTCAGGGAGAGAAATGCTTCTGCCCAGGACCTCTAGATTGCAGAGAATATCTGATCTAACCCTCTTTGGAAGGCAGAAATTCGCCCTGTTCATTCTGATCCAGGTGATATAAAAATAGATGGGAGTTGGTTATATTTGTTGATGTGTATACAGCCTATTTGTCTGGACATTTTGTAACTCTTTTGCCAAAAATATCAAAATAAACTTAAAATGATGTTGATATTAATTCCACCCTAAGAAGGCTGGAAAAAAAAAAATGATGTACTCTGTCCCACATCTAGGTTTTACCTGCTGCTGTGGAAAAGGAGGCCCACAGTAATCACCTTTGAGGAGATGCAGCAGCTACTGCTATCAAGGAAATCAGTTCAACGCTGGGTGCGGTGACTCACGCCTGTAATCCCAGCAGTTTGGGAGGCCAAGGCGGGTGGATCACTTGAGGCCACGAGCTCAGACCATCCTGACCAACATGGTGAAACTTCAGCTCTACCAAAAATATAAAAATTAGCCAGGCATGGTGGCGCATGTCTGTAATCCCAGCTACTTGGGAGCTTGAGGAAGGAGAATCACTTGAATCTGGGAGTTGGAGGTTGCAGGGAGCATACCACTGAACTCCAGTCTGGGCAATAAAGACTGTGTCTCAAAAATAAAAAATAAAAAAATAAAAAAAAAGAAGAAAGAAAGAAAAAAGAGAAGAAAATCCATCCCAAAGGAGTGTCTAACAGAAAGGAAG
Organism: Trachypithecus francoisi; assembly: GCF_009764315.1. Lineage (NCBI taxonomy): Eukaryota > Metazoa > Chordata > Mammalia > Primates > Cercopithecidae > Trachypithecus > Trachypithecus francoisi. The sequence goes on from NW_022681456.1 coordinate 123,836,023, forward strand.
AGACCTCCTCAGTGAGAAAGCCATTTTTTGAGCTATCCAGTTCAGCATATTCTGCTTTGTTTTCCTTGATCCATGCCACATCCTGCATTTCCTATGACCAATAAATAAAAGAGAAACAACCAGAAATATTTCTGCCACCTAGCCTAAGTTATTGCCTTTTTTTATTTTTGAGACAGAGTTTTGCTCTTGTCTCCCAGACTGGAGTGCAATAGCACAATCTCCACTCACTGCAACCTCCGCCTCCCCAGTTCAAGCGATTCTCCTGCCTCAGCCTACCAAGTAGCTGGGATTACAGGCTCCCACCACCAAGTCCGGCTAATTTTTGTATTTTTAGTAGGGATGGGTTTTCACCATGTTGGCCAGGATGGTCTCGATCTCTTGACCTCAGCTGATTCATCCACCTCGGCCTCCCAAAGTGCTGGGATTACAGGCGAGAGCCACCGCACCTGGCCAGTTATTGCCATTTCAGTTTCAAGTAAAATGAATCTTAATATGTAAGAATGCTGTTTAAAGGTCTGCAGAGGATTTACTTAGTATTGGCAACAATGTATGATGTAATTATCTTATCTACTTGATAAGCAAATGCAGAATTTTTTTTTTCTTCTTTTTGAGGTGGAGTCTCACTTTGTTGCCTAGGCTGGAGCGCAGTGGTGCAATCTTGGCTTGCTGCATCCTCCGCCTCCCAGGTTCAAGTGGTTTTCCTTCCTCATCCTCCCGAGTAGCTGGGACTACAGCTGTGTGCCACCACGCCCAGCTAATTTTTGTATTTTTAGTAGAGACAAGGTTTCACTATGTTGACCAGTCTGGTCTTGAACTCCTAACCTCAGGTGATGCGACTGCCTCAGCCTCCCAAAGTGCTGGGATTACAAGCATGAGCCACTGCGAACAGCCTGGAAATGCAAATTTCGTTTGTACAGATGATAGACTAGCCCACGTCCCAGCTCTAGTCAAGCAGCAGAGCCGGGATTCAAGCTGTTTCCTGCCTCCAGAACAGCTTTCTAGTAAGCACCAAGGGTTTCCCAAAGTTACCTGACTGGTCTGTTTGTAACGTGTGTTTCTGGATAATTTAAGTTGCCTAGTGTTCAGTCTTATCAGAAACTATTTCAACATTTTTGAATGCCAACCATAGGCCATTCACTGTTCTGACCAATTTTTGTATATCAATACACAAAAAGTTTCTGCCTTCCTGCATCTCAGGATCTAGAGAGAGAAGACAGAATAAACTAGAAAATTATGTTAGATGATCACTGCTAAGCAAAAAAAGACAAAGATCAAGGTAGAGAACGACTAGGAGAAAAGAAAGTGGGTGGAAGGTGTTGGAATATTAGAGATGTTCAGAGTTGGTCTCCTTGACATAATATTTAAGACTTGAAGAAGGTTAGGAACTAGACAATTTTAGCAGGTAAAATATGGCTTATTGTTACTTTTATTCTTTGAATACCAGGTGCATATTGCTTAAAGAAGCAATAAAGCCATCATCATTCTTTTACTGAATGGTATGAAGCAACTTTGAGCCTACCGCAAGTGTAAAAATAGAAAACATGTTTCAACTTCCCACCCAAGAGTTCAGGATCACTTCATTCAAGTTCTAGGAGCTAAGTACTTCTAAACAGAAGTCCTAAGGGTCTTAAATACACTGCTTTTGAAAACAGAGCTATTGAAATAGATGGCCGCACACTGATGAAAACACACCAGGAGAATGACTTGTCTTTTGTTAGGCACTGTTGAAAACACGCACACCTGCACAATGGCATAGTGAAATGTCATTTGACTACTTCTAAGGGTGATCACTTCCTGTTATTTCAAACTCTGAAAATAATCTAGCCATGGGTACATGTACTTAAGAAGTGCCCATAACTGGGAGGGAAAAAAAAGAAAAGGAGGCAGGGCCCTACACAGGGTAACTAAGCTGAGATCATCAGTCACAGCTTTTGGAAGAGAGATTCTAGTTTTTGTGTGTGTGGACTTTTTGTTGTTGTTGAGCTACTTCTCAAAGGTGAACAAAGGGGTGGGCCGCTGGGCAGCGGGCACAGGCGAGGAAGGAATTCTCCATTACTCAGATAGCCTGGACTCAGAACCACCAACAGCAAAATGGACTTGTTTCTGAAATACTTGGTAGTTTCATGCAGCTAAAAATGACTAAAGTTAAATAAATATTTGTAGCTTGTTTAAATCTGGCAAAGTGGCCGGGCGCGGTGGCTCAAGCCTGTAATCCCAGCACTTTGGGAGGCCGAGGCGGGCGGATCACAAGGTCAGGAGATCGAGACCATCCTGGCTAACACGGTGAAACCCCATCTCTACTAAAAAGTACAAAAAACTAGCCGGGCGAGGTGGCGGGCGCCTGTAGTCCCAGCTACTCAGGAGGCTGAGGCAGGAGAATGGCGTGAACCCGGGAGGCGGAGATTGCAGTGAGCTGAGATCCGGCCACTGCACTCCAGCTTGGGCAACAGAGCGAGACTCCGTCTCAAAATAAATAAATAAATAAATAAATAAATAAATAAATAAATAAATAAATCTGGCAAAGTAAAAACATCCAAAAGAAACCACAGCTAGAAATAGCTCATTATAAATTTTGTATAAGAACTAATATGAATTTATCAACCAGTTCATTTTCCAAAATGACTGAATTTTTCATTATTACAGCTGACTTGATGCTGTACCCATGGGCAGGTGGATATGCGTGCCTCCCTGCACATACTTCAAAATTACACCATACCTGTTCTATCTGATGGTACTACCACCAATAGAATACAGAATTGTACGCTTAATAAGTGTAACCTTCTCAAGGCAACTGTAACTGACAAGATTTGTGTCCAAAGGGCCACTGCAGGGACCAGGGGACGGCACTGCATCACTGTGGGGGGCTCTACTCACATTATGCAGTGATGAGGCAGTGCACGAGGCAGTGATCTTATCTGCCTGGTTACTACTGAACATGAATCATAATTTGCTTTCTCTTGCAATCTTAACTTCTGATTGCACAATATAGTAAAAAAAAATTAACAAGTGCACGATGCTTTGAAAGAGGAAAACAAGTCGGCGTTAGGGGAAAAATCAAGAAAAGCAGAATAGTCTGCCATTCACAAGTAGAACGATTTGTCTAGTCTCCCTCCACCTGACAGGGTAAAAGCCATACTGGGGAGCACTAAACCTAGATAGCACAGGCATTGTGTGTCTCTTGATGGAAGAGGTTTCAATTTTTTTTTTTTTTTTTTTTTTTGAGACGGAGTCTCGCTCTGCCGCCCAGGCTGGAGTGCAATGGCCGGATCTCAGCTCACTGCAAGCTCCGCCTCCCGGGTTCACGCCATTCTCCTGTCTCAGCCTCCCGAGTAGCTGGGACTACAGGTGCCCGCCTCGTCGCCCGGCTAGTTTTTTGTATTTTTTAGTAGAGACGGGGTTTCACCGTATTAGCCAGGATGGTCTCCATCTCCTGACCTCGTGATCCGCCCGTCTTCGCCTCCCAAAGTGCTGGGATTACAGGCTTGAGCCACCGCGCCCGGCCGAGGTTTCAACCACGTATTCTGTCCACTGGGGGGTCATGTAACTGTGAAATAAGGAACCACTAATAAATCAATCAGGACAATGGGCATTAATTCAAGACTATCCTTGGCAAATTAGATGTATACTTACCCTACATATACTTGAGATCCTTCTACCAAAGTATATCGAAGAGCTAAGGACTCACTCATCTTTGATGTTCATGTCATACCGGCCTCCCTAATCTCATTCGACACATCTTTCAAACACTATCCCCAGAGAAAAGCAAGTCAATCAGAGTAAACCAATCTAACAATCTAACATGGAACATCGGGTCAGGTTAATGAAGGGCTTCTTAAACTACTTTTAGCTCATGACAAGCCTCACAGTGGCCTGACGGCACAAAGAAGCATGAAAAGCTTGACTAGCAGAAACCAAGGAAGTGGCGCTGAGAAGCACTGATCTCCAGTAAAGTGCCAAATCCAATCCAGACTGCCAAAACAGCTGGTGTGGCCTTGCTGTTAAACTCCATTGTTCATAAAATTAGACAGCTTGTCTAAAATGATAGGTAATGTCCTATCCAAGGAAAAAATTTGTTCCTTAGGAAAATCCAGAAGTAGGCCTAAAATAATCAAAGCCTACCTGGGAAAGACACAGCCCTTAAATTCAAACTATCTCTTTGGTTTAGCAATGGCCTGCAGTCTCTTGCTCTACAGGGACTGTTTCAGATGTGTACAGAGAGGGTGAGGATCTGCTGTGTTTGCTTTCTTTTAAATATTCATCCAGTCTCATTCCTAGGTAGTGGGTAAGTCTGTTAGTTTCAAAATACAGTTCACATCTTAACTCAATTAGCTTCCTTTTGGTTTTATTAGGGAACAGCACCTTGATATTTTTGTCAGTAGGGACAAGTGTCCATTTTCAACGGCTTCATCAAAATTCCCTAATCTTACATAATTTTCTACATGTGGTGCTGCTGGGCATGGATCTTTTATAACTTCCCACTTCCTTTTTGGTGACCTTGATAAATTCTGTAACTCTCTACAGAGGTAGACGTCATTTTGGGATATGACTGCAAGAGATTAGAGAGTTAGAGATGGGTTTTAAGGTTCTTCATGAAAGAAGTTTGCACTAATCTGTTTTCCATTCTCTCATTTAACTTGCATGCTCACAGCCCACCCACATATTCATTCCTGAATGACTGAACAAGACTTTCATACGGTCAGAAGACACCAAGCTTGTTCTGATGCTGGGAGCCTTGCTTAGGCGCTATTTGCTGCTTTGGGAGATGGTGGCTTCAGACTGACCAAGTTGTAATGGAGACAGTAAGGTGTGGTTGGGACCTACAGCAAAACCTGGTGCAAAAGGCAATGACTCTCGGCTGGGTGTGGTGGCTCACGCCTGTAATCCCAGCACTTTGGGAGGCTAAGGCGGGTGGATCACCTGAGGTCAGGAGTTCGAGACCAACCTGGCCAACATGGCGAAACCCCATCTCTACTAAAAATACAAAAATTAGCTGCGCATGGTGGCTGGTGCCTGTAATCCCAGCTACTCGGGAGGGTGAGGCAGGAGAATCGTTTGAACCCAGGAGGCGGAGGTTGCAGTGAGCCAAGATCACGCCACTGCACTCTGGCCTTGGTAACAAGAGCGAAACTCCGTCTCAAAAAAAAAAAGGCAATGACTCCCAAACTTCAGTGTGCAGCAGTCATATGAGCTTGTTAAAAATTAGACACCTACGCTGAGATTCTGAGTCAGCTAAATCTGGGTGATGGCCTAGACATCTGCATTTGTAATTAGCACAGCCCACCCCTTACACTCTACGTAGGCAGTCTTCCACCTTCAGCTTTCAGAAACACATAGAACAGTGACAATGCACTTATCTTTGGAGGAGAAAATCACACACACATACACACACACCTCCAACGCAGCAGGCACACTGCCCCAGCATAACATTCACCCTTGAACAGCAACTCCTGCTCACTAAAGACCTGAGTAAACATATATGGGTCTGACCATATGTGAACATTCCTCACGAACAGCTTTCCCCACTTAGTTCTTTTGTTCAGAGTCCACATATCATCTATTCTAATACATACAAAATAAAGACAACATTGCTGAACTCGGGATTTTTAAGGTAAGCAATTATTTTATTTCCTTGGCCTGATGGCATTGACTTCATTATACAAGAACTTGCAGCTGACAGAACTGACACACAGATTTCCCCCAAGAGGAAGGACCCTTTTCATTAGCAGAGATGAATTGAAATGTCATGTCTGAGTGCAATTCCTGCTCCCCACTCCCACCCCACAAAACCCCAAAAGTGAAAATAAATCAATAAAATCCCCATGATTTACTAAAAGTCATCCCTCCAAACCTTTCTAATTAGCAGCTGCAGTGGATGAAAACCAAGGAGGGAAGCAGCTGGCCATCACATAGCATTCCTGTGCATGTGAGCCTGAAGGGACAGCAGCATGGGAGCAAGAATCCTGAATGAGAGGTGTATATAATTACCTTACTTCATACTTGCTCCCTCCCTACATAAGACATCTCTGTCCTGATACATGGAAAATACTAGAGGAGATGCTAAGAGTGGTTTTAGTCTACAACTGGAAATGCCTGAGACTTAAATTTCAAGGTAGGGGTGAGATAAGGGGCACCAGAGAGAAAGAACAGGTTAGACAGAGATGCTCAACATTCTTGTCAATTCCAGTTTAATGTTATTTAATAACAAAACCATCTTCTTAATCATAACCACCTTTATGTCTAACCCCTATTTTCCAAAGGTAAGAGATCGCTGTCTAAATTTCTGGGTTGTGGTCTACCGCCACCCCTGGGGTGGTACTGTGATGTTTGAGTGAGATTGCAACTGGGATGGGAGAAAAGAAGTGTGAGACAGGAGAGAACAGGGGCCACAATGCATCGATTACAGTGGGTCTCTTTTGGTCCCCAGGTATGGTCCACCACCACAAGTCCCCTTTTCCTACCTGTCTTGTGCAAATGTCAAAAAGAGAATCTCTGCCCAAAGAGAAGGGAGCACAGGGAGTTGCTGCTGGACTGCCATCATCTCTGGCCCCAACTTGTCCACCTCCTGACCCTTCTATGAAACTGCACAAAAATTAAATCTCAGGAATGCTGTAAAATTACATCATCCGTATTCCTCTACCAAAGCCAATCCAACAGCTCTGTCCTGACATGCTTTCTCCCTGGGCCGAGGAAGCAGCAAAAAATATCAATTGAGCATGTGAAAATATGATGATGGTGTGTGCGGTGTAATGTTTCTAGATGTCTTCACCTTCTGTCTCCTCGCGGTGGGAGTCACCCTCTTTCCCCAAGTCACACACACACCCCTCCCCTACCCCCAAGTCCAGGTGCTCCCATCTGCTGGGCTTCCAACCACTCATTTCCCATAGACACTCTCATCACTGTAGGCCACATACAGAAAATAGTCTTCCTCATGATTGTCCTGGGGAAGAGATAAGACAACAGTTTAGAAAACATATTCATTCGTTAGCTCTAAGATTCTAAGCCTCACACAACCTTGTAAAGCAGCTATGGAAGGTATCGTTCATCCCCATTAAAAAGAAGAGCAAAGAATAAGGAGAAGTGGTTGGAATTACACTTTGAGCTCTGAGTTCACAAACAAAAATCCTTCATTGAAAACATATTACACATAGGTATCAGGGATATGAAGATGACTGGGGCACAGTACTCACTCTTAAAAGAGCTCAGTCCTAGCAAGGGGAACATAGATAGCACAGATGGGATATATAAGAGGCAGATACTAACAGGGAATATATGCTATGCAATAAAAGTCAGATTCAGGATTATTATAAATGTATGTAATCCATTAATAGCGCACAATGAGAAGGAAGCGTCTTATGCAAAATACTGCAAAAAATAATAGTTACAATCCTAGGTTATGTTTTTAGTAATAATAAAGTCCTTTACTACAGTTCCTCCAGATTCTGACACTTCCAATTAAACCAAATCACATAAAAATTATTCCTCCTCAGTTTATCTGTTAAGACAAATGAATCCATTTACAGACTTTGCCTTAATTTTATATTTCATTTGATCTGATTAATTGTGCCCAGATAATGTGGAATCTGTTTCACAGTTTTAGTTTTGTTCTAAAAAGAAGCTTCCCCCTGTTTAGATCAATGTGGTTGTCTTAAGTCAAAACTTCAGAGTTCACAGAGGAAGCTGACTGTAGCGGAGGCTGGCCTCAGAGTTAGAAGCTGGCTTTACTATTATGTGCTTTCTCAATCTGTTGCTAAATGGGAGTAAAATAATGAACTGGATTTTGAATGCATTACAAATTACAGGCTACCAACAAGAATAGCAGGAACTGCGATGGGCTGATGCTTTGGAACTTTTGCTATCAGGAATCACTTCCTGCTGTTTCAATAACAATCCCGCATTAAACACTATAGTCAGACAAGACTGAGAAGAGATTTCAAAAGGATTAAATCTAGTAGAGTGCCTAATCCCTAAAAAACAAGTGGTATCTAATCTCTCAGAGCCTTACACTGTCATGTGTAAGAGGATCTGGATAAATAACACCTTCTGCCCCACATCTCAGTTGTGTTATCAACATATACTAGAACAAGGGCTAGAGGATGCCAGACTGCACTGGACGGCATCCAGTATTGTGTGGCTAGAACCATTACCTCATACAGTTGGCCCATGGTAGCACTGGTGGGAGGGATAGTGTTGTTGACAAAGAAGAATAAGGCGTCCTCAGGTCTCAGGTGGATTCTCTTCCGGATTAAGAAGTAGAACTGGCCAACTGGATGATGGAAGAAAAAGGCAGACAAGAAAGGAACAAGGAATTAGTAGAATGGTAAGTCCTGGAAAAAAATTCAATTGCATTTTTTCCCCTTAGAGTCAGTACCAGTTTTATATACCACCTGAGAAGAGCCAAATACTATCCTGAAGCTTTCAAAATAAAAAGGGAAACTCAGAAGCCCGCACAGTCCCTGACATGCCATAGTGGACTTTATTCCTCCTTTCCCCTCTTATTCAATCTCAGACCTCATGTTAGCATATCCACTCAAAGCCTGAGGACTACGTTGAAGGAATACCATGTGCATCCAGACCAAAACATTCCCATCATTGTCTAAACCCGACTTGAAACACTTTCCATCCCCAGACCCACCCTAAGAAAAGCTTAGCTGGCCAGGCGCGGTGGCTCAAGCCTGTAATCCCAGCACTTTGGGAGGCCGAGAGGGGCGGATCACGAGGTCAGGAGATCGAGACCATCCTGGCTACACGGTGAAACCCCGTCTCTACTAAAAATACAAAAAAAAAAAACTAGCCAGGCGAGGTGGCGGCGCCTGTAGTCCCAGCTACTTGGGAGGCTGAGGCAGGAGAATGGCGTAAACCCGGGAGGCGGAGCTTGCAGTGAGCTGAGATCCGGCCACTGCACTCCAGCCTGGCGACAGAGTGAGACTCCGTCTCAAAAAAAAAAAAAAAAGAAAAGCTTAGCAATGAAAGGGGTCCACTGGACTCTGGTCATCTTAGCACAGCCACTCAACTCAGTGTTGGGGCATTAAATAAGGTTCAATGCTTTGCCTTTACCTGAGAACACTGAAAATTTTCTAGATGGCTGATATTCAAACCTGTTAACTCTGAAGCAAATCATCAAAATCTTTCCAGGGTCTCCTGGATGCAGCGTGTATTCCATTAAGGCTCAAGATGAAGACTGAATATATGTCTTATAATCCCAAACAAAATCTACAAAACTTATTTTAAAAAAATGTAGCTTAAGAAGATGTCATCAGCCGGGCGCGGTGGCTCACGCCTGTAGTCCCAGCACTTTGGGAGGCCGAGGCGGGCAGATCACGAGGTCAGGAAATCGAGACCATCCTGGCTAACACGGTGAAACCCCGTCTCTACTAAAAATACAAAAAAATTAGCCGGGCGCGGTGGCGGGCGCCTGTAGTCCCAGCTACTCAGGAGGCTGAGGCAGGAGAATGGCATGATCCCGGGAGGCGGAGCTTACAGAGAGCCGAGATCGCGCCACTGCACTCCAGCCAGGGGGACAGAGTGAGACTCCATCTCAAAAAAAAAAAAAAAAAAAAAGATGTCATCAGGGAACTCTAAAGCATAATCCTCTCAAGAAACCAGACTGGTTTTCTTTTTGGAACAAATTGACATCACAATTAACAAAGCTGAATTTTTTTTTTGAGGCGGAGTGTCACTGTGTCACCCAGGCTGGAATGCAATGGCACAATATCGGCTCACTGCAACCTCTGCCTCCAAGGTTCAAGCAGTTCTCCAGCCTCAGCCTCCTGAGTAGCTGAGATTACAGGCGCCCATCACCACATCCAGCTAATTTCTGTATTTTTAATGAAGACAGGGTTTCACCATGTTGGCCAGTCTGGTCTCAAACTCCTGACCTCAGGTGATCTGCCCACTTCTACCTCCCAAAGCATTGGGATTACAGGCGTGAGCCCCATGTCCGGACACAAAGCTAAATTTTATTTTTTTGAGACAGGGTCTCACTCTGTCACTGAGACTGGAGTGCAGTGGCACAATCTCAGCTCATAGCAACCTCTGCCTCTCAGGCTCAAGTGATTCTCCTGCCTCAGCCTCCCAAGCAGCTGGGATTACAGGCGCCCGCCACCAGGTCTGGCTAATTTTTTTGTATTTTTAGTAGGGATGGGTTTTCACCATGTTGGCCAGGCTGGTCTTGAACTCCTGACCTCAAATGATCCACCGGCCTTGGCCTCCCAAAGGGCTGGGATTACAGGTGTGAGCCACCATACCCAGCCAAAGCTGAATTTTAAAATTGGTTTAGGCCCAGCACTTTGGGAGGCCAAGGCAGGTGGATCACCTGAGGTCAGCAGTTCAAGACCAGCCTGGCCAACATGGTGAAACCCTGTCTCTACTAAAAATACAAAAAAAAAATCAGCCAGGCGTAGTGGCAGGTGCCTGCAATCCCAGCTACTTGGCAGGCTGAGGCAGAAGAATCGCTTGAACCCAAGAGATGGAGGGTGCAGTGAACTGAGATCATACCACTGCATTCCCGCCGGGGCTACAAGAGCGAAACTCCATCTCAAAAAAAATAATAATAAAACATTAATTAATTAAATAAAATAAAAATAAAAGGGGTTTAAATAATGGGCTTCTGATCCTTTCTTTCAATGCCTTATGCTTTGCTGTGTCAAAATCCAACAAGACATGGTGATGGGAAAGAACTACTGAGGTCTTTTTTTTTTTTTTCGAGACAGAGTCTCACTGTCACCCAGGCTGGAATGCAGTGGTGCGATCTCGGCTCACTGCAAGCTCCACCTCCTGGGTTCACACCATTCTCTTGCCTCAGCCTCCCAAGTAGCTGGGACTACAAGGCACCCACCACCACGCCCAGTTTATTTTTTGTATTTTTTTAGGAGAGACGGATTACCCCGTGTTAGCCAGGATGGTCTCGATCTCCTGACCTCATGATCCGCCCGCCTCAGCCTCCCAAAGTGCTGGGATTACAGGCATGAGCCACTGCACCCAGCCTGAGTCATTTTTTAATCAGATAACTCTGGGGCATCCCGCTTACTTCTTTCAAGTATGTACTGCCTCTCACTCTCACAATCTCATGCATGTAATAAGGATCTGGAAAGCTTTGTCAGGGGAGGAAGGGTCAAGGGAGGCAAAGAGCATTACCGGTAAGGTCAGAGGGCACTAGGTACTTCCTCTTGTCCAGATCAGGCACCCTGGCTTTTGGAGCCTTCTCTACAATCACCTGGAAGGAGAGGAGGAGAGTAAGACTGAAAACTACAGAAGGCAATCTAGTATTTTTCCTTCCACACCCTAGAGTTGCCTAGTTACTACTGGAAATGAATCTGTCTAGGACACCTGTTTCATTTCTTATCCCCCCACCCCTTATAAAATTATACGAAAAAAAATGGGCTTCCTTAGTGAGGTTATAGCTGCATTACTAAAATAAAAGTAAACCAGAGATTGTACATGATGAAAAGTAAAAAGAACTTTGATTTTAAGTAATTACAGGTTATCTGTAAGATCTACTATAGGACATATACCTACTGGTATTTATTTATTTGCTACTTATCTTTGAGATGAAGTCTCGCTGTCGCCAGGCTGGAGTACAGTGGCTCCATCTCAGCTCACTGCAACCTCCTCCTCCCAGGTTCAAGCAGTTCTCCTGCCTCAGCCTCCTGAGTAACTGGGATTACAGGCACACGCCACCACACCTGGCTAAGTATTTGTATTTTTAATAGAGATGTGGTTTCACCATGTTGGGCAGGCTGGTCTCGAACTCCTGACTTCAAGTCATCTGCCAGCCTTGGCCTCCCAAAGTGCTGGGATTACAGATGTGAGCCACCGTGCCTGGCCACCTTCTGGTATTTAATTAGAGCATCAAGAAAACTGGGTTTTCTCATACGATCCTGATCACCTATAAGTTATTATTTCTTATAAATACGATTTATTAAAGGTACCAATAATGTGGTTTGAATCTTATACTTCGTCAAAATTTCCAAGAACTGTAAAGATTGTTCAAACACTATTAAATGGAAAAGAAACAGTGCTAAAACAAGTCTGACAATGACACCCTATAATACGATGTCAGTACAACAAGCCATTAATAGATAATGATTATGTTAGGACTTTAAGGGATTTTCAATGTCCACATTATATACGTCTATAATATTTCAAGTTGTATAAAGATCATGTATTTTTGTACTAGATCTATAAAAATATAAAAGTTTTTTTATACAGTAAAACTTCCCAAACAGAAAATATCTATTGTAAAATCATGAGCTTTAGGCTTTAGATTGTTAGGCTTTTAAGGGATTTCTGTCTACATTATATTGAACTATATATATATAGTTCAAGTTGTATAAAAATCATGTATTTCTGTACTAGATATATACAAATTTAAAAGATTTTTTTTATCCACTAAAACTTACCAAACAGAAAATATCTACTGTAAAATCATGAGCTTTAGACTTTTAGTTTAGAAAATACAATCACTGCCGGGCACAACGACTCACGCCTGCAATCCCAGCACTTTGGAAGGCCAAGGGAGGCGGATCACCTGAGGTCAGGAGTTCGAGACCAGCCTGACCAACATGGAGAAACCCCGTCTCTACTAAAAATACAAAATTAGCAGGGTGTGGTGCCACATGCCTGTAATCCCGGCTACTCAGGAAGGCTGAGGCAGGAGAATCGCATGAACCTGGGAGGCGGAGGTTGCGGTGAGCCAAGATCGGGCCACTATACTCCAGCCTGGGCAACAAGAGCAAAACATGGTTTCAGGAAAAAAAAAAAAAAGAAAATATACTCATTTTAGTTAGAAGATATGGGAAATGCAGGAAAAAAGTGAAGTTGCAGGAAAAAAACACTGTACAAGTACTTCTAGTGGTTGTGTGATCTTCAACAGGTCACGTAACCTCTCTCAGCTTCAGCATTCCAGTAACTTTTTTTTTTTGAGGTAGAGAGTCACATTTGTCCCCCAGGCTGGAGTGCAGTGCAACCTTCACCTCCTGGGTTCAAGCAATTCTCCTGCCTCAGCCTCGGGAGTAGCAGGGATTACAGGCGCATACTACCATGCCCGGCTAATTTTTGTATTTTTTAGTAGTGATGGGGTTTCACCATGATGCCAGGCTGGTTTCGAACTCCTGACCTCAAGTGGTCCACCCGCCTCAGCCTCCCTAAGTACAGGGATTACAGGTGTCAGCCACCGTGCCCAGCCTGAAAACTTTCTAACACATCTTTAACAAAGTCATGCTATTAATATGATGTGAATGTGAGTAATAAATAAAAGTTTACATGAAAATGCTTCATAAATTATAAAGAATTATCTAACATAATTAACTTGGGGGGGGTTGAACCTTTTAAATTAAAAGGAAAAGATTAAAATTAGTTTAAAAAAAAAAACAAAACCTTGTGTTCTTGTAGAAAAAATCCTGAACCAGGAAGACCAGAGGGACATGAACATATTTTAAATTTAAAAATAAAAACTGAAATAGGCTAATGTAAGCCAGGAATTAAAAGGAAAAGGCAGAAAGAGGCTAGCATTGTGCCCCAAAGGAACTCTGAGACCTAGCAGTAAGAGATAAAAACCACAAAGGAAGACGGAAAAAGAAAGTGATAAAGCAGACCGCAATACCTGGAGGGAAGGCAGGGCTTTGGAGAGGTAGAAAAGGGGGAGGGGTAATTATTAAAGGATTGGTTTCCCAGAACCAAGGTTAAATTTCCAGGAATCCCAACTCTACTCCTCACTATGGTAGACCCTGGGCTAGATGCTTTGCCTCTTTGGATCTCAGTTTTCCTCATTTGTAAAATGTGACTAATACTCAGTAGGGCTATGAATTTTTAAAATAGACAATCTGTTTCTAGCAGTCTTTTTGATATGTTGTATCTTTGAAGATAATTTCAAGATCCCACCCACCCCTCCTCTCTGAAGGCACAAGCACACCTCTTCTTTTCAACTGTTAGCTCTGAAGAAATATCGGTGGGGCTAAACTCTGGTTATACGAGCAGTCAGGATCCGCCACTGCTTTAATAACACCAATGGTCAAGCTGGAATGGGCTTTAGGAATCACTACTATAATCCTCTTTTCTGTAAACAAGGCACTCTATCTAGCACAGCAAGATTAAAAGTTCTGCCCAAGGATGCAGTGAATTCCCAGAACTAGAACCAAATCAAGGAACCTGCGTCATAACTAGAAAGAAGGTCACAGACTGAGCACCTTGGGAGCAGCTCACCACTGGTTAAAACATAACCCTACGGAAGTTGAAACCTGAATGACAGTCTTAATGGCTTAAAAATTATCACAGGAGTAAAACATTTAACACCAAACTATGAGCATGAAAAGAATAGAATGCACTGAAATATTCAGAATGAATACACCTAAGTATTTATTTCCAATACTTAACAGTGTGAAGTCCACAGCACGTCATTAATTCTGGTTAATACAACTATATTAGAAACTGAGAAACAGTATGGCTTGGAGGTTAAGGTCTCCGAGAGCTCCAGAGTCCGTCAGACAGGGTTAGAATTCCGGCTCAACCACAGATCAGCAATGTGAAACCTTTAGGAAGTTACCGCATTTCTTTGTGCTTTGAATACGCTCTCTGTACAACGGAGATTATAATCGTGTAAAGATTAAGCAAATGATTACAGACTGAGTACTTACACTGCTACTGTAAACTATTAGTAAAACCTGACTCTATTTTTTAAGTATCATTGCTCGAAAGATTGGTATCACCAGAACTGGGCAAAATTTTCAGGTATCCAAGGTCCAGAAACCAGCAAAGTATTTTGTACAGGATCCTTTACCGAGTAAGGGATTAGCTCACCCCTCTATAAGCTGAAAACCCTTTGGTAATTCCTGGGGAATGGAAGAGCCCTAATGACTTTTGTTTTTTTAAGGAAAAGGGGTAGAAGAGGTTTCTACTGCTGGGCTAAGGCCCTGCTGGCTTCTGGTAGCTATAAAACCACGAACGTTAGGTAAGGATTAGAGAAGAAATCCAGAGTGGCTGCGAGTCAAGAAAAGACATCAGATAACAGCAATTATTTTACCATGATGTGACATGTAATACTGATGTTCCTACCTGAAGATAAAGAGCACAATTTTAAAAATCTCCGCTCCTCCATTTCCAAAATCCAACAGCTGCTGGTCCCTTTATCACTTAAAAGTCGTATTCTGCCCTCCAATTCGGCTGCGCAGCCCACATTAGAGAAACACCAGGCAAGGGGCGGGGGAGGGGGTAATGGGGAAAACGCCCGGATGCTGAAAGATACCTAATATTTCTTCTGTTTCTACTCACTACCTGCGCTAGTTTTAACTACTTAAGCCGGTGTCCAAAAAACAGAAAAAACGTCTCAGTCCTGCCTTATCGCGTGCAGGTGCCAGGTGATCAGAAATCAATACCGGGGAAGGCTTGCTGTCCCCACACATTTCCTGGAGCCTAGAACGATGAGACAAGAAGGCTGTTGCGCAGAGAACGTGACCTTGTTTTCCAGGCCAGGACTGTCTTGTGCTCCCCCACCCCCCTGTAATGCAAGAAAAGAACCGAATAGCTTCTGAACCTTTTCCTCCCAAGCCC
The DNA here is from genome assembly GCF_009764315.1 of Trachypithecus francoisi. Taxonomy (NCBI): domain Eukaryota; kingdom Metazoa; phylum Chordata; class Mammalia; order Primates; family Cercopithecidae; genus Trachypithecus; species Trachypithecus francoisi. The sequence continues at coordinate 123,851,566 of NW_022681456.1, forward strand.
AATGATATGACAGCCAAAGTCAACTTCACTAAAGGAGAACCAGCCAAGGCAGAAATCGACCGGGTTTGCGCAAACCTCACCGCACAGCACAACGTCCCGGCGTTCTTAAAGGCAGTCAATCCATGGCCCAGATCTAACCACTCTCGCACACAGGGGCGCTATTTTGTGCACCTCAACCCAACACAGGGTTTCAGTATTGCTGAGACCGTGTGGGTTGCTGAGTCACTGAAGACGGCAGGGCGGCCCCAAAAACGCCGTCAGCCCTGAAGTGGGGTTCGGGCCCCAGGCATACGTGGTTTTAAAAGCTCCGCAGTCTGGACATCCATTGGCTCGGGCACTGAAGGGCGTTCAGGATTAACTAATTATCGGAACCTCCCTTCCCCAGAGCCGCCAGGGCGCCCCAGGGAAGCCATCTCGACTCCCAGCCCCAGCCCCCGCCCCCGCGGGCCCTTCCCCTCCCATCCCCCCGCTCCTTTACACTCACGGGGACCCTGTCCGGATATTTCTTCCGGATCTTTTCTCCTTCCTTTTTCCGATACTCGAAGGGATGGTCCTCCTTGTACTGGAACTTCATGATGCACCGCAGGGCTTCCGAGATTCCCCGCGCGGGGCCTGCCTCCTTCGCCGCTGGCCCTGTCCCGCTCCCTCCGCCGACGTCACGGTGTGCTCAAATAGCTACAGAAACGTCCGCTCCCGGGGCAACAGCGCTAGGCCGAGCGTGCAGAGGGGGTTCGGTGTGGGGGGATCTCGGGTGAGCTTGCCTGGAGATAGAGGAGAGCCAGGTGGAGAAATACCGGCGGCTTCTCGCTAGAGCTGGGAGCACAAAAACAGTCGGGTGGCGCGTCGGGCTGTGACGTCACCCCGCGCGCCTCGCCCCGCCCCCCGCGCGCCAGGCGCCGAGGGCAGGGGGAGGCCGAGTGCTGTCTTAACTACGTTTCCTTTCTGGCTAACATTTTTCAAAATCGATGTCATTGCAAACATCAAAACATTCTAGTTGTGTTTTATTTTGTGACTGTGAAAGATAGTTTTAAGACAAAAACAATTTTAAATATGTTTTATTCCTCCTCCACTGTTTTTCTTGGTTTGGCCCCAAAACAAATACAAAAGGCGAAAATCCAGCCTTTTCCTGCTGGTTGGGATCCAGCCTCAGGGGAAAAGAGGCCCAGGCCTCCTGGGATCCCTTTGGCCAATGCAGAGCTGTCCCGTGCTTGCACCGTGCCCTGTGCGCTTTCCGCTGCCCCTCCCGCGGCCCTCCTCCCGCGCTGGCGTCAGAGTGTTTGGGCCGCGCCGCAGTTCGCTCCTGAACAGCAACATAAACAGAGCGTGACTCAGGAATCTGAAGAGAGGAGTCAGATGAAGGACACGGAGTGTAATCAAGGTCCAAAGGAGACGTGATGTCAGTCAGGACTACCGAGGGCTTCACGTACAATCAAATATAGAAATGATTCACTTTCTAGCCGGACGCGGTGGCTCACGCCTGTAATCCCAGCACTTTGGGAGGCCGAGGCAGGGGGATCACCTGAAGTTAGGAGTTCGAGACCAGCCTGACCAACATGGAGAAACCCCGTCTCTACTAAAAATACAAGATTAGCTGGGCGTGGTGGCCCATGCCTGTAATCCCAGCTACTCTGGAGGCTGAGGTAGGAGAATCGCTCTAACCCGGGAGGCGGAGGTTGCGGTGAGCCGAGATCGCGGCATCGCACTCCAGCCTGGGCGACAAGAGCGAAACACCGTCTTAAAGGAAAAAAAAGAAAGAAAGAAATGATTCACTTTCTGCCATTAACTCAGAAAGGAGGCTTGTCTTCTGGAAAAGAGTATCAAGCAATTTAGACGATGACCTCAGTTGTTCCCCCACATCTTACTTAGTGCCAGTGGTTAGGTATCCCTCACGTGACTAGAAAGCGCTGCCTGGAATGCTAGTGGAACATTGGGCCTTGCGGCAGGTGCGGCGAAGCCTGGTTCTGGCTTTCCCCACCTAGAGTCAAAGAACAAAGACCTTCCAACCAGTACGGTAGGCAGCGACAGGGAGGACCGTGGAGATTGCAAAGAAAAAGAATAGTGAAAAGGGGCTGCGTTGCCCATACAAGCCGGGTGAGTTCTGAGAAATATTAGACAACAGCAGCCCCATGGCCTATCTTTTTCAGTCGGGGTCTCAGTGTCTCTAATTTTAAAAACACCCACAGGGGGACAGGCGCGGTGGCTCACGTCTGTTCTCCCAGCACCTTGGGAGGCCCCGGCCGAGGATCACTTGAGTTCAGGAGTTCAAGACCAGCTTGGGTAACATGGCAAAACCCTGTCTCTACAAAAAATACAAAAATTAACCAGGCATGGTGGTGCGCTCCTATAGTCTCAGCTACTGTGGAGGCTGAGGCAGGAGAATCGCTTGAACCCCAGAGGCAGTGGCTGCAGTGAGCTGAGATCGCCCACTGCACTCCAGCCTGGGAGATAGAGCGAGACTCTGTCTCAAAAAGAGTAAGTAAATAAAAATAGGCCGGGCGCGTTGACTCAGTCTGTAATCCCAGCACTTTGGGAGGCCGAGGTGCATGAATCACGAGGTCAAGAGATAGAGACCATCCTGGCCAACGTGGTGAAACCCTGTCTCTACTAATAGGGAGGGAGGGAGGGAAGGAGGGAGGGAAGGAGGGAGGGAAGGAGGGAGGGAAGGAAGGAAGGAGGAAGGAAGGAAGGAAGGAAGGAAGGAAGGAAGGAAGGAAGGAAGGAAGGAAGGAAAATTAGCTGAGCGTAGTGGCGCATGCCTGTAGTCCCAGCTACTCCGGAGGCTGAGGCAGGAGAATCACTTGAACCCTGGAGGGAGAACCAAGAGGGTTTAGCTATATTTGCATCAAAACTAAAATGAGGCCAGGCGGGGTGGCTCACGCCTGCAATCCCAGCACTTTGGGAGGCCGAGGTGGGTGGATCACGAGGTCAGGAGATCGACATCATCCTGGCTAACACAGTGAAACCCCGTCTCTATTAAAAAATACAAAAAAATTAGCCAGACGTGGTGGCGGGCGCCTGTAGTCCCAGCTACTGGGGAGGCTGAGGCAGGAGAATGGTGTGAACTCAGGAGGCGGAGCTTGCAGTGAGCCAAGATCGTGCCACTGCACTCCAGCCTGGGTGACAGAGCGAGACTCCATCTCAGAAAAAAACCAAAACAAACAAAAAAACCTAAAATGAGCAACTGAAAATTCAACTATTTTCAATTTGAAAATAAGACCTAAAAATTATAAACATATAATGTGATACAATAACTCATGGATTTTCTTTATTTACTTTATTTATTTATTTGATACAGAGTTTCTCTCTTGTCCCCCAGGCTGGAGTGCAGTGGCTCCATCTGGGTTCTCTGCAACCTCCATCTCCCGGGTTCAAGCAATTTTCTCCTGCCTCATCATCCTGAGTAGCTGGGATTACAAGGCGCCCGCCATCACGCCCAGCTAGTTTTTTTGTATTTTTAGTACAGACGGGGTTTCGCCATGCTAGCCAGGCTGGTCTCGAACTCCTGACCTCAGGTGATTCGCCCATCTCGGCCTCCTAAAGTGCTAGGGTTACAGGCGCAAGCCAACGTGCCCTGCCCCCATGGATTTTCATACATAAAGACTGAAAGATGCCATGGAGAAAAATAACATGAAGAAATGGGACTATATGATTCATTTTCTTGTGCCAGTAATGAAACTTAGTTGCTTTTGTTTTGTGGATGTGTTTTTACATTTTTATTTATTTATTTTTGAGACGGAATCTCGCTCTGTCGCCAGGATGGAGTGCAGTGGCATGATCTTGGCCAACTGAAACCTCCTCCTCCCGGATTCAAGTGATTCTCCTGCCTCAGCCTCCCAAATAGCTGGGACTACAGGCGCACACCACCACCCCAGGCTAATCTTTGTAGTTTTTGGTAGAGATGGGGGTTTCACCATGTTGGCCAGGCTGGTCTCGAACTCCTGACCTCAAGTGATCCACCCTCCTCGGCCTCCCAAAGTGCTGGGATTACAGGTGTAATCTGGCCTAAAGAAGTAAATTTTAAGTTAACACAATCAAGTAAAATATTTCAAACTGTCTTATTTAACCAAAACCAAAATACTACATTAAAAAGCTCACGTTCTGGAATATTTTTCAATGTTTCTTGCACTTTTTAAAAATGATTTCAAGGGTTAGAAGTTTTTTCAGTCTTTTATGAACATTTTTAAACATGTAGAGACTTTTGAAAAATAGTATGATAAACACCAATATACCCTTCACCTAGATTTTTTTCCATTTGAAAGTAAATTAGAGGCCAGGCACGGTGGCTTACGCTTGTAATCCCAGCACTTTGGGAGGCCAAGGCGGGTGGATCACAAGGTCAAGAGATCAAGACCATCCTGGCTAATACTGTGAAACCCCATCTCTATTAAAAATACAAAAAATTAGCCAGGTGTGGCCACGGGTGCCTGTTGTCCCAGCTACTCAGGAGGCTGAGGCAGGAGAATCGCTTGAACCTGGGAGGTGGAGTTTGCAGTGAGTCGAGATTGCTCCACTGCACTCCAGCCTGGGTGACAGAGCGAGACTCCGTCTCAAAAAAAAAGTCAATTAGAAACATAACACCACCCCAATATACAAATTGTATCCCCCCTGAGAATAAGAACATGTTCCTCCATAACCACAATGGTTATTACACCTTAAAAACCACTAATATTTTCCATTGTCTAATATAGCGCTTATATTTATATTTCCTCAATTGCCCCAAACATGCTTTTTTTCTCCCCCAATCAAGCATTTGAATCTGAAAACAGGTGGAATTTACTATAAAGATAGGTCTGATTTCTTTGATTTAGGGTCTCTGTCTTTGTGTGTGTGTGTGTGTGTGTGTGTGTGTGTGTGTGTAGATGGAGTTTCACTGTTTTGTCCTTTGGCTAATTGCAACCTCCACCTCCTAGGTTCAAGTGATACTCCTGCCTCAGCCTCCCAAGCAGCTGGGATTGCAGACATGTGCCACCACACCAGCTAATTTTGTATTTTTAGTAGATATGAAGTTTCGCCTTGTTGGTCAGGCTGGTCTCGAACCCCCGACCTCAGGTGATCCACCCGCCTCGGCCTCCCAAAGTGCTGGGATTCCACTTTGGGAGGCGCCACTGCACCAGGCCCAGGGTCTCTTATATTATCACATTTAAATTGATATATGAAACCAGAATTTTGGTGCATTGGTCTCCAATGAGAAATACAATAGCTAGAGGTTTAGTTATTCACAGCCATTTTCAAAATTTGCTTGCTAAACTTGGAATTTAAACAAGGGATTTTATTACTTAATTTGAATTTTTTAATAAGCTGCCATCCGCAAATCAAGTGTCAAACACCACCAGGATGTGCCTGGCTGACTCCAAGACTAGGAAAATATTTCCTGCCCCTGAACGATACATGAGTGGATCTTCCTCCTTAATAATTTGTGTGCTCACATTGCTTCATTGCAGCTGCCACTACCTTAGTTTAATCTTCATTTTTTAAAAATTTTGGCTTAGCTCTGATTATCTGCTGCTATATAGCAAATCACCTCAAAAGAATGGCTTAAAATAATAGCATCATCTATTTTGCTCACCAATCTGAAGTAATGGGGCTCAGCTCTGGTTTTAGTTAGTGACTGGTGATAGCGTCTTCTTGGCAAGCTTCTTCACTAGCAGTTTTGGTAACTGGACTGGGAAGACTCAAACAATTGGCGTTCCTCAGCCGCCTCTTTCTTTCTCCATAGGATCTCACCATGGGTCTCTTCCCATAGTGTCTGCAAGCTAGCTAGACTTCTTTCATGGTGCCTAGGGGCTCTCTGGGCAAATTTGCCAAAAGAATTCAGCAGAAAGCACACAGCCTCTTGTAATCTAGTCATTTTAGTTTCAAAGGGACACTTCTGCCTCATTCTATTTCTCAAGGCAGTCACAAAGTTCTGCTCAGATTCAAAGGAAGGTGCCGCAGACTCCACTTCTACCTGGAGGAAGTATTGGAGAATCTGAGAATATGCTTCAAAATCACCACTATTGGGCCAGGCGTGGTGGCTCACGCCTGTAACCCCAGCACTTTGAGAGGCCAAGGCGAGCAGATCGCCTGAGGTCAGGAGTTCGAGACCAGCCTGACCAACACGGAGAAACCCCGTTTCTACTGAAAATACAAAATTAGTCAGGCGTGGTGGCACACGCCTGTCATCCAAGCTACTTGGGAGGCTGAGGCAGGAGAATCACTTGAACCCGGGAGTCAGAGGGTGTAGTCAGCCAAGATCGCAGTATTGCATTCCAGCCTGGGCAACAAGAGCGAAACTCCATCTCAAAAAAAAAAAAAAAAAAAAGAAAAAACAGCACTATTACTCAAACACATTAGTAAATAGTGTTCAGTTTTGTCCTTCCCACTTCTAAGAAAAAGAGAGCTCATTGATGCCAGACTAAATGTAATAAAACTATATTTCATTGTGTCATTTCTCTTGTTGATATCATTCAGTGGTCAGCGTTCTCTGCAATCTTTGGGAGATAGTTCAAATTCTTTACAAGGGAAGTAGAGTACTCACAATCAGGCTATTGTTTCTCTCTTGAGCCTCATATATAGCCATTTCCTATTCTTGCACTCTATGTTTCAGGCATACTAAATTATCTTCCCTGTATTGCTATTGTTTCAGACCACTGGATATTCAAAGCCTCCTTCCTGTGAAAATATTTTCTTCCCTTTTTTTTTCTGATTAGTTTCTATAAAACGTTCAGGGTTTAGTTCAGACATCGTCTTCTCTAGGAAACTTTTTATCTCCTTTACCTGAGTTCTGAATTCCTTCTAGGCACTTGCAAAGCATTGTGTGCTTATCTTTGTCATAGCACTTATAATGATGCATTGTTCATTAGATAACGTGATGCCAGCCGGGTGTGGTGGCTCACACCTGTAATCTCCCAGCACTTTAGGAGGCTGAGGTGGGCAGATCACCTGAGGTCAGGAGTTCGAGACCAGTCTAGCTAATATGGTGAAACCGTGTTTCTACTGCAAATACAAAAAGTTAGCCAGGTGTGGTGGCTCACACCTGTAATCCCAGCTACTCGAGAGGCTGAGATAGGAGAATCACTTGAATTGGGAGGTGGAGGTTGCAGTGAGCCAAGATCGTGCCATTGAACTCCAGCTTGGGCAACAAGAGCAAAACTATGTCTCAAACAAACAAACAAAAAACATGACGCCCATGACATCTCCTTGTTTTTTTTTGGTGGGGGGTGGGATATATGTATGGTTTCAGAGGTAACTACTCTTTTTACATTGACACCAATGGTTCTAGTGGAACCCGCCAATCATAAAATCTCACTGCCTTGACCATGAGATTAATCAGAATTTTTCCTTAGAATTTCTTACATATGAACTAAAGAAGCCCCTTCTTCTTTGATGATGAAGTTTAGATGATATCTTAGTCCATTCCAGCTGCTATAACAAAATACATAGACTGGGTGGTTTATGAACAACAGAGATTCATTCCTCACAGTTCAGGAGACTGGGAAGTCCAAGATCAAGGTGCCAGCTGATTAACTATCTGGTGAGGGCCCATTTCCTCATAGACAGCTGTCTTCTCACTCCAACCTCACATAGCAGAAGGAAAGAAAGAGGGTTCTGTCTCAGGCCTCTTTTATAACGGCACTAATCCATTTATGAGGGTTCCATTCTCGTGACTTAATCACCTACCAACAGCCTTACCTCCTAATAATATCATCTTAAGGGTTAGGATTTCCATGTACGAATTTGGAGATGATACATACATTCAGACCACAGTGGATGGTATGAGATCGGGGCTGCTATTGTTTTGGTCTCAAGCAGTCACCAGATAAATGAGATAGATAAAGATAACACTCAGAGAGGCAAGGTATATGATAGGGATAGAGAGAGACAGAGATATAGACAGAGTTTGGGGGAGTTCTAATGGCATCCAGGTTCCTAGTTTCAGATAGTCTCTTCCAGTAGCGAGAGAGAGAGAGTTTTTCTTATTTTCTGTATGTTATGGTATTTGACATTAAAAAAAAAAAAAAAATTCTGGCTGGGGAGAGACTGTCTTTACCAGAGCTAACCAGTTCTTAGAGATAGCAAGGGCTCAGCTGAGAACATGCCTTTGATATGCAGACTCACCAATCTAGAGCTATACCTCCTATATCCAACCTGTATATTCCAGGAGGCAACATTTCTCTGCCTTAATTATAGGAGGACCAGTTACCAGGCAACCAGGGACAACCTTTGTGGTTTAGAGCCCATAGAAGTATTTCAAACTAAATTGTTTACCCTTCCCTTTCCTGTTTTTCCTATGGCAACCCCATTGAAAGCTTTGACCTAAACCTTACCCTGGCTCATGTCTTCTTTCCCCTGACCTCCCTGGTGTCTTTCCGATATGTGACCTGTATGGCATGCTGTGACTGCTGTCTCTGCAACTTGTGAGTAAACTTCGTTACTCATAAGTAAACAAAATTACTTGTCAGAAAATGTTTTCCTGAGTCTCCTCTGTCTCCTTTTGTGTCCTCCCTGACTGACTACCTCATAAAAGAATGCAAAAACAGCATATATTGTTTTTATGTTGTCAGGGCCTTGGATAACTCATGACACAAAGACTCAAAATACGCAATATAGCATCATGAAAGGAGCAAAGGATAGACTTCTAATTTAAGACGGTGGAATGAAAAGGTATTTTTGGCTTTGCTGTCTCCTGAGGCGGCGCTAAAACAACTGTGTAATGGGTTGAATTGTGTCGTCCAAAAAGATGTGGAAGCTTTAACTTCCATTGTCAGTGCCTGTGTCCTCATTTGGAAACAAGGTCTTTGCAGATGATTAAATTAAGATTAGATCTTTTGAGTGGACTGTAGTCAATATGACTGGTGTTCTTATAAAAGGGGGGAAATTTGGACACAAAAACAGGCATGAATAAAGGAAAGAGGATGTGAAGACACAGGAAGAACGTCATCCACAACCAAAGAACACCTGAGGATACTAGAAGCTGGGAGACAGACATGGAACAGATTCTTCCTCCCAGTCCTCAGAAGAACCTCCTCACTCTGCTGACACTTTAATATCAGCCTTTCAGCCTCTGGAACAGTGAGACAATACATTTCTGCTGTTTGAGCCATCTAGTTTGTGGTGCTATGTTACAGCAGCTCTAGGAAATAAAGATAGACTGTAAAGAAAAAAGGGAGTAAAAAACTCACAAAATCAGGCCAGGTGCAGTGGCTCATGCCTGTAATCCTAGCACTCTGAGAGACTGAGGCTGGCAGATCACCTGAGGTCAGAAGTTCAAGACCAGCCTGGCCAACATAGTGAAACCCCACCTCTACTAAAAACACAAAAATTACCCAGGCATGGTGGCGTGTGCTTGTAATCCCAGCTACTAGGGAGGCTGAGGCAGGAGAATCGCTTGAACCCAGGAGGCGGAGGTTGCAGTGAGCTGAGATCACGCCACTGCCCTCCAACCTGGGTGACAGAGTGAGACTCCATCTCAAAACAAACAAACAACCTCACTGCATCAGAGAAAAGGGGGAAACAGGAATCAATTTTAAACTCTAGAAAGAAGGCTAACAAATGATAAATAACTTACAAAGTAGACTTAAGGAACGGAATCTGAAGTTGGCAGTAAAAGAAGTCTAAAGTAGCCTACTCATTAGATGATTTAGAAAGGCACAGGCATTTTTACTACTAAGTTATCTCCTTAGCCCTATATAGCCATGTAATTTCCTCTCTCCCATCCCCATATAGTCTTGAGATTTATTCTTTATAGAGAAGAAACAAATAGTCTATGAATTGGAAAAGCTAGAGGAAAAGGGCTCCGTAGAAGACAGCATACTGAAAACAGGAATACTAAGTGAGAACGTCCATACTGACTCCTAAATCCCCAACCTTCTTCCTTCGAGTCTGTTCCAGTTACTCAACCCAGCTAACAACCTGCCCAGTAGAAGACCATGGTTGGATGCATGTAGAATTCTACAAGGTTGTTTGCATGCATGTAGAATTTCTTTCTTTCTTTTTTTTTTTGAGACAGAGTATCGCTCTGTCGCCCAGGCTGGAGTGCAGTGGCGTGATCTCGGCTCACTGCAACCTCTGCCTCTCCATTTCAAGCGATTCTTGTGCCCCATCCTCCTGAGTAGCTGGGATTACAGAAGCTCACCACCACGCCCAGCTAATTTTTGTATTTTTAGTAGAGACAGGGTCTCACCATGTTGACCAGGCTGGTCTCTAACTCCTAACCTCAAGTGATCTGCCTGCCTTGGCCTCCCAAAGTGCTGGGATTACAGGCGTGAGCCACTGCACCGGGCTGTGCATGCAGAATTTCAAATGAGCTTTTGTAGCATCCCACTTTCAAATATAAGAAGACAGCAAGTAGTCAAAAATCACCAGGGATTTGAAGAAAAGGTCCAATATGACTCAGTAAGAGAAAAACAATTTGAAGAAAATAAAAGATTACTCAGGGAGATAGAAACACCAGAAAATTGTATCATTAACATCCTCAGAAAAAGAGGAAAGACTGCTTCCATGAAACAAAAACAGCTGCAGCCAAATAACATTTAGAGAAAATAATCTTAAAAATTGAAAGTATGAGAAGAAAAAATTCAGGAGAAATATTAGAAGAAAGTTAAAGGAAATGTCCTAGAAAGTAAAGCAGTAAGACCAAAGAAAAAAAAGAAAAGGGGGCAGGGAAGGTAAATTAGAAGTCCCACATTCAAATACGAGGAATCACAGAGAAGCAACAGGGGAGGGAGGTCAGATTTGTTTAAAGAGGTGAAATGTTAGAAATCCGCCATTCAAATAATAGGAGTCTCAGAGAGATGACAGAAGAGAAGGAGATCAGCTTTTATTTAAAGACTTATGCCTTTAATTTTTAAGGGAAATTATTTTCTTCCGAGAATTTTATAACAAGCTATAGTATTGTTTAAGTGTGGGGCAAGCTCAAGACATTCTTAGACATGGAAACTCTCCCAAAATTCACCTTTTTTTTGAGACTGAGTCTCGCTCTGTCGCCCAGGCTGGAGTGCAATGGCACGATTTTGGCTCACTGCAACCTCCACCTCCCGAGTTCAAGCAATTCTCCTGCCTCAGCCTCCCAAGTAGCAGGAATTACAGGCATGTGCCACCATGCCTGGCTAATTTTTTTGTATTTTTAATAGAGACAGGGTTTCACCATGTTGGCCAGGTTGGTTTCAAACTCCTGACCTCAGGTGATCCACCCATCTCTGCCTCCCAAAGTGTTAGGATTACAGGCGTGAGCCACCTTGCCCAGTCCCCAAAATTTACTTTTAATGTTCTTGTTTTCACTAAGAACCCCCACAATGAGAAAATAAACCAAGAAAGGAAAAGATGTGGGATTAAGGAAGCATAATTTTCCTTTTAGAAAGAGATGATGAGCTGGGCGCGGTGGCTCAAGCCTATAATCCCAGCACTTTGGGAGGCCGAGACGGGTGGATCGCGAGGTCAGGAGATCGAGACCATCCTGGCTAACACAGCGAAACCCCGTCTCTACTAAAAAATACAAAAAACTAGCCGGGCGAGTTGGCGGGCGCCTGTAGTCCCAGCTACTTGAGAGGCTGAGGCAGGAGAATGGGGTAAACCCGGGAGGCGGAGCTTGCAGTGAGCTGAGATCCGGCCACTGCACTCCAGCCTGGGTGACAGAGCGAGACTTCGTCTCAAAAAAAAAAAAAAAAAAAAATAGAAAGAGATGATGAGAGATGAAAGATAATCTATAAGATAATGAAAGCGATTAATACATATTAGTATATTAATATGCATGTTTTAAATGTTATTATGCATGAATATATATATATATATATCAACTCCCATAGTCCTCATATAATATAATGTAGGTATACTCATTTTTCATCATTTTACAGTTGAGGAAATTGAAGCTAGAAAGAGTAGGTGACTACAGCAAGATTGGACAGGGACTAAAGAGCAAAGCCACAAATTTTTACCCTTAAAGCCCAGTTTCAGGCTCTTAACCATTCATGCTCCCTTTCTTGCTTCTAATTATACTGATCTAATCAAAATTAAGATATCATCTTATTTGGATGATAGGAGGGCATGAGAAATATTCAGATGTGTGATGCTAGCAAAGGTGGAGGTGGTGGTAAAAAAAAGAGCCTCATTTTCATCTTCTATAATGGCAAGTCAATAGATGGTTTCCAAACCAAAAATAAAAATCAAGAATAGCAACGTATGTATAGTATTTGAAGAACTGTAGGCCTAAAAATACCAGCTAAAAAGTAGGGAGTAGAAAATGTGTGTGTGGTGGGAAGGTGCTATTTTTCTTCACGAGCCTTGCAGGGCTGTTTGAATTTTCAATCTGTAAGGATATATAGATTTAATTTTTAAAAATGAGAGGATCTAGGCGCAGTGGCTCATGCCTGTAATCCCAGCATTTTGGGAGGCTGAGGCAGGCAGATCACCTGAGGTCAGGATTTTTCTTCTTTTTTTTTTTGAGATAGAGTTTTGCTCTTTTTGCCCAGGCTGGAGTGCAGTGGTGCAATCTCAGCTCATTGCAACTTCCGCCTCCTGGATTCAAGTGATTCTCCTGCCTCAGCCTCCCAGGTAGCTGGGATTACAGGCAAGTAAGTAGCTGGAATTACAGGCAAGCGCCTCCACGCCTGGCTAATTTTATATTTTTAGTAGACACGGGAGTTTCACCATGTTGGCCAGGCTGGTCTTGAACGCCCGACCTCAGGTGATCCACCCGCCTTGGCCTCCCAAAGTACTAGGATTACCTGAGGTCGGGAGTTTGAGACCAGCCTGACCAACATGGAGAAACCCCATCTCTGCTAAAAATACAAAATTAGCTGGGCGTGGTGGCACATGCCTGTAATCCCAACTACTTGGGAGGCTGAGGCAAGAGGATCGCTTGAACCTGGGAGGCAGAGGTTGCAGTGAGCCAATATTGCGCCATTGCACTCCAGCCTAGGCAACAAGAGCGAAACTCTGTTTCAAAAAAATAAATACATAAATAAATAAAATAAAATAAAGATCTTGTAGCCATACCTACAAGGCCAACTCAATTAGAACTGATGCTGCAGTTCCTGAGCTAGACCTGGAGGGAAAACAGGCTACTGCAAAGCACTCTATACTGTTGTATTTGCCTGTAAACCACCAACAACTAGTCATCACAGCCACAGATTGTGTCAGACCCAGTCTCCCCACTGAAGAACAGTTTATTTGTCCTTGTGTAAATTTAATATGGGTTCATCTTTCAGGTTTCCCGCACAGATTAGGAGTTTTGTGCTGTCAGGGTCACTTTCTCCTGCCTATGCACGTATCAACACCTTCTCTCAGAAATTGACAACACACTGGACACAGCCCTGACTCCAAGAGTTTTGGTTTTAGCAAGAGTTGACGAAAAGAGTCAAACTCTGTAAAATATTTGAAGATATTTATTCTGAGACAAATGTGACCATGGCCATGACACAGCCCTCAGGAGGTCCTGAGAACACGTGCCCAAGGCAGTCGGGGTGCAGCTTGGTTTTATAGATTTTAGGGAGCCATGAGACATCCATCAAATACATTTAAGTAATATATTGGTTTGGTCCAGAAAGGTGGGGCAACTCAAAGCGGGTGGGGTGCAGGCTTCCAGGCGAGGGGGCTTCCAGGCAAATTTAAACATCTTACATTTAAACATTTTCTGGTTGACAATTTGTTGAGTTTGTCTAAAGACCTGGGATCCATAGAAGGGAAGTGTTCAGATTAAAATAAAAGATTGTAGAGACCAAGCTTCTTTTGAAGTCTTATAGTGGCTGTCCTTAGAGACAATAGATGACAATGATTTCCTATTCAGATATTTAAAAGGAGCCAGACTCTTAGTTAATCTCTTTAGGATTGGGAGGGCCAGGAAGAAAAAATCTAGCTATGTTAATAGAGATGATGATGATGATGATTATTATTATTTTTGAGACGGAATTTCTATCTTTTTGCCCAAGCTGGAGTGCAATGGCACAATCTCGGTGCACTGAAACCTCTGCCTCCTGGGTTCAAGCAATTCTCCTGCCTCAGCCTCCCAAGTAGCTGGGATTACAGGTGCATGCTACCACTCTGGGCTAATTTTTGTATTTTTGGTAGAGACAGATTTAACCATGTAGGCCAGGCTGGTCTCGAACTCCTGACCTCAGTTGATCTGCCCGCCTCAGCCTCCCAAAGTGCTGAGATTACAAGCATGAGCCACTGCAGCCAGCTGAGATTCTTTATGGATGCAAATATTCTCCCCACAAAGGACAGCTTTGCAGGGCCATTTCAAAATATGGCAAAGAACCATGTTTTGGGGTAAAATATTTTGACTTTCTTCTTTGTCACATGTTATGCCAGAGTCAGATGGGAAAGCAAGTCATGATATACAGGGTTAAATAAAATCCATCTGATGAGAATTTATGGTTAGTAGGGCATGACTCCCCAGACCCCTTGGATAGGAATTAGGGTAAGATTAAAAAATCAGAGCTTAGTCCTCACAAGTAAAATGTGATAGGAAGGCTGGGCATGGTGGTTTATGCCTGTAATCCCGGCACTTTGGGAGGCTGAGTTGGGTGGATTACTTGAGGCCAGGAGTTTGATAGCAGCCTGGCCAACATGACAAAACCCATCTCTACTGAAAACATACACACACAAAATTAGCAGGGCGTGGTGGTGCACGCCTGTAGTCCCAGCTACTTGGGAGGTTGAGGCAGGAGAATCACTTGAACCCAGTAGGCGGAGGCTGCAGTGAGCGAAGATCATGCCACTGTACTTCGGCCTGGGCGACAGAGCGAGACTCTGTCTCAGAAAAAGAAAAAAAAAAAAGTAATAGAGGATGTGGTTTTTTGTCCAGTGTAATCACCCTTGACAGTAAGTTGAAAAGACCGCAGATTGGAGCTGCCTGGCTCAGAGGGTTTGTGCATATTTATGTTATTTGGACTGAGGAAGAGAGGCCAGTGCTTTTCCTCTGCTTAAAATTATAGGAGAGACCTAGAGAACAATTGTGTTAAAAATCATGTTTTTAACCACTTTGTTACTTTTGTTTTTTCAATTGAGCACAGCTTAGAATTCTGTTGAAAAAAAAAAAGAACATCATTTTACCACCACCTCAATGTTCCTTTTCATGCCCATCATCATCTTTTTTTTTTTTTTTGAGACAGAGTCTTGCTCTGCCACCCAGGCTGGAGTGCAGTGGTGTGAGCTCAGCTCACATCAACCTCTATCTACTGGATTCAAGGGGTTCTCCTGCCTCAGCCTTCTGAGTATCTGGGATTACAGGCATGTGCCACCATGCCTGGCTAATTTTTGTATTTTTAGTAGAGACAGGGTTTCACTATGTTGGCCATTCTGGTCTCGAACTCCTGACCTCAGGTGATCCGCCCGCCTCGGCATCCCAAAGTGCTGGGATTACAGGCATGAGCTACTGCATCCAGCAAGCTCCCCATTTTTAACTAGGATTTTTAGAATATTCTCCTAGTCAAGATTAAGATCTGCCTTCCTTACATTTCAGCTAAGACCTCAAACTTTCATCAGGATATCTTTCTTTACATAATGGAGCTTTCCTGCAAATAAAACGTTAAGTCACCCCTCATTGTCTTCAAGTTCAGTTACCGAATTGCTTGATGCAAGGCTGAGCAGTGTGCCACTTCAACTTCATGCACTACCCTCCCTTTATAGTATACAATTCATACTAAACTACTGTATGCTAAAGGGAAGAAACTGGTGGAAAGAGAAAAATTAAAGGAGTGAGAGGGAAAAAAATTAAGAGGGTGAGGATGGGGAGAGATGATCTCATTTATGTCCATATATATGAATATATATTTTAACTTGATAGTTTCCAAACTTATATCCTCCTGTCCAAACCCCAGAGTCTCAAAGAGGCATAACCAACAGTTTCCATGCAGTCTCCCGTGAATTATCTTAAAAACATTACAAAGCTAAATGACTAATGTAAAATTCCTTTTTCTTTTGTTTTTCACGAATTGAGGCTTTTCTCATTCAATTCCAAAGAAAACTTTGATTTAATCCATTAGCACGTTTGAGCTTCTTTTACTGTTTAGTGCAGTAGGACTTGTCTTAGAATAACTTGGTACATATTTCACCAGTGAATGCCTTATTCCTCACTTTTAGAAAGCATTGTTTATGTTTTCTCCTGAATCTGGTCTTTCTCCAGTCTTCTCCATACTAATAAATACCTGTACTTTCCATGCATCAGCTCAGGTAAATGATCTAGAAGTCGTTCTTCACTTCCTTTCCTTAATACATTTTCCTCTCCAATTCAGCAGCAAGTCTTGATGATCCTATCTCCAATATATCTCTCAAATTCCTACATTTATCTCTCTCTCTCCCTTTATTCTCATCACACTCATCCTATCCACAATCATCTTTTATCCACCATTCTTCAGTACCTCTGAAGACTTTCCCTGATCTGACCTTTGACTTCTGACCTTCTGACTTTCCCACTCCACTCCATTCTCCTGTAGCATTGAGAGTCATTGTCTTAAAATTCAAATTGCATCAAGTGACTTATTTAAGATCCTTCCAAAGGTCAGGCGTGGTGGCTCATGCCTGTAATCCCAGCAGTTTGGGAGATCGAGGCAGATGAATCACCTGAGGTCAGGAGTTGGAGACCAGTCTGGCCAACATAGTGAAACCCCGTCTCTACAAAAAATACAAAAATTAGCTGGGTGTGGTGACTCATGCCTGTAGCTCCAGCTACTTGGGAAGCTGAGGCAGGAGAACCACTTGAATCCAGGAAGCAGAGGTTGCAGTGAGCAGAGATCACGTCACTGCACTCCAGCCTGAGAGACAGGAGGGAAACTCTGTCTAAAAAAAAAAAAAAAAAAAAAAATCCTTCCACCGCTTCTCAATACATGTTTTTTTTGTTGTTGTTGACAGAGTCTCGCTTAGTTGCCCAGGCTGGAATGCAGTGGCACTATCTTGGTTCACTGCAATCTCTGCCTCCTGGATTCAAGCAATTCTCCTGCCTCACCTCCAGAGTAGCTGGGACTACAGGCACGAGCCACCACGCCCTGCTAATTTTTGTATTTTTAGTAGATATGGGGTTTTACCATATTGGCCAGGCTGGTCATGAATGCCTGACCTCAAGTAATCCATGCTCCTCAGCCTCCCAAAGTGCTGAGATTATAGGCGTGGGCCACCGCACCCAGCCTCTACTATTTTTTCTGTCTATTTTATTTTTAAGTTTCTCAGATTTACCAAGGCTTTTCTTATCTTCAAAAATGCTTTACCCTTATTTTGCTTCTTCCAAGTATCCTCTACCCTCTCCTATTTGTTGTCCCCTCTCAGTCTTTGTTTAGCTCTTTGTATTTATAAATCTGCTATTATTTTATCTTGGTTTTTCTTAATATTCCTGAAAATGAAGATGTAACTCTGTGAAGACTGAAAGGCAGAGGCCCTGTTGGTTTGTCTGTATGCTCTATACTATTATTGGTACATAATTTCTTTCTTTCTTTTTTCTTTTTTAAGAGACAAAGTCTCGCTCTGTTGCCCAGGCTGGAGTGCAGTGGCGCAATCTCAGCTCACTGCAACCTCTGCCTCCCGGGTTCAAGCGATTCTTCTGCCTCAGTCTCCGGAGTCGCTGGGATTATAGGCATGTGCCACCACACCCAGCTACTTTTTGTATTTTTAGTAGAGACAGGGTTTCACCATGTTGGTCAGGCTGGTCTCAAACTCCTGACATTGTAATCTGCCCTCTTCGGCCTCCCAAAGTGCTGGGATTACAGTCGTGAGCCACTGCGCCCAGCCAGTACATAATTTCTTAAATCATATTTGCTGAACACACACAAAACCTGTTAAATGATTGTAATGCAAGCACAGGTAAGATTTTTTATTTATTTATTTTATGTTTTTGGAGATGGAGTTTTGCTCTTATTGCCCAGGCTGGAGTGCAGTGGCATGATCTCGGTTCATTGCAACCTCCACCTCCCAGGTTCAAGAGATTCTCCTGCCTCAGCCTCCTAAGTAGCTGGGACTACAGGCCCGCGCCACCACACCTGGCTAATTTTTGTGTTTTTAGTAAAGACGGGGTTACACCATGTTGGCCAGCATGGTCTGGAACTCCTGACTTCAAGTGATCCCACCTCGGCCTCCCAAAGTGCTGGGATTACAGGCGTGAGCCACTGTGCCCAGCCGAGCCAGTGTTTAAAGAGTAGATATGAAGAAAGTTAAAAAGGATTTTAAAAAATTGAGAACAATAATGATGGTGATGGAGGTGATTAACAGATGTATTAGATTCAGTATAGAAATAATTGAGGCCAAAGGGGTGCAAATAACTCGTGACCAAATGGGAGGGTTACGGGAGTGAGAGACTCCACGTGACTGAGGAGCAGCACAGGTGAAGCAGATTAGGAAAAGGTACACTATGGGATGGAGACAGGCGACAGAGTAGCACGTCATGGTTGGAATTGATTCTATATTTCAAATAAGGTGGTAGGGGCTAGGAAGTGGGTGTGGGGCAGAGAGATTCCTTTAGAATAAGACCTTATAGGAGGCTGAGACAGGAGAATGGCGTAAACCCGGGAGGCGGAGCTTGCAGTGAGCTGAGATCCGGCCACTGCACTCCAGCCTGGGTGGCAGAGCAAGACTCCGTCTCAAAAAAAAAAAAAAAAAAAAGACCTTATAGACAAGATTTCCCCAAGATTTTCTTTCTTTTTTTTTTTTTTTTTTTTTTTAGAGACGGTGTCTCGCTCTGTCACCCGGGCTGGAGTGCAGTGGCCGGATCTCAGCTCACTGCAAGCTCCGTCTCCTGGGTTCACGCCATTCTCCTGCCTCAGCCTCCCGAGTAGCTGGGACTACAGGCGGCCGCCACCTTGCCCGGCTAGTTTTTTGTATTTTTTAGTAGAGACGGGGTTTCACCATGTTAGCCAGGATGGTCTTGATCTCCTGACCTCGTGATCCGCCCGTCTCGGCCTCCCAAAGTGCTGGGATTACAGGCTTGAGCCACCGCGCCTGGCCTCCCAAGATTTTCTAATGCCAATGAACGTTTTACCTTTGTCAAGTCTGTGGTGTCCTGGTGCCTGAATAGAAGAGCCTAGAATGTCTTCCGGAATGTGTCTTTGAGGACTGCATGACTCATCTGGCAGCAGTAAAACAAAGTCACTACAGGCCCTATTAGCAATGCTTGCATTTCAATAATTCCCAGAGCCAATTTGTTAAATGACTCAGGATAATTTCAGATCAACAGCAGGTTATACTCAGAACATTTTCCCCTCTGGGCTAAGTGAGCATTCCAAGAATGTAGTTAACAAGGAGCTGCACTAATTATCCAATCCCTGGCTCTGTGTTGCCTCCATGAGTACTGGAGCTAATTAATTGGCTAATAAACAGTTAGATTTCTCAAATATTCCTTACCTCTACCCATAACATATTAAGAGGAATCACTTAAAGCTGTTGCTGTTTACCTCAATCAACAAGTGTTTATTGATAAACATAAAGCCACTTCAGGTGTGACAACAGTAACATAGCTGGCAAAAATGGGAACGTAGCTCTCGGAAAAATCATAGCAGACAAGGGAAGGTTAGATGACAGTAGGAAGAATAACATTCATATGCATAACACTTTACAAATCATGCCGCATATATTTAGCTTCTTTGATCTTCACAACAACCTTCTGAGGTGTTATTATTCCCTGTTTTCTAGGTGAGAAAACTGCTTTAAAGATTTCAGCCCAGGAGCGGTGGGTCAGGCCTGTGATTCCAGCACTTCGGGAGGCCGAGGGGGGTGGATCACCTGATGTCAGGAGTTCTAGACCAGTCTGGCCAACATGGTGAAACCCCCTCTCCACTAAAAATACAAAAATTAACTGGGCATGTTGGCGGGCACCTATAATCCCAGCTACTCGGGAAGCTGAGGCAGAAGAATCGCTTGAATCCGGGAGGTGGAGGAGGCTGCAGGAGCCGAGATCATGCCATTGCATCCCAGCCTGAGCTACAAGAGCAAAACTCCATCTCAAAAAAAAAAAAAGAAAAGAAAAAAAAAAGGATTTCTTATCTAAGGTGAGTAGTTTTTCCCCCAAATATGCATCACTTCCTCGATTTTCCAATAATACTTTGGGAGGTGGTATGATATGTGGATAGATTAGCACTACACTGCGGCATGGTTCCTGGGAAGCATTTCATCCAGGCTTAGCTCAGCATTTAGTTTTTGCTCCAAGAACTGGAGAGATGTGCAGACAGGTTCAAAGGAGAGAGCGTATTTTCTACCATGGCTCCACTAGGTGGCAGTGAGGGCCACCACTAGAGACTAGCGTGAGTCACTACAGAGGTGGTGTGGCTTTAAGTGGTCCAGGCAAAACAGGAGAGAAGCAAAGCAACACTATTTAAACCTTTAGAGTTAAAACAGGGTGCATGTGTACATGCATGTGTGCACACGTATGTGTTTGCGGTGCAGAGGAACTGAAGAATTAATCCAACTGTTACTGCACAGTATGGTTCTGTGAGTATGGTTTTTCATACTCTGGCAGGACCAGAGGAGAGAAAGACTGGTATTTGGCACTTGAATACTATACTGTGTTCTTTTAGCCCCTATCAGCAATCCCATCCCTAGCTTTTAGATATCCAGGTGGGTATGTTGTGCTGTGTAAGATGATCATTGTCATTTCGTGTAAAATTGATTGCTGTCTCAGAAGGAAAGATGCATGCATTCAGTGCATTAATGTTGATGGCTGTGCTAACACTGTTGTCTTTCTTTTCCAGTTTATCGCAATGGATTAGCTGACACAGAGAGACGCAACTGGCAGTATCATGTGGATATAGGAATTTTATATGCACTCAACAGTTGAAGGAATTCAAGACAACTTCATGTTTTCCTGGTTTAGTGGTAATCAGCTTGGCTAGAGATTACTTGCAAATTTTGACTATTGGATAAAAAAATTAAGAGTTCCCAGTTACAGCATTCTGTATCAGAAGATATAAAGGCCTGTGAATGAAGAATAAGAACCATCTTTCCCTGGAATGATGGTGTTAGATGCCATCCTAAAACTTCTGAGGGTTAGAAAAGAATGTGTGCCATTTTCCCACAGACTCTGGACATATCTCCACCCCTATTTATAAAATGGCAGCTCTCATCAGTTCCAAGAGTCAGCTATTCAAGTTGACTCCTTCTCTATTCGAGGCAGCTGCTTTTCTTCAGGCACTGGGGGTAGATCAGGTGCTTTCTGGCCACACCTGGCTACTGTGAAGCGACTCATATGAAGAGCTTCTTCATACCCTGGGAGGGTGTCCAAAGAGGAGGGCAGTTGGCCCAGGGAGCTGTGGGAGTGCGCCACAGCCAGGATCCTCCGAGCTGCAGGGCCAAACACCGACTGCAGAGCTGTGAAGAAAGAAGGAACAGAGCTAAGGAACTAAGGGAAATGGGACACCCTCAGACAGCACAGACTTACTTCACACTTAACTGTCGCTTCATTTTTAACAAGTGTCCAAACTCATTGTCACTCCTTGTCCCACATTTTATGAATATCCTTTGAAGCATGTTTACACCCCGGCTTCCTGCTCTGCTAGAAGGACCTGTTTTCTCTGGTATCCTCAAATAATCTAAAGAATGTTTCTGCATCTCTCTCTCTTTTTTTTGAGACGGAGTTTCGCTCTTGTTGCCCAGGCTGGAGTGCAACGGCGGATCTCGGCTCATTGCAACCTCCGCCTCCTGGGTTCAAGCGATTCTTCTCCCTCAGCCTCCCAAGTAACTGGGATTACAGGCACGCACCACCATACCCAGCTTATTTTTGTATTTTTAGTGGAGAGGGGGTTTCACTATGTTGGCCAGGCTGGTCTCAAACTCCCGACCTCAGGTGATCCACCCGCCTCGGCCTCCCAAAGTACTGGGATTATAGGAGTGAGCCACCGTGCCCGGCCAAGAATGCTTCTGCATCTCAACCCTGCCCTTTCCCCTTTCAGACTTAGATCCCTTTCCCCCAACCCCCGATACTATAGACTCCTTAGGATTATTTATTTTTACCTCATCTCTTTTCTTTTTTTTTTTAAGACAGGGTCTCACTCTGTCACCCAGGTTGGAGTGCAGTGGCACAATCTCGGCTCACTGCAATCTCCGCCTCCCAGGTTCAAACAATTCTCTCCTTCCTCAGTCTCCCGAGTAGCTGGGATTACAGGCATGTGCCAACATGCCTGGCTAATTTTTGTATTTTTATTAGAGGTAGGGTTTCACCATGTTGGCCAGTCTGGTCTCTATCTCCTGGCCTCAAATAATTCACCTGTCTCGGTCTCCCAAAGTTCTGGGATTACAAGCATGAGCCACCATGCTCAGCTATCTTTTTAATTTTTCTTTTTCTTCTTCTTTTCCTTTTTTCTTTCTTTCTTAGATGGTGTCTCACCCTGTAGCCCAAGCTGGAGTGAAGTGGTGCCATCTCAGCTCACTGAAACCTCCGCCTCCTGGGCTCAAATGATTCTTGTGCCTCAGCCTCCTGAGTAGCTGGGACTACAAGCCCGTGCCACCACGCTCTGCTAAATTTTGTATTTTAATAGGGACGGAGTTTCACCATGTTGCCCAGGGTGGTCTCAAACGCCTAAGCTCAGGCAATCTGCCCACCTTGGCCTGAGCCATGGTGCCCAGCCTTGGTTATCTTTTTTTCCTAAGATGACAGTGAAAAAGGGGAGGTAGGAACGGTGAACAGCAACACATCATATCATTCTATTTTTGTTGTTGTTGTTGTTGTTGTTTTGAGACAGGGTCTTGCTCTGTCGCTCACCCAGGCTGGAGTGCAGTGGCATGATCTTGGCTCACTTCAACCTTTGCCTCCCAGGTTCAAGCGAGTGTCACTCCTCAGCTTCCCGAGTAGCTGGGATTGCAGGTGCGTGCCACCACGCCCGGCTAGTTTTTGGATTTTTACTAGAGATGAGGTTTCACCATGTTGGCCAGGTTGGTCTCGAACTCCTGACTTCAAGTAAGCCACCCGCCTCAGCCTCCCAAAGTGCTGGAATTACAGGCAGGAGCCACTGCGCCCAGCCATTCTCTTTTCAAAATAAATATCCACATTTTGCCAGCTGGTGTTCTGACTGGTACTGGCTCTTCAATTTTAGGAAAGAACATAGTCCAGGCACAGTGGCTCATGCTTGTAATCTCAGCATTTTGGGAGACAGAGGCAGGTGGATCATGAGGTCAGGAGTTTGAGATCAGCTTGGTCAACATGGTAAATTGTTTCCACCAAGAATAAAAATAAATAAATAAATTAATTAATTAATTAAAATTAAAAAAATTAGCCTGGTGTGGTGGTGGCTGCTTGTAACCCCAGCTACTCAGGAGGCTGAGGCATGAGAATCTCTTGAACCTGAGAGGCGTAGGTTGCAGTGAGCTGAGATCCCATCACTGCACTCCAGCCTGGGCAACAGAGGGAGACTCCATCTAAAAAAAAGAAAGTAATCAATTTTGACCGGGTATGGTGACTCACGCCTGTAATCCCAGCACTTTGTGAGGCGGAGACGGGTGGATCACAAGGTCAGGAGTTTTGAGACCAGCCTGGCCAAGATGGTGAAACCCCATGTCTACTAAAAATACAAAAATTAGCCAGGCGTAGTGGTGGGCGCCTGTAATCTCAGCTACTCTGGAGGCTAAGGGAGAGAACTACTTGAACCCGGAAGGTGGAGGTTGCAGTGAACCTGAGATTGCGCCAGTGCACACCAGTCTGGGTAACAGAACGAGACTCTGTCTCAAAAAAAAAAAAAAAAAAGGAACGTAATGGAAAGAATGGAACCGCAGAAGAAAGGGAAAATGTCTTGTAATCACTGAGAAAACGTTAAGGCTAAAAGTTAGTGTATCAAGACTTGAAGATTAAAGAGCTGAAAGTACATGCCATTAATTTCTTTAAAAATACAAAATAGTATAGAAAATAGAAAAAGTAGATTTCACAAAATCCAAGACATTTTGAAAAAGGCATCTGTTTGGAGTTCAAAATAGTTTTTAGCAAAGTAACTAGTTATAAACTGGCTAATTCTTCCTATTCAATATTTCACTTCCTTCTTTATCGTCATCCAGACAGACCCTGGAGAACACAGCTTCAATGACAGCCCAGGTCACCGCAGCATCAGGCTTCTGGGAATTGTGAGTCCTGGAATCTTTAATATTACTCGATCAGTGGTTCTACACCTTTGCACCCTTTTCGTTATTCATTTAAACTGGGTCCTTCTCCCAAGTTAAAAGTTCAATGTACTCACATGTGATAGTGCTCTGGAGAGTGCTGTCGTGATCGAAAGCAATGACAGTCACTTCATAGGGCGGTGGGCCCCCATCTTCCCCATTTTGCTGGCGGCTCAGACAGCAGCAGCGGAAGCACAGGGAAGACAGGCCACATAGCAGAAGCAGCACGCCAATTACCACCAGCAACCTGCAAAAGCCCGTGGGGCAAGTGGGACTGGGATCTGGCTTTTTTCCCAGCTCTGCTGTAACCAGTCTTTAATGTCTGAGTTTTGATTCTTGTTTAAATATTTTATAGAATAATTATAAATATTTTAATTTATAATTTTAATTTCAAGGCTTTTGCTTTATAGATAACCTTCTTATTTTGTCAGCTGGAGTAAGTCAATTCATTAGAACAAATAATAAGACATTTAAGGTAATTAGAGGGGGCTGCTTTTTTTTTTTCTTCTCTGAAACAGAGTCTTGCTCTGTTGCCCAGGCTGGAGTGAAGTGGCATGATCTCAGCCTCCTGTGTAGCCAGTACTATAAGCACATGCCACCACACTCGACTAATTTTTTTTTTTTTTTTGAGACGGAGTTTCGCTCTCATTGCTCAGGCTGGAGTGTAATGGCGCGATCTCAGTTCACCGCAACCTCTTCCTCCTGGATTCAAGCGATTCCTCTGCCTCAGCCTCCTGAGTAGCTGGGATTACAGGCATGTGCCACCACGCCTGGCTAATTTTGTATTTTTAGTAGATACGGGGTTTCTCCAGGTTGGTCAGGCGGGTCTCGAACTCCTGACCTCAGGTGATCCACTGCCTCAGCCTCCCAAAGTGCTGGGATTACAGGCATGAGCCACCACGCCCAGCTTTTTTTTGTTTTGTTTTTTTTTTTTTTTTTTTGAGACGGAGTCTCGCTCTGTCGCCCAGGCTGGAGTGCAGTGGCCAGATCTCAGCTCACTGCAAGCTCCGCCTCCCAGGTTTACGCCATTCTCCTGCCTCAGCCTCCCGAGTAGCTGGGACTACAGGCGCCCGCCACCTCGCCTGGCTAGTTTTTTGTATTTTTTAGTGGAGACGGGGTTTCACCATGTTAGCCAGGATGGTCTCGATCTCCTGACCTCGTGATCCGCCCATCTTGGCCTCCCAAAGTGCTGGGATTACAGGCTTGAGCCACCGCGCCCGGCCCTTTTTTTGTATTTTTAATAGAGATGGGGTTTCTTTATATTGCTCAGGCTGGTCTCAAACTCCTGGCCTCAAAGTGATCCGCCTGCCTCGGCCTCCCGAAGTGTTGGGATTACAGGTGTGAGCCACTGCGCCCGGCCAGGCTCTGCTTTTTAATTCACTAAAGTAATCTCCTTTGTGGAGATATTTCTAGAACAGACTACGAGGGAAGGACACAATAATGGTTTGATGTTTGTGGAGGAGATGGTATTGAAAAAGGAAATCCTGACATATTGTCACATAGGTAGTGATGAAGTAATGAAATCTTACTCCATGAGATGCTAAGTGAGTAGGCAGGCTGTCATTTGTAATGGCCCTGAGAAATACAGTGTCTGTCTGGGTATTATAAGTGAAACTTACCATATATACCAGAGATGTACCCAGTCTGTGGTCAGGCAACTATAAAGAAAGAGTAAAGTTTTCTACATTAAAAATATAGTCAATCCCTGTTATAACTCCAGACTCAGAAATATGAGTTACAATGTGATGTGATACCTTGTTATAATAAAAGCACTATGGGTTATGTTTTTTAAATTCAATGTAGCTAGTTGAATCTTTTGCCAAATGATGTGCTCTAAATAGTACTTTATACTATAGATGGCACTGTCCAAGTCATTTTGTAAATCATTATAAAACAAACTAGTGATTATTAGAAGTGTTCATAGAAAACATGTATGTGCCTATTGTAAACATTTATGATAAAAATTACCAAGAAAGGGCCAGGCTCGGTGACTCATGCTTGTAATCCCAGCACTTTGCGAGGCCGAGGCGGGCAGATCACGAGGTCAGGAGTTGGAGACCAGCCTGGCCAACATAGTGAAACCCCGTCTCTACTAAAAATACAAAAATTAGCCAGCCGTGGTGACTCCATCTCAAAAAGAAAAAAAAAAAAAAATACCAAGAAAGAACTTGGAATGCAAGTTTACAAAGAGTAACTTTGAAAATGGATGTAAAAGTTAGGACTTGTGTATATTTGAGGTTAATAAAATGTAAACATAAAGAAAATTTCAGTTATGAGTATGAAAGTCATACAATCACATTTGTAATTTATCTTTTGCAAGCTGTTGCAACACTCCCACTGAGAATGTAGGGAAAAAAAAACTTAGTTTCTTCCTGCTATATTCTCCCAGCCCTCTGACACCAGATGTGGGTGGGTGGGGATTTCCCCACACACCAAGCAAGCAATCTTCCAGCAACAGACAACAGCTGAGTGTCCTCTAATTCAATTCAATTCCAACACTACCTACCTGGAGACAGGATCCGATCCCATAGGGTGAGGGCTCAGTCCCCTAGACTGCTCCTCAGAATTCTGATGCCAATCACAAGTTGTTTTGCCTGTGCTTCTGACCTACTGGTTACAAATTGGGGGTTCCCTGACTCCCTCTTGGGGTTGCATTAATTTGTTAGAGCAGCTCACAGAACTCAGGGAAACACTCACTTACATCTACAGTTTATCACAAAGAATATTACCGAGGATGCGGATGAAGAGATGCATAGAGCAAAGCATGTGGGAAGGGACACGGAGCTTGCCTGTCTTCTAAGTGCACCACCCTTCAGAAACCACCACCTGTTCAGCTGTACAGAAACTCTTCAAATCCATCCTTTGGGATTTTTATGAAAGCTTCATTATGTAGTCATGATTGATTAAATCATTGGCCATTGATGATCAACTTCAGGCCCTCTATTTTCCTTGGATGTTGAGGGATGTGGCTTTAAGCATTCTGCCTTGGTCCTTCCAGTGACCAGCCCCATCCTGAACCTACCTAGAGGCTGCCAGCCACCAGTCAACTCATTAGCATGCAAAATGATACTACTTACTTCGGGGACTTTAGAAATTGTATGCTAGGAGATAGGGACCAAATCAAATATATATTTCACAATATCACACCCACCGTAAAGAGTACCCTAATTTTTCACATCCTGGATCAAAACTAATATGTATATCCACTGAGACCAAACAGGAAGAGGGAAAAAAGTAGAAGCCAACTTTACCATGATGAAAGCTAAATAAATGTTCTGTGTTCACTATGGCAACTGTAAATTTTCTCTGTAAGAATGAAAAAAAAATAAGGATTGTATGGGAGAAGGAGTAGAAGGAACTGGAGAATGAGGTGAGGCAAAGTATTTGTGTATGTTTGAAGAGTAGTAATTTTGTTATTTAATAATTCTTTCTGATACATGAATCTACTGAAATCTAGTGAATCTATTTTTTTTTTTTTTTTTTGAGACGGAGTCTGGCTCTGTCTCCCAGGCTGGAGTGCAGTGGCCGGATCTCAGCTCACTGCAAGCTCCGCCTCCCGGGTTTACACCATTCTCCTGCCTCAGCCTCCGGAGTAGCTGGGACTACAGGCGCCCGCCACCTCGCCTGGCTAGTTTTTTTTTTTTGTATTTTTAGTAGAGACGGGGTTTCACAGTGTTAGCCAGGATGGTCTCGATCTCCTGGCCTTGTGATCCGCCCGTCTCGGCCTCCCAAAGTGCTGGGATTACAGGCTTGAGCCACCGCGCCCGGCCTCTAGTGAATCTATTTTTGTTCTCTGGTCACACATTTATAGAAAATATAGTTTCTTTTTTTGTTTTTTCACTGAACAATGACCCCTCGTAGTTTTCCCACATTTCCTACTTGTTGAAAATTCCTCTGGTTCTAATTAGATTCTGGTTTATAGGAAAGGACTCTTCCTACGGTGGCAGAGGTGTAAAACCTCAAAAAGCAGTTATCAAGTAGTCAACACCCAATGTGCATGTGAAGGTAATCAAGGCCATCACCATTTTCCTAGGTTTAACAGACCTGGCTATTGGGAAACTCTTTCCATGGCTAAATATGTATTTTTCTTCATCCTAAACAAGTTTTTATTCAAAGTGCCTCTACTTTTTAAAATTTTTATTTTATAGTTCCTTTAAGTGGAATGACTCTTGCATATTTATCTTCACGTCCTCTGTGTCTACATAAGACCTAAGTGTGATAGGTTTGGATTAGTTGATAACTACATCAAAGTGATAGCTAAACGAAGTCTGCAATAAATGTTAACATGCCCTAAAAACTAGAAAATACTTTCAAATTTAAAGTGATAATGTTACTTTGGAAATCACCCAAATATGTATGCCAGTGACTAGATACTAAACCCAGTCTGTCCTGGTGAGTCACTGAGAAGCAGGGCTAAGGAAGTCTTTTGTAAGTCTCTATGACTGTGTAAGTTGAGATTAATCATGCTGCTTTGATGGGAAGATAGGCTTTGGGTAAAAACATGCTGTCAGCAGTGTTATTTTGAGCGCTTTAAGATGATACAAACACGTCTTTATTTTGTGATAACTCATCTATGAGATCTATTACTTAAGTAAAAATAAATAAAAGGAAGTCATAGATGTCTAATGACATCTTGACTGTCTTTTAGGGTAGTGATGTTTTTGTCTGTTGCTCCTTCCTCCCAGCTTGAACCCTATACTTACTGTTCAGGATTACCACAGTTTTCCTCGCATCTCGTCCCAGAAAGCTGTAGAAAGAGAAACTGTCTTATACAGGGAAATTGTCTTGTCCGCTGTGTTCAGCTGCCTACCAATCATCTCTCAGGCTTATGCTGTGTTAGATCAACCAGTAAGAAAGTCACAGTCTTAGGGGCGGTCTATTTAGGACTGCCATTTTCATCTCTCCCATACTTGCTGGCTTTTGTACTTGAGGTAAGGGAACCGTGAAGAACAAATATCTTGTCTGTTGTTTTGGTGGTGGGTGAGCAACACCCTTTGTGAATGAGAGGTAGCCATTTACATTTTTTGTCTGTAGTAGAAAATTCCCGATCTCTCTGTCCCTTGGGATATTGCTATTGTCCTCCTAATTCCTGCCCCGTTGAATTCTACACCACTGCTCATTTTTATCCTCTTAGTGTGACAATGACTATACAAAGGAAGAAGGGGAAAAGCAAGGGGACCAGTGGGACAGGTCTTCTTTATTGGATAGCTACTAGATGCCAGTCAGACTGCTAACAACTCTGTTTGTTTGTTTATTTGTTTTTTGTTGTTGTTTGTTTGTTTTTTGAGTCTTGCTCTGTCACCCAGGCTGGAGTACAGTGGTATGATCTTGGCTCACTGCAACCTCCACCCCCCAGGTTCAAGCAATTCTCCTGCCTCAGCCTCCCGAGTAGCTGGGACTACAGGCACGTGCCACCACACCTGGTTAATTTTTGTATTTTTAGTAGAGATGGGGTTTCACCATGTTGGCCAGGCTAGTCTCGAACGCCTGACCTCAAGTGATCCAACCGCCTCCGCCTCCCAAAATGCTGCTGGGATTACAGGCGTGAGCCACCGTGCCCGGCCATGAACTCTTAATATTTCATAACATTTAATCACAATAACCCTCTTGGTGGGTATATTTAACCTTATCTTGAAGGGTTAAGGGACTAAGGCGCAGGGTTTTAAGTAATGTGACCAGGCCAGGCACGATGGCTCACGCCTGTAATCCCAGCACTTTGGGAGGCCAAGGTGGGTGGATCGCAAGGCCAGGAGTTCGAGATCAGTCTGGCCAATATGGTGAAATCCCGTCTCTACTAAAAATACAAAAATTAGCCAGGTGTGGTGGTGTGCACCTGTAATCCCAGCTACTCTGGAGGATGAGGCAGGAGAATTGCTTAAACCTGGGAAGTGGAGGTTGCAGTGAGCTGAGATGATGCCACTGCACTCCAGCCTGGGAGAGCAAGACTCTGTCTTGGAAAAAAAAAAAAAAAGCAAGAAAGAAATGTGACCAAATGTACACACCTATTGATGTAGACAGAACTCAAATCAAACTCTATCATAGATATGTGTTGAAAGAATCAATAACACTGGGGACAAGTTTGCTCTAACAATTCCTCGATATTGCTATCAAGTCCCTTCTACTCCTTCTACAGAAAACAAAAAACAAAAACAAAAAAACAAAATTGTCCACTCTTTCTTCTACCTGATTTTTTTAGTTGACTTCCTCTTTCAAAAACCCATTCAAGGCTGGGCGCAGTGGCTCACACCTGTAATCCCGCCACTTTGGAAGGCCGAGGTGGGTGGATCACTTGAGGTCAGGAGTTTGAGATCAGCCTGACCAACATAGTGAAACCCTGTCTCTACTAAAAAATTACAAAATGAGCCAGGCATGGTTGTGCATGCCTTTAATCTCAGCTACTTGGGAGGCTGAGGCAAGAAAATCACTTGGACCCTGGAGGCGGAGGTTGCAGTGAGCCAAGATCGTCCTATTGCACTCTAGCCTGGGCGACAAGAGCAAAACTCCATTTAACAACACCACCAACAACACCATTAATTCAATTCTAGAAGCTGCTTCTGTCTTCTAATCACTTGAGTGCTCTGATATTTCAGGAAAGCAACCACAAAGGCCCTTAGAAAAGAAACAGATTTGTAACTATTGGAAGTTTATGGTGGGCAGTGAAGGGGTAAGGAGACACACATACTCAAAACCTATCAGTTGAAAAGGATTTGTAAAAGGATTAATAGCCAGGTTTTGCAGATAACATTTGAGAAACCCCTGTTTGTGTTTTCATGGGAAAGAAATGGCCACTAAGGATGACAAAGCGTGTGTTTCTTCCACCCGACCATGGTACTTTATTTCACTTTCTTCACTAAAAGTAAGAGAAGCCTAAAGTGCTCAGCAGAGAAAATGCCACTTTTCAGGCTTGTTGCAAAGAGAAAAGAAAGGAAAAATGAAGGAAAGAGAAGGCAAAGGAAGTGAAGAGGAAGCAAAAAGAAAATATAAGAAAAAACGGATTTTCAGATACCACTTTAGCTGGTCTATTAGCAAAAAAAAAAAAAAAACCCTCAGCCCACTCTGTACAGGGACCATACTGGAATCTGAGACTATCCAGTTTTCTTCATTTGCTCTCCTTCTTGCTAGATGGCATAGCTCTATACATTTCCCCATGACAATTGCTTAGAATCCCTCAGTCCAGTGACCCTTTTCTCCACTAATGGATTACTCAGAGACTTCTGATTCATTGTAGGCCCAAAATATTTTAAAAGAGCCCTCCCTTTCTTATTTCTAGACTAGACACACCTAAACTGCTAGCAGACGGTTAGAAATTCCTGGATGGGAAATTTCATTTAGGGGAATCACATACCCAGTTTTCCTAATCTCTTTGGAATTTTGAGGGATGGGTGATAAGATGCTAAAAGAGAGAAATATACTTCAGTGACACGTTTAAAGTGCCACAGCAATCCTGCTTGTTTCCATGCTCACTCTAATTTCTGTCCTGCTTTTCATTGTCATTGCCGTCAGTCACACATGCATCTATGCAATCTCGTAATACTAAGGAAACTTTGTAGTTTATTCATTTCCCTACGACTCCCTGGGTTCTGTATATGTCTCCCCACCCCGCAGTTCATTTCCTCTCAGATTCTTCTGAGTTGATTAATCTGGGGAAAAATATTGTCTTTCTGCTTTTTCACTACTGAACTCACCAGGATGAAATGCACCAGGGCAGAGGCCGTCGCGACATGAACTTGGACTCCCATCGGGCTGAATTCCTGTTTCTTCAGAATCTTGCACTGGGCATCCATTGCCTCCTTTCAATGCTCTGTGCCATATTTGACTTCTTGACCTAGAATTCTTAAGGAGAGAAACTTTTCTCAGGAATTTATCAGCTTTTCTCTCTCTCTTTCTCTCTGTCTCCTCCTACTCTCTCTGGCTATTATTTTCTATGGCCTTTCCCTCCTCTTTTTTCCTGGTTTTCTTCTTTATTCTTATTACTATTTCTCTGGCCTCCACATTTACTTCCTTTTGCCTTCTTTCTTTCTGTTATACTATTAATTCTTTCTACATCTTTAAGTTTCTTTCTCCTACTGCTCCCAAAAAGGAGACATGCAAAGAGGACATATGTGTCCTCTGAATGAAGTATTTTTCTAGACAGTGATGAAAAACTTGGCTTAGAGGATGGTCAAAGGCAGATTACTGGTGACCAAATATATTCTTTTCTTCATCAGAAAACTGATAATATTCTTGATCCTTCACCAGAGTACTCCGGCGTGACTGTTGCAGGGTGAAAGTCACCCTGCTACTCTCCTTTCTTCTCTCTCCATGTGATTAACAACCCTTTCTTGCTCTTTGAAACCCTCCCCTTCACTGTGTTGATAATCAACTCTCCTGGTTCTGGGTCATTTATCCCTAACCACTGGGGTAAGACTGAGAGGTTGCCAAATGAACAGAAAATGAACAGGAAAGCAATCTCATCTTTGGAGAAAACAGACTCGAAGATGAGAAATCAAGTTGGAAGATTAGAATTTTCATGTGTTATCAGTGACATCTTCCTCCACCCTGACTTCACTTCCCATTGAAATGGATAACTGAGAAAGACATTTTTTAAAATGTCATTTAAAACCAAATTTTAAAAAAGCAAATGTATAGATGTCTTTCTTTCTTATCTTTTTCTTTGTGCCTTCTTTCTCTCTCTTTCTCTCTCTCTGTCTCTGTCTCTTTGGTAAAGAAGTGATGTGATTGAGACATAAGTCTTGCCACTCCAGAAAATAAAACCTAAGGTCAGAATAAAAACAAGCACACACGCAAGAGCATAGAATAGTTATAATGAAACAAATCTACAGAAACAAATGCGGCCGGGTGCCATGGCTCACGCCTGTAATCCTAGCACTTTGGGAGGCCAAGGGGTGCCGATAACCTGAGGCCAGCAGTTTGAGATCAGCCTGGACAGCATGATGAAACGCTGTCTCTACTACACATACAAAAATTAGCTGTGTGTCATGGCAGGCACCTGTAATCCCAGCTACTTGGGAGGTTGAGGCAGGAGGTCGCTTGAACCCGGAAGGCAGAGGTTGCAGTGCGCGGAGATCACACCACGACACTCCAGCCTGGGCGACAGAGCGAGAATCTGACTCAAATAATCAAAATAATAAAAGAAACAAATGAATGCTGTATGAATGATTTATACTTAAGTAGGTGATCTTTTTCTTAATACCAAATATTTAATAAAAATATTATTATTATTATTATTGGAGACAGAGTGTCTCTGTCGCCAGGCTGGAGTGCAGTGGTGCGATCTCGGCTCACTGCAACCTCTGCCTCCTGGGTTCAAGCAATTCTCCTGCCTTAGCCTCCTGAGTAGCTGGGATTACAGACACCCACCACAACACCCAGCTAACTTTTCTATTTTTAGTAGAGACAAAGTTTCACTATGTTGGCCAGGCTGGGATAAGAAAAGGAGATGTCAGTTTACAGTGATATATCTATCTCAATCTCATAAGAATTGAATAAAACCTCCTTTCAGGGCCTTTCTCGCTCAGTAAATCTAATTCTACTGAGTGATTGTGGAAAGGAGACTCTTGAGTGGGCTGATCATACTCTAAGGGTCCTCACACACAGCTTGATGATAGGATATGAGAATGGAGGATATAACCTGTTTTTGTTGTCAGCTAAGGAAAACAAATAATGAGAGAATGGCCTGGTACAATCCCGGTGATTTAAAATCTGTCAGTTTCAAAACAAAATGAGCACTGACAGTCTTTTGTTTTTTTACTTTTTTAAATTAGGCAACTGGGGTTAGGATGAAGAGTGATTTCCAGATTTCAGTTGAAGACTTGGCAAAGGTGGAAGGTATTTTATAGGACAAGGAGAGCAGAGCTTTAGGTGGCCTTCCGCTAAATTGTTATGTAATTTTTCCAGTCCTTAGTGTTCCCATTCATACAACAGGAGCGGAATACCCACTTGACCTGCTTTAGATGTTATTTCCTAGAGCAAATAAAAATAAGAGACAGGAAAGCATTTTGAATAGGATATTTCTATCATGAGTGCCCTGTACATGGGGAACGCATCATGAACCTTTTCCTTCTCTTTTTCTTGGCAGAAAGACAATAGAGCACCAAGGCTTAAAGCCTAGCCAGGACACCTGGGTTTAAATACTTGGTTTTGTCACTTAGGAGCTGTGTGATCTTGGAGCGGGTTATTAGATCTCTGTTGGTTCACTTTTGTTTTATATAAAATGGGGGTAATAATAGTAATATTTATTTGATAGGCTTATACAGATTAAATAATGTGTGTAAAATTAATATAACAGTCCTAACTGATATTTTTTGTGTTTGCTAAGATTATTTTGATTTTCACTGAATTTTACCAATGACCTTTACTTTCAAGATTCTGGATAATTACTGTCCTTTATGCTTCTCTTGTATATTTTTATACCATTCCCTCTCCAGACCACATTTTAGTTTCCTGATATTCTAATTCTTGAATATTTTTCCTTGCTAGTCTGGCCACTTCTTCTCCCAACCATGCCAGCCTTCACCTGCCTAAACAGGTTTCCTGGTTAACATGACTCCCCGCTCGCATTGCACTTTTCTAACACGTGATTGCCATCATCTTTTTGCCCTCCAGCTTCCAAACAGGTTTGAACAAAATGGGTTCTGTTAATGACCTTGTGACTTTCCTTTCTTAGAATTATTATTACCGTTTTTTTTTTTCTCACCAGATTAGTCCCTGGAAAAATAAAAGTTTGTTTTTATCCTAATGAATGAGACTACACCTTGGGGCATCTTTAACTCTGAATCCTGTCCCTAACCAAGCCTCCATATAGGGAACGATGAAAGAAGAAAGATAATTCAGGCAACAAGACTGAACAAAGCACACATTGGACAGGTACAGAAGGGCAGGTAGCTGGGGTAGAGGGAAATGGTCTCATTACAATTCTATACAATCTTGTGCAGTTCCATTAAGCTTGTGAATCATTAGCTTATAACCAGGTAGTTAAGGACTTGGAGTGGAACCAGCAGACGGTGCATGTACATAGACTTTTACACCTATGCCTCAGGGAATAGTTATACAACTGGTGTAACAAGTGTAGCCAAAAAAATCGCTTACTTCTGGTTCCGTTGATCATTCTCCTTTTGACTTTGCGTAAGTCAGGTGGCCAACTATGGATATCTTTCCTCTCTGTGCCTCAATAAAATAGAGACCAGGACTATTACTACTTTGACGTATCAACCTCAAACTATAAGTCAGTGGGCAGGGCCGCAGCCCTGACTTCAAAAATAAATAATATAGCAGAAGAAGTTTCATCTTTGCAACGCTTGGGAGATCCCTTGGGAAGTGTTTCCATCTAATGAGCCACGATCACAGCACAGGGACTGAGTGACAGCCTCAAAGGTACTGAAATCAGTAAAAAGATTAGAGTTAAAAAAGTTAAGACAGAAGGATTCAGTTTATCGTAGAATGTTTTAGGTTTATATGCTGTGTAACACATCGCCACAAATTATGTGAGCAGCAATGTAAAACAACATACTTTTATTATTTCAAAGTATCTGTGCGTCAGAAGTGTGGGCACAACTTAGTTGGGTCTTCTGCTTGATATCTCAAAAGGCTGCAATCATGGTGGGTGCTGGGCTGCGCTCTCATCATGCATTCCCAGGTGAGCCTGGGAAGATTCACTTGTAAGCTCTCTCAGGCAGAATTTATTTCTCCATGGCTGCAGGATCCATTTAAGCTTGCTTTTAAAAATCTAGACAGAGAGATAAAGATGGAAATAGGAGAGGGAGAGTGACTATAGCATAATAGTCACTATACCTTATATAAGCACATGTAGATGATCACACACATTCCCGCACTTCTGCTACACTCCAAGTCATAGGTCTCACTCACACTCAAGGCGAAGGATTACACAAGATCATGAACACCAGGAGGCAGGAATAATGAGAGCCCCCTTAAATTTTTCAAATCTGGCCGGGTGTGGTGGCTCATGCCTGTAATCCCAGCACTTTGGGAGGCCTAGATGGGCGGATCACGAGGTCAGGAGATGGAGGACATCCTGGCTAACACTGTGAAACCCCGTCTCTACTAAAAAACACACAACAAAATTAGCCGGGCGTGGTGGCGGGCGCCTGTAGTCCCAGCTACTCGGGAGGCTGAGGCAGGAGAATGGCCTGAACCCGGCAGGCTGAGCTTGCAGTGAGCCGAGATCGCACCACTGCACTCCAGCCTGGGAGACAGAGGGAGACTCCATCTTAAAAAAAAAAAAAAAAAATTTCAAATCTGTCCAGTTATCTGCCACACAAGGACTGTAGAAACTATCCCACTGATCTTTAAAAAGAGGATAAACCCAAACATCCATCAATGGATAAATAAAGTGTAGAATGTGGTTTATATATACAAAGGAATATTATACAGACTTAAAAAGGAACAAAATCCTGGCACATGCTACCACATTGATAATTGTTAAAGAAACAGTGCTAAATAAAATAAGTTAGATACAGAAGGACAAATATTGTATGATTCCACCAGTATGAGGTGCCTAAAATAAACCAATTTACAGAAACAAAAAAATGGAATGGTGGTTTCCAAGAAAGGAGAAAGGAATTGGGATTTGTATTAGGTCTGTGCAGAGAAAGAGGATCAATAGGATGTGTACATACATAGAAATAGATTTATTATAAGGAATTGACTTTTACGATTATAGAGTCTGGTAAGTTAAAATCTGGAGTGTGGGCTGCCAGACTCGGCTGGCAAGTGGAGAACTGGGAGAGTTGATGGCTTAGTTCCAGTCTGTAGATGGCTGGAGAATTCTTTCTTATTTGGGAGAAGGTTAGAAGTTATTTTGTCTTTTAGGCCTTCAACTTTTGGATGAGGCCCACCCACATTATGCAGTGAAATCTGCTTTCCTCTGCTGATTAATATGTTAACCTCATTTAAAAGCATCCTGTCTGGGAACCCCATGGCCCAGTCAAGAAGACACATAAGGGCAACACGGTGGCTCACGCTTGTAATCCCAGCACTTTGGGAGGCTGAGGCAGGCGGATCACTTCAGGACAGGAGTTCAAGACCAGCCTGGCCAACATGGTGAAACACTGTCTCTACTGAAAACACAAAACAATTAGCCGGGAGTGGTGGCGGATGCCTGTCATCCCAGCTACTCAGGAGGCTGAGGCAGGAGAATTGCTTGAACCCAGGAGGCGGAGGTTGCAGTGAGCCAAGATTACGCCATTGCAATCCAGCCCGGGTAACAAGGGCGAAACTCCATCTCAAAATGAAAAAAAGACACATAAAATTCAATTCACCATCACAGGACTTATTGCTTATTGGGTACAGAGTTTCAGTTGGGGAAGATGGAAAGTTCTGGAGATGGATGGTGGTGATGGCTGCACAACAAAGTAAATGTACTTAATGCCACTGAACAGTACACCTAAAAATGGTTAAAATGGTAAACACTTTATGTTCTATAATATTCATGGCATCCAAAATAACTGAGTCAGTATAGAAATGATAATATGCCCTTTCCAGTGTGATATCGTTTCAGTGGTTTTTAATTCTTTTTTTTTTTTAATGGAGTCTCACTCTGTTGCCCAGGCTGGAGTACAGTGGCACAGTCTCAGCTTACTGCAACCTCCACCTCCCAAGTAGCTGGGATTACAGGCTTGCAACCAGGCCCAGCTAACTTTTGTATTTTTAGTGGTGACAGGGTTTTACCATGTTGGCCAGGCTGGTCTCGAAATCCTGACCTCAAGTGATCCACCCTCCTCGGCCTCTCAAAGTGCTGGGATTACAGGCATGAGCCACTGCGCCTGGCCAACTTTTTCAATTTGGTCTCAAATACTCTGCACATAATAAAAGGAATACAGGAAACAGGGAGGAGGAGAGAAATGGAATACTCATTAGGCTGTCAATATTGGTAATTTTTCCTAACAGTTTCTTATATGTTTTATTGATTTATTTTATTTCCATTCTTCTTTTGTCTATCCTTTTCTTTTCACTTTTTTTTCCTGGAGCAATTTAAAGTAAATGCCGGGTATCATATCATTTTGCTTATAAATACTTCAGAAGACATCTCCAATAGATATATATCTGGTGAGGAGGTTGTCAAGGGAAAATAGATAAGTATTCTAGCAGTAAATACATATAGACATACTTGCGGATCTCTCATGTGACAGTCTTTGTGACATGTGAGAGTCAATCATGGATTTTACTGAAATATATTATTTGATGGGTAATTCAACTGTGCTGAATATTAGTACTATACAAATAGCTATTATCTATTGGGTTCTTATTACGCTCCAAGTACAAAGTTTGTCATTTTTACCCAGCTCGTCATTTGAATTCCTATAGCAATGCGACATTTTTCACAAATGTAGTGTGAAAAAGCTTATCATTTTTACCCAGCAAGTCATTTCAATTCCTATAGCATCGTTATCAGGTAGACATTATCCCTAATTTCCAGACAAAGACATAGATTCAAAGTATTAAGATTTTCCAGGACTGCAGACTAAAGGAAAGTACTGAAACTAGCTCTTTATGGTTTCAAAGCGCTCTCTGCTGCTATGTTACACTGGCACTATATGAAATAGTAGCCTCAGATAAATTCTAAAATTACCCAGGACACCATTGCTGGAAATGGGAACCATATGTGATTCACCCCAAAATTCTTAGATCTATCGCCAAATAAAACAGTGAAAATTAAAAGAGAATACATGTGATTTCTAAAAGACACCCTATAGAAACAGTCTGCTAAGTGAAATTAGCAAACAAACATTGCAATAAAATATTTTGACCCAAAATTCTAGCACATTTTTCACAAATGTGGTGGGACTTACTCTCTTTGAATTTCAGTTTCTGTATCTGAAGAGTGGGTACAATATCTCTCCTCTAATGCTCATGAAAAATAGTTCTCCCTTTCATAAATTGCTTAGCGAAATATCCTGAAACACCTTCAGAATCGCCACTTTCTCCACCTGCAATACACATAACTCAAGAATTTGCGTCAGCGAACTTCCCAATATGAAGCAAAGCGTCTCCTTCCTCCTACCAATGATTGAGTCATTCTTCTATTAGATAACAGTAGCTATTTAAATACTTCAGCAGAAGCTCACATATTTTTAGTTTGTTGAAGTTCGTGACTGCTTCACTCTCTCATTCTTAGCTTGAATTTGGAAATGACTTTTGATGACCTAAAGATCCAGACTATGAAGGACCAGCCTGATGAGAAGTCAAATGGAAAAAAAGCTAAAGGTACTAGGGATGGGAAAATGTGTACAGGGAAAGAATCCCAGTGTTAGCCCCAAAATGTAAATTCACCGAAATATGGGATTAGAAAGCTAAACACCCAAGTATGGGAAAAGAGAATTAATACCATTTACTTAAAAGAAAAACAAGAAGGCTGTAATGATGATGAGGATGACAACTTATTTATAACAATTTATACTGAGTATTTACTACAGGTTATTCTATATGCTATTCACTTTAAGTGTATTATTTCTCGGGATCTTCACAACATTTTGAGATTGGCACTTTTACTATCTCCCTTTTACAGAGAGCTAACTGGGCAGCAGGAGGGCTGACAACATCATCCAGTTTTATGGAGCTAATAAGTGATAGAGCTAGGACTGTACCACAAACTCCCATTTATCCAGAAGTCAATACATCGGAGGACTCGGGAACCAAATTTATCTGGTGTATATAATGATAATTTCTGTAAATGTCCTTCAGGCACTACAAAAACCTGAAGTTCCTCATGAATTATGTAGGCAAAGTAAATGATATTCAGTATAGTTTAGCATAAGTTACATTTTGGTGTGTACTACTGCTTTGAAAAACTATGAGTTCTGTTTGACACATACAGTAAATTAAATTGCATAGGTATAAATTAATTCATAATCCCAGTTCCACAGACAATCTGGGTAAGTTGCCTTTTATTCTATATCCATTCTGAGGGAAATGAACAGACTATAAGGAGAGAAAGACAGAAAAGTATTGTCAGAAATTTGAATAAAGGAATTCCAAATTATATTTCCAAAAACAAAACAGAAATTTCTCTCAATAGAGAACATAAATGTGAGCATGGAGTGATTTAACATTTGAGCTAATGAACTAAATTGCTATAAAAACAGTGCTGGCATTGATAGGTAAAACCAGAAGTGAACAACAGTCATTTGTTTCTTTACTCACCATTATTTGTGTAGTAAATATTGAGGGCCTGAATTTACAATAATCATGAGATTGATTCTTGTTTCAGAATCTTGGTTAGATCGGGTACCTACTGCAAAGAATCGGATTGGTTTCTGATTAGAAAATCACTAGTAAGGGCAGCAGTTGGATTAATGATTTCTGCCTACCAAGGACACAGGTCAAAAGGGAATCTATAGAAAAAAGGAACACGTACCTTTCTTCACAGAGTCCTGTGATTTTCTTTTTCCTCTAAAAATTCAGTTTTTCATTATTTAAGAGTGATGAAGCGAGGCACATTGGCTCACGCCTGTAATCCCAACACTTTGGGAGGCTGAGGTGGGCGGATCATGAGGTCAGGAGTTCGAGACCAGCATGGTGAAACCTCGTCTCTACTAAAAATACAAAAATTAACCTGGTGTGGTGGTGCACACCTGCAATCCCAGCTACTCAGGAGGCTGAAGCAGGAGAATCGCTTGAACCCGGGAGACGGAGGTTGCAGTGAGCCGAGATCGTGCCATGGTACTCCAGCCTGGGCAACACAGCAAGGCTCCACCGCACCCCCCCCCAAAAAAAGAAAGTGATAAGAGTATCTGATGCTCTACAGTGTGGAATGAATGGTGACCAGAGAGTTGAAAGACTGGTTGAAAGATTTGCATAGAGGTATTTGCCCCTGAGGCTAGAACTAGGCAATTATTTGGAAGAGACACAGCCATCTTCTACAACTTCTCTGCTAGCTTGTCACACACACTCTAGAAGCCAATAAGTATTGAATCAGAGGATGAACCATATTTATCCCTGTCAAGTTTCTATCTTCTTGTTATCATTTGTGGAGTCTAACACAGTACCTTTGACATATGAGAACTTTGAATATCTCTGACTACTGCTTGACTTGGATCAT
This sequence comes from Trachypithecus francoisi, assembly GCF_009764315.1. Lineage (NCBI taxonomy): Eukaryota > Metazoa > Chordata > Mammalia > Primates > Cercopithecidae > Trachypithecus > Trachypithecus francoisi. Next base: position 123,892,658 of record NW_022681456.1, read on the forward strand.
TATACACTCACATTGGAAATTATATTATTATAATAGTTCAAGTCATGTAGCTACTGACAATTAGACTAAAGACTTATTTTTGGGTTTTAGCATTTGTGTGTTCTTAAGCAAGTCAATAAACCTTTCAGTCTCCTTATTTGCATACAGAGGATAATGATATAAGTACCTTATTTGTTTATCTCACAAGGTGAGGAAACCAAATACATTGTATGGGATGTGTTCCTACAAAACCAGTAATATCTGTGTTGTCTTTTTTTAGTGGTGGAGCACATAATTGGATATTCATACACCTGTGAGCTATGTGATATTTTTTTTCAAAATGGTGAATATTTCTCTTGTAAAGTCAAGCCTACACTTGGTGTGAGTGTAGGATATGCTGTTAATATAAGCTAAATTAATATCAAGGTTTCATCCCTACTTTTCTTTGATTAATAACCCCAGTTCCAAGTTGTAATTATGAGTTGACTCATAATTAAATGGCATAAAATTATTCATAAAGTTATTTGAGGTAGTCTCAGTTGATTAACTGAAGAAAGCGTGTTTGCTTTATGTCTAACATTTGTTTATGTTACTTATAAAACACAGTGTGTGTGTGTGCGCGCACACATGTGTACACGTGTTCTATATTAAAACCTTCAGGCTCTCTGCACTGTGGATGAAGTTGATTCAGTCAAGCTGGACTGTGAGTTTCTTGAGGAGTAATTGTGGGGAAAGTAGATAAAGTGTAAGCTTTACAATCATATATTTAGATTCAAATATCTGGTATTGAATCCTGGCTCTGAATTTATTGGCTGTGTGACCATGGGTAAATCACTTAAATTCCTGAACTCTCCCTATTTTCCATTCCTAAATGTGTATGATGAATTATTTGCAGAGCCATTTGGAGGACTAGTGGTATGGAATGCAAAGTATTTATGTCTATTTACTAAAACATAAACAGAGTAAATCACCAAGTACAGATAGGTTCCAAAGAATGGTTCGCTTACTTGTTCCCTCTTTTTTGTCTTTCTGATTCTATCCTCTGTCACTCTAGGCCTTCAGTTTCTTTATTCTCCATGGTGGTGCCTGGTTGCTGTGACTCTAGCAGTCCTCTGCCTGGGATTAGTAGTGACCATTATGGTGCTGGGCATGCAATGTAAGTGCTAAAATAAGGAACTGATGTTTATTGGGGTCGGGGTGTTGGAAATGAGGTTAATAAATATGGTTTATAAGTTCTTTTCATAACAACTACCAACAGCCTTGACGTAGATTCATTTTAGGCAAAATGTTTTTAGAGTGACCGTGAAAATAAATGGGTATATTGTTCACCTTCAAATGGATAGAGCCATGAAATAAAAATTACAATTGGTAGGCATTTTTTAATTTGTTTGTTTTGTTTTGTTTTGTTTTCATAACTTCATGGATAGGCCGGGTACAATGGCTCATGCCTGTAATCCCGGCACTTTGGGAGGCCAAGGTGGGTGGATCACCAGAGGTCAGGAGTTCAAGACCAGCCTGGCCAACGTGGCGAAACCCCATCCATACTGAAAATACAAAAATTACCTGAGTGTGGTGGCACATGCCTGTAATCCCAGCTACTTAGGAGGCTGAAGCAGGAGAATCGCTTGAACCGGGGAGGTGGAAATTGCAGTGAGCTGAGATCACACCATTGTACTCCAGCCTGGGCAACAGAGCGAGACTCCATTTCAAAACAAACAAACAAACAACAACATAAAAAACCTCACAGATAGAGCCTGTTTAAATTCTAAAATGATGGATAATAACTTAAAGTTACTAATCTCCAAGATCATCTGAGAGGCCCAAAAGTAAAAGAAATTTTATTTAGCTTGTGGAGTTTTGATAGAGATAATTAAATACCATTTTAATGTTAAGAACCAGAAACACAATCTTAATAAATAAAACATTTAAAATAAAATATGTTTCACATTTATAATAAGAGCATTTAGAAAAGAGAAGATATTTAGAAAAAAAAAAAAGAAGTGAAAAGAAGGTCCGGAGTGGCCAAGAAGGAAACAAAATGGTGCCCAACATTCACCTGACCTGCCTGTGAATTTAGGTTGTAGATCTGAGTTGTTTAGGCTACCCAGGATCCAGGTTATTATGGCCATTGAAGTGCTATTTGCTTCTTAACTGCTGTTCAAGTTCACAAACTATTTTATTTTAAATTTGTGAATACTTAGGGCCTTTCCTAGTGACTAGGAGAAGTGCCCTTGACTCAGTGGTGGTGGTCAGAAAAATCTTCTGAGCCTTTGATCACCTTATAACAGGATCAAAGCTGCCTTCAAACCAAGCGGTCTGCTTTGTATTGCACCATCAAAATTCAGGAACTGAGACATTTGACCCTTAACATGTTATTGCCTGCTTGATTTCACAACCTTCACTTTATCTTCACCCTTCCTAAAATGTACTGTGGCCAAGGGGGAAAAAAAAAGAAAAGAAAAGAAAAAATGCTTTGGGGACTCTTGTGACACAGTGTGTGTGGCTGTCTCAAAAAAGGGGTGTATGTCACAGTTCTTAAAATTAGGAAGTCTGGAAGACTAGACAGAATGGGAGGAGATATAACAGAGGAATTAAGACATAAATAGAGTAAATCACTAATGACAATTCCTACTAATAGTCGCTGAGTCTGGTGGGTGTCTATTTTAGGTTTTCCTTATTTTATTTATTCTAACGCTGTACTGGTTATCTTGTGATTACTTTTAATTTGTAACTCAAAAAAAAAATCTTGGGTTTTTTTTTTTTTTTTTTGGACGGAGTCTCCCTCTGTCACCAGGGTGGAGTGCAGTGGCACTGTGATTCCCCTGCCTCAGCCTCCTGAGTAGTTGGGACTACCGGCGCGTGCCACCACCCCCAGCTAATTTCTTTGGTATTTTTCGTAGAGATGGGGTTTCACCAAGTTGGCCAGGATGGTCTCGATCTCTTGACCTCATGATCTGCCTGCCTTGACTTCCCTAAGTGCTGGGATTACAGACCTGAGCCACCGTGCCTGGCCAAAATCTTAGTAATTTTTAAAAAAATTACAAGTGGTTGCAATGTTCCTGACATTAAACAAAATACTGCAGGAATATTCAAGAACCTCCCAATCTGTAATTTCTGAGTATATTTGGGTCATTTTTCAGCAGCTTATTTATTTTCAAAATAGATTTAATTCTGTTTTGATTTCCTCAAAAAGTCCCTGGAGGGATTTTTATTTGGATTAGAACTGCGGTCTTAACGCAACTGTGATTCAGTGTCCCAGGTGTCTCACCTCCTAAAGCAACAGCAAGCAAACCTAACTCACCAGAAAAATAAACTGGAGGGACAGATCTCAGCCCGGCAACAAGCAGAAGAAGCTTCACAGGAGTCACAAAACGAACTCAAGGAAATGATAGAAACCCTTGCTTGGAAGCTGAATGAGAAATCCAAAGAGCAAATGGAACTTCACCACCAGAATCTGAATCTCCAAGAAACACTGAAGAGAATAGCAAATTGTTCAGGTATTGGGAGAAGAGTGGGTCAGGAGACATAGTGGAAGCTTTCTGTGCAATCATAACAGTTTTTTGGAAACAATTCTGGGCTCAAAATTGGTCTATTGTTATGCATATCATTATTCATTCGTAATGTTCTATATAAGAAGTTCTCAATTTCTTTTTCTTTTTCTTTTTTCTTTCTTTCTTTTTTTCTTTAGATGGAGTTTTGCTCTTTTGGCCAGGCTGGAGTGCAGTGGTGTAATCTCTGCTCACTGCAACTTCTACCCCCTGGGTTCAAGCGATTCTCCTGCCTCAGACTCCCAAGGAGTTGGGACTACAGGGGCCGGCCACCACGCCCAGCTAATTTTTGCATTTTTAGTAGAGACGGGGTTTCACCATGTTGGCTAGGCTGGTCTCGAACTCCTGACCTCAGGTAATTCACCCACTGCAGCCTCCCAAAATGCTGGGATTACAGGTATGAGCCACCACACTCAGTCGATTTTTAATTTTTTAAATTTTATTTTATTATTTTATTTTTATTTTAAACGGAGTCTTGCTCTGTCATTCAGGCTGGAAAGCAGTGGTATTGTCTCTTGGGTTCAAGCGATTCTCCTGCCTCAGCCTCCTGAAGTGCTGGGATGACAAGCATGAACCACCACACCCAACTAATTTTTGTACTTTTAGTAGAGACAGGGTTTTCCCATATTGAACAGGCTGGTCTCAAACTCCTGGCCTCAAGTCATCCGCCTGCCTCAGCCTCCCAAAATGCTGGGATTTGGGTGTGACCCACTGTCCCTGGCAAGAAGTTCTAAATTTTTTATCATAACAACCCTATGCTATGTCAAATCCTTGAGAAATCTGATTTAATTAAGCATAGCTTTTGGTGGGTTTAAGTTTTCCTTCTTTATAAGAGCCTCTTCCTTTTAAAATTTTAGTTTTGAGATTTGTCTTTCTTCCTTTTTTTTTTATTTTTTGAGACAGGATTGCTGTGTCACACCCAGGCTGGAATGCAGTGGTGTGATCTCAGCTCAAGGCAACCTCCACCTCCCAGGTTCAAGCGATTCTCTTGCCTCAGCCTCCTGAGTAGCAGTTTTGAGATTTTTCTTGAAGAATTCTGCCACCCCCACCCCTTTCCATAGATCCTTATTTCTTTCCATTCCAATGCATTTTAGTCACTGTGTTTCTTTTTTTTTTTTTTTTTTTTTTTTTGAGGCGGAGTCTCGCTCTGTCGCCCGGACTGGAGTGCAGTGGCCAGATCTCAGCTCACTGCAAGCTCCGCCTCCCGGGTTTACGCCATTCTCCTGCCTCAGCCTCCCGAGTAGCTGGGACTACAGGCGCCCGCCACCTCGCCCGGCTAGTTTTTGTATTTTTAGTAGAGACGGGGTTTCACTGTGTTAGCCAGGATGGTCTCGATCTCCTGACCACGTGATCCGCCCGTCTCGGCCTCCCAAAGTGCTGGGATTACAGGCTTGAGCCACCGCGCCCGGCCTGTGTTTCTTTTTCTTTGGGGTCTTTTTGTCCTTGCAACTGTCTACCCCTAACTCTACATTAGCTCATTCTACGGCATTGTTTCTTAAAGTGTACTACATCAACTTATGTTATTTTATTTCAATTTTTGGAGATGGAGTCTTGCTCTGTCACCCAGGCTGGAGTGCAGTGGCCTGATCTCAGCTCACTGACACCTCCGCCTCCAGGGGTTCAAGCAATTCTCGTGTCTCAGATTCCTAAGCAGCTGGGATTACCGGCACCCATCACCACACCCGGCCTTTTTTTCTTTTTTTCTTTTTTTAGATGGAGTCTCACTCTGTCCCCCAGGCTGGAGGGCGGTGACACAATCTCGGCTCACTGCAACCTCCACCTCCAGGGTTCAAGTGATTTTCCTGTCTTAGTTTCCCGAGTAGTTGGGATTACAGGCACCCACAACCACCCTTGGCTAATTTTTGTACTTTTAGTACAGATGGTATTTCACCATGTTGGCCAGGCTGGTTTTAAACTCCTGACCTCAGGTGATCCGCCTGCCTCGGCCTCCCAAAGTGCTGGGATTACAGGTGTGAGCCACTGTGCCTGGCCCATCAATTTAAATAGAGCCAATGGAGGCAGACTGGTTTGCAAGCCTTACGCAGATACTTCAGATTAGACAAAAATCTGAGGAGTCCAAGAAGTCTATTTATATAAGAAAAAATGAGTGACTTTTAGTTGTCTAAAGGGACTCAGAATCCAGAGGCAGGCAGAAATAGTAGCATCTATAAGAAGACTATGATGTGAACTCTGATATTGTTACAGAAGCTACTGTATTATTTGGTCTTTCTGCGCAGTCTGTCATTAAATCAGGCATATGGTTTTAGGCATAGGGAGAGTGAAAAGGTGTGCGATAGAGTCATTCAGAGGTACTTTATTTCCTTGGAGGTGCATAAATTAGTGACCTACTGTCAGGATTAGTAAACAACTTCCTCTAATAAACAGAGATCTCTCTGGCTTCTTGCTTGCACAATTTACTTAATCTCAACCACATAATTTCTTTGAATAAAGAGTATATAATAACAGTTCACAGGTACCTAAGCTTTTCCTTGATAGGTGAAACATTGAGACCCGGATAAAGTGAAATGATAATAAAAAGTAATTTTGTGTGATGTTTTGCAGTTTATTAATCCCTTCACTATTTAGAGATCATTTACATTTTCAAAATTAACAGAAATTTTTAGACAAACTAATTTTTAGCAAGTGTCAAACATATTTAATCTCTTTAAAGTTGGAGCTTGCAAGGAAATGAATACACCAACTTCAAGAAGGCTTAAAGGGAGAAGGTTTATCTATTAAGGATAGGAATGTTTATAAAAGCGGACATAACCACATACTAACCAATGATTTATATCACAGGCAAGGCCTAAGAGAATTTTGTCTTTATCAGTTGTATGAGATTAAACCTATAACAGGACCATCAGAACTATCTCCCAGAGATGCCCTGGATGTACAACTAATGAAAAACAATAAGTGATATGTCTGATGCTGGCAGATATACCAAGTAACGTGTTCCATTCCTTGACAGTGTCAGATAAAGGCTAGTTAGTAGAGATACCAAATAAACTTCTGCCTTTCATCAAAAAGGCTTTTTTTTTTTTAGATGGAGTCTTGCTCTTTTGCCCAGGCTGGAGTGCAGTGGCGCGATCTCGGCTCACTGCAACCTCTGCCTCCTGGGTTCAAGCAATTCTCCAGCCTCAGCCTCCCGAGTAGCTGGGATTACAGGCGCCCGCCACCACACCAAGCTAATTTTTGTATTTTTAGTAGAGATGGGATTTCACCATGTTAGTCAGGCTGGTCTCGAACCCCTGACCTCGTGATCCACCCACTTCGGCCTCCCAAAGTGCTGGGATTACAGGCGTGAGCCACCATGCCTGGCCCATCAAAGAGCTTTGAGAAGTCTTTAAAAAGTAATACTAAAATCCCACATTAAGAAAAAAAAAAGCCAGGTCTTCCCAGTTTGAGGCAAGTTTTATCTTTTTTTACTAAAAAGTCTGTGGTCTTCAATGTATATATGAGTGGGGAGAGATACTGAGAGGTTATTACATGTTTGCTTTAGGCCAACAAGCTAGTGAGATGCAGGGCCTTTGCAGGAATAGACTTTACATTTAGCAATGGAATGTGTGGTGATTCTCAAACTTTACTATATGTAAATAGATTGTTAAAAGTGGCAGATTACAGATTTACCTCAAGATTCTGTATCAAAATGTCTCGAGAGTGTCACTGAGAAACATTTCCTCAAATGGTTCTAACTTAGAAGTTTGAAAGGTAGTATGTTATAAATGGTGAAACACCCAGACTCTAGAGTTACATTGTCTAGGTCCAAATTCTCTTCTATTTGTCAAATGAAGAAAATGACCGGAACCTATCTCAAAGAGATACTATGGGCCGGGCGCGGTGGCTCAAGCCTGTAATCCCAGCACTTTGGGAGGCCGAGATGGGCGGATCACGAGGTCAGGAGATCGAGACCATCCTGGCTAACCCGGTGAAACCCCGTCTCTACTAAAAAATGCAAAAAACTAGCCGGGCGAGGTGGCGGGAGCCTGTAGTCCCAGCTACTCAGGAGGCTGAGGCAGGAGAATGGCGTGAACCTGGGAGGCGGAGCTTGCAGTGAGCTGAGATCCGGCCACTGCACTCCAGCCTGGGCGACAGAGCGAGACTCCGTCTCAAAAAAAAAAAAAAAAAAAAGAGATACTGTGAGGATTAAATGAATTAATATCTGTACAGTACTTCCAATAGTTTCTGGCACATATTGAATGATATTTGTGCTTGTTAAATTATAGAACAAATACAAATATCACTTACTATGTTTATTTTTGTGCACACACACACACACACATACACGCAGTTAGTTTAAACACTACATTTTGTAACGTGTCCTTCTTACTTTGTCATAACTTGGAAAACTTGCCCAGACTGTCTTTTTAGTCCACAAAAACTTATATATATATCTAAATATATTTTTTTGAGACAGAGTCTTGCTCTGTCACCCAGGTTAGAGTGCAGTGGCATGAGCTCAGCTCACTGCAACCTCTGCTTTATAGGTTCAAGTGATCCTTCCACCTCAGTCTCCCGAGTAGCTGAGACAACAGGCGCACACCACCATGCCTGGTGAATTTTTGTGTTTTTTGTAGAAACGGGTTTCACCATGTTGCACAGGCTGCTCTGGAACTCCTGGCCTCAAGCGATCCACCCACCTCAGCCTCCCAAAATGGTGGGATTATAGGCATGAGCCTCTACTCCCAGCCAAAAACGCACATATTTTTATATTTACGTAATATGATGGGGTTAGGCAAACTAAGAAGTAAGAAGCTTGCATTCACTGCTTTCAACTTGGTCTCTTTTTCTTTTTATAAACATCAGTTTGGTGAAAAACCAACTTAGTGTTTTGTATGCTCTTTCTCATTCACTTTTTTCTTTAGTTTTTCAGTTCCTCCTACTTCCTCCTCTCTGATAAAGCCTACTCTTACTTAGTGGTCTTAAGCCACAGTGCGAATGAAATTAAAATGCTGCCTTTCTCAAAGATTTTAATTTTTCACCTTTTGGTTGTAGTGTAGGCCAGAGTACTTTGTTTCCCCTTGAGGAGATGGAAGAGATGATGATGATGATGGTGGTGATGATAGTGATGACTTGGGGGTTCCTGAAAACATCCATAGACATGTAGACATTAGTATATTTTACCTATTGTCTAAGTTCTGTTTTTGGTTTGGTGGATTCCCTGTGAATTTTGCTACTGAAAATCTACTTATTTTCTAAAATCTTATTTAAATTGAGATCCTCGCTTTATATTAATATACTATGCAACAACTCTGTACAAAAGAAATATAGTATGTGCTACATATATATCATTAAAATTTCTAGTAGCCACATAAAAATGAAAAAGAAGCAGATAAAATTAATTTTAGAAACACATTTTGTTTAACCCAAGATATTTGAAATATTATTTCAATACTAAGTATAAAAATTTTAATGGGCTTTTTTACATTTTTTTTTTTTTTCAAACAAAGTTTTCAAAATCATTTGTGTGTTTTACACTTATAGTACATCTTAATGCAAACTAGCCGGGTGTGGTGGGTCATGCCTATAATTCCAGCACTTTGGGAAACTGAAGCAAGAGGATTGCTTGAGGCCAGGAGTTCAAGATCAGCCTGGGCAACATAGCAAGACCTTGTTTCAATTAAAATATTTTTTTTAAAGAAATGCAAACTAGCTATATTTCTAGTACTCAAAAATCACATGGCTACTGTATTAGAGCACACATGCCTAAAAGCAAGGCACGTAGTATTTAAGCCTAAATTCATTATTCAAAGATACAAAGTTTTAAAATCCATAGCATTACTTTTTAAAAATAGCAGAATGGCTATTAAATATCTATTTCCCCAACCCTCACTTTCTTTGTTTCAAACACAGTTTCTAAAATTACATGCTGGCTTAACTTGCTTTTCATCAGGGGAAGTGAAAATGCTAAATGGGAAGTACATTTAGGTTGCTGAAATCAGTATGCTTTCTTTCTTTCTTTTCTTTTCTTTTTTTTTTCAAAAAATGGAGAAATAAGGACTCTGGGGCTATTTAGGTATTTGAAGAACCTGGGTAAAGTTTTACTTAAGAAGTAGTGTGGGCAGGGCGCGGTGTCTCACGACTATAATTCCAGTACTTTGGGAGGCGGGCCTACGTGGTGAAACTCCATCTCTACTAAATATACAAAAACAAAAACAAAAACAAAAATACATAGTATGCACCTGAGAGGACTGAGGGGATAATTGATTTAAGAACTGCAGAACTGCTTTTTACACAAACATAACTGACTGAGTAGATATACTACCCTTCCCAGCTCCTTGTCCGCAAGACTGGATCTGGCATGAAGAAAACTGTTACCTATTTTCCTCGGGCTCATTTAACTGGGAAAAGAGCCAAGAGAAGTGCTTGTCTTTGGATGCCAAGTTGCTGAAAATTAATAGTACAGCCGATCTGGTGAGTGTTTATGGGTACTTGTTGGGCTGAGGTATTGGTTGACAGGGAAATGAATCTGGTTTAGACTGTCACTGCAGGAATTCTTGTTTGAGAGCCAAAATGTCTGTTTTTTTTAGCTTAATCTGATCTCCAATTTTGTGCATGACCTTGGACTGACAGGCTCTGTAGTATCTCTAGGCTTCAGTAACTGTCTGCATAAAACAATCCAGGGGATGTCAGAGATCCCTTTTTTTTTTTTTTTTTTTGAGGCGGAGTCTTGCTCTGTCGCCCGGACTGGAGTGCAGTGGCCGGATCTCAGCTCAATGCAAGCTCCGCCTCCCGGGTTTACGCCATTCTCCTGCCTCAGCCTCCCGAGTAGCTGGGACTACAGGCGCCCGCCACCTCGCCCGGCTAGTTTTTGTATTTTTAGTAGAGACGGGGTTTCACCGTGTTCGCCAGGATGGTCTCGATCTCCTGACCTCGTGATCCGCCCGTCTCGGCCTCCCAAAGTGCTGGGATTACAGGCTTGAGCCACCGCGCCCGGCCAGAGATCCCTTTTGGTTCTTTAGTTTGGTGGATCTAACACTAACTGACTTTCAGATTCTAAAACCACCACGTGGATTCCACAAACTCAGAAACATTACTCCCCACAGGACTTCATCCAGCAAGCAATTTCCTATTCCAGTTTCCCATTCTGGATGGGGCTGTCTCGGAGAAACCCCAGCTATCCATGGCTCTGGGAGGACGGTTCTCCTTTGATGCCCCACTTGTAAGTTTCCCATTCTTTTTGATGCCTCTCTTGTCAGTTTCCTATTCTTTGCTGAATCTGCTAGTGAAGTCACTGCCTGCATTCCACCAATGTTCTCTTTTTGCCAGAGAGAAGCTTGGGGGAAATTTCTCAAAGTCTCCTTCCTTACCTCTTTCACCAAAAGATTTACTCATTAACCATTCAGACCTTTTCCTGAGTTTTCCTTCCCATGTTTATTACTGATTGGAGGCTTTAAGACAAAAAGTTTCAAAAGCTAAGTTTCTCAAACAAGGTGGCAGTAAACCTAAGTATTTTGTTGTTGTTCTTTTTTTTTGTTTTGTTTTGTTTTTCTTTTTTGTTTTGTTTTGTTTTCCTGCCTGCAGATTTAGAATCCGAGGTGCTGTTTCCCAGACATACCCTTCGGGTACATGTGCATATATACAACGAGGAGCTGTTTATGCGGAAAACTGCATTTTAGCTGCCTTCAGTATATGTCAGAAGAAGGCAAACCTAAGAGCACAGTGAATTTGAAGGCTCTGGAAGAAAAGAAAAAAGACTTTGAGTTTTATCCTGGAATTTAAGCTATTCTTTGTCATTTGGGTGCAAAGCATGAGAGCCCAGAGAACTGTCATTTAGCTGGCTCCTTCGCAGAAACTGGGGCTGCAGGAGCCTGGCACCTTTACGACAACATTTTTGATTCTAGCTATCTGTATTATTTGACCTAGCTTGTCCCAAGCTTCCCTGCCAGCCTGACGTCCATTTTCCCCTTTTTATCTTAAAATTTGACTCCTCTTGAAGCTTGAAAATCCTCTGCACTGAGTCTTCTTTACCTCATTATCACCTTCCCCTCACCCTCCTAAAATTGCATAAAAGACAGAACATGGAGAACCTACTCAAGTGCAGGCAGAGAGCAAAAAGGGGAAACACGCCTGGGAAAAAGTGCACATGAAGAAACCAAGAAGGACAGAAGCCATCCCGAAATGAAGAAACTCATGTTCCTAACTGTAAAAGATACCACTCCTTGGTTTTTAAACTGTGGTCCATCTCCAGACTCTACCATTTACAGACAGACAGACAGACACACACACACACATTTTGGGACAAGTGGGGAGTCCAAGAAAGTCCTTAGTAAATGAGTGGTGTTTTCTGTGAGCTAATCCACAACCTATTACCACTTCCTGAATCAGTTATTATTTCTTCATCTTTTTTCTACCAGAGAACAGACTAGCAGCTTTAACCCTTCACAACAGTTCTTGTTAGAATCATGGGATGTGTGGCCCAGAGGTAAGAATAGAATTTATTTCACTAAAGAACACACCCTTTGTAGGTGACCTCTTCTCAACTCTGTTTTGCTGTGCTGTAATTCCGAAGCATATAAAACGAAAAAAATGAAGACACTCAATCTAGAACAAACTGAGCCAGGTATGCAAATAGTGCTGAAGAGAAACAGATGGAATTAGAAATAGATCTTCTATTTTTAGGCTTCTATTTCCTTTACACCCATTCTTCACAGCCTATTCTACTTTAAAGGAAACCTTTTTATTTTGGTGCACATAATCTAGCAGGAATCTTTTTGTTTTGTTTTTTTTTAAGAGCTGTATCATCCTTACGAAGGTACGAGATGTTTGCTTTTGTCAAAAGCTTTATTGAGATATAATTAACGTAAAGTAAACTGAACATATTTAAAGTGTACAATTTGATAAGTTTTCACACCTTGTGGAGAACATGCATACCACAGGTAACATATCCATCATCCCTCAAAGTGTCACAATGCCCCTCCCACTGACTCCTCCCCAGAAAACCACCAATGAGCTTTCATTCTACATTTTGTAGAGTTTTATGTGAATGGAATCATATAGTATGCCTTTTTTTGTCTGGCTTCTGTCACTTTGCATAATTATTTTGAGATTCATATGTCTCCATCTTGCTGCTCGTATGAATTCATTCTTTTAAATATTTGTTGAATACTCCCTTGTATGGATATACCACAATTCGTTTACCCATTTACTTGTTGATGACATTTGGGTTGTTTTAGTTTTGGGATATTACAAATAAAGCTGCTGTGAACATTTGTGTACAAGTCTGTATGAACATAGGATTTCTTTTGTATTGGGTAAATACTTAGGAGTATAATGTTTGCATCACACAGTAAGTGTATGATTAACTATTTAGGAAACTGCCAAACTGTTTTCCAAAGTTGTACCATTTTACATTCCTACCAGCAGTGTATGAGTGCTCCAGTTCCACCTCATCCATGCTAGAATTTGATATGGTTTGTCTTATAGTTTTAATGATTCCAATAGATATTTAATGGTATATCCGCATAGTTTTAATTTGTATGTCCTACAAATGTCTGTTTGTTTATTTGTTTTTGAAACAGAGTTTCGATCTTGTTGCCCGGGCTGGAGTTCAGTGGTGCAATCTCAGCTCATTGCAACCTCCGCCTCCTGGGTTCAAGCAATTCTCCTGCCTCAGCCTCCCAAGTAGCTGGGATTACAGGCGCCCACTATCACTCCCAGCTAATTTTTGTATTTTTAGCAGAGATGGGGTTTTACCATGTTGGCCGGGCTGGTCTCAGACTCCTGACCTCAAGTGATCCTCCCACCTCAGCCTCTCAAAGTGCTGGGATTACAGGTGTGAGCCACCGGCCCAGGCAAATTTTTAGAAACTTATTTACCATCTGTATTAGGTAACTTTGGTAAAGCAACTCTACAAATCTTTTGAGAATTTTTACTTAGTTTATTTTTCTTACTTACTGTTGAGTTTGAGAGTTCTATATATTCGGGATAAAAACCTTTTTCTCAGACATGCATCTTGAAATGTTTTTCCTGTCTTTTCTTTTCTTTCTTTTTTTTTTTTTTTTGAGATGGAGTCTCACTGTTGCCCAGGCTGGAGTGGCGCAATCCTGGCTCACTGCAACCTCCACCTCCCAGATTCAAGTGAGTCTCCTGCCTCAGCCTCCCAAGTAGCTGGGATTACAGGTGCCCGCCACCATGCCTGGCTAATTTTTTTGTATTTTTAGTAGAGATGGGGTTTCACCATGTTGGCCAGGCTGGTTTTGAACTCCTGACCTCAAGTGATTTGCCCGCCTTGGCCTCCCAAAGTGCTAGGATTACAGGCGTGAGCCACTGCCCAACCTGTCTTTTCATTCTTTGAACGATATACTCATAAAACGGAAGTTTTCTTTATTTTAATGAAGTTCATTTTTATATTTCTGCTGCCATTTGTAAGAACTCATTCCCCAACTCAAGGTCACAAACATTTTCTCCTTTTTTTTTTTTCTACACATTTTATAGTTTCCGGTTTTACATTGAGGTCTATGACTTCTTTGGGGTTAACTGTGAGTTACGTTTGTTGAAAAGACTTTTTCTTTACTGAATTGCTTTTGCACTTTCTCACCAATCACTTGTCTGTATATGCGTGGGGTTATTTCTAAACTCTCTATTTTAGTTCATTGTTGTATTTTTATATTTGTGTATTTTTACACCACCACCACATTATTTTGAACACTATAGTTTTATAATAAATCTTTTTTTTTTTTTTTTTTTTTTGAGACGGAGACGGAATCTCGCTCTGTCGCCCAGGCTGGAGTGCAGTGGAGCGATCTCGGCTCACTGCAAGCTCCACCTTCCGGGTTCACGCCATTCTCTTGCCTCAGCCTCCCGAGTAGCTGGGACTACAGGCGCCCGCCACCACGCCCGGCTAATTTTTCGTATTTTTTAATAGAGACGGGGTTTCACCGTGTTAGCCAGGATGGTCTTGATCTCCTGATCTCGTGATCCGCCCGTCTTGGTCTCCCAAAGCGCTGGGATTACAGGCTTGAGCCACCACGCCTGGCCTATAATAAATCTTAAAATCATGCAGTGACAGTCCTTCAAACTTAATTTTCTTTTTCAAAGTTACTTTGGCTGAGCTATGTCACTATCTTTTCCGTATTGATTTTTGAATTGGCTTATTAATTTCTACAAATACTCTTTTGGAATTCTGACTGTGATTACATTGAAGCTACAAGTCAATTTGGGCTGAATTGAAACCTTAAAAATATTGATTTTTCTGACTCTTGAATAGAGTATGTCTCTCCATTTATTTAGGTATTTTAAAATTTCCCTGAGCAATGTTTTGCAGTTTTCTCTTACAGATATTTTTACATATTTTGTTAGCTTACCATATATATTTCATAGTTTTGATGCTACTGTACATGGAAATTATCATTGGTAATTTTAATTTCCAAATGTTTGTTGCTAGTATGGAGAAATATAATAGACTTTTAAATATTAACCTTATATTCCGAAACCTTGATAAACTTATTTCTTTATTCTAGTAACTTTTTTTGTAGACTTCATCAGATTTTCTATGTAAATAATCATGCTGTGTGCCAGCAGAAGCACTTTTATTTTTCCTTTCCAATGCTTTTATTTCTTTTCCTTGCCTGAACCTCCCGTTCAATGCGAAATAAAAGTAGTGAGAACAATATCCTTATTTTGAACTTGATCCTGAGAAGAGATCATTCAGTATTGCACCACTAAGTATGGTGTAAACTGTATATGTTTCATAGACGTCCTTAATCAGTTTTAGGAAGTTCCCTTTTATTCCTTGCATTCTTAGAGGATTGATCAGGAATAGGTGTTAATTTTGTCTAATATTTTTCTACATCTATTGAGAGGATTATATATACATTTTTATTTTAAAAATTTCTAGTCTTTTTTTGTTAAAAATTTCTAGTCTTTTAATGTGAATTACACTCATTAATTATATAAGGTTAAAACAATTTAGGATTGCATTATATTAATGGATTATATTTGTTATGTGCATTATATTATCGGTTATTTCTGTTAAAATTTGGCTTAGAATGTTTGCAACTATATTTATGGGTTTTTTATTTTGGTTCATTTTGTTTTGGTCTTTTAGAGGTAGAGTCTTACTCTGTTGCCCAGGCTGGACTGCAGTGGCATGACCATAGGTCAGTGAAGCTTTGACCTCCCAGGCTGAAGTGATCCTCCTGCCTCAGCCTCCAAAGTAGCTGGGACAACAGTGACCACAGGCATGCACCATCATCCCCAGTTAATTATTTTAATTAGAGAGAGAGAGAGACAGGCTCTTCCTATGTTGCCCTGGCTGGCCTTGAAATCCTGGGTTCAAGTGATCCTCCCCAGCCTCTCAAAGTGCTGGGATTACAAGGGTGACCCACTTTGCCTGGCCAGTTATTTATTTATTTTTTTGGGGGGGGCGGAGTCTTGCTGTGTCACCCAGGCTGGAGTGCAATGGCACAATCTTGGCTCACTGCAACCTCTGCCTCCCAGGTTCAAACGATTCTCCTACCTCAGCCTCCCGAGTAGCTGGGATTACAGGTGCCTGCCACTATACCCAGCAAATTTTTGCATTTTTAGTAGAGATGGGGTTTCACCATGTTGGCCAGGCTGGTCTCGAACTCCTGACCTCAGGTGATCTGCCCGCCTAGGCCCCCAAAGTGCTGGGATTACAGGTGTGAGCCACCGTGCCCAGCTGTGGCTAGTATTTTTAAACGTAGTTTTCTTTTCTTTTTATGGCTTTGCCTTGTTTGAATATCAGATAGATATTTCTCAATGTCAATTTTTCTGGAAGATTTGGTTTAGAGTTAGTACTATTTCTTCATTAAATGTTTGATACAATTTACCCCTGAAGTCATCTGGGCATACGGTTTTCTTTGTTGTAAGGTTTTTAACTACAGATTCACTTTCTTTTTTTCTTTTTTTTTTTCGAGACCAAGATTTGCTTTGTCGCCCAGGCTGGAGTGCAGTGGCACCATCTCAGCTCACTGCAACCTCCGCCTCCTGAGTTCAAGCGATTTTCCTGCCTCAGCCCCCCAACTAGCTGGGATTACAGGCGTGAGCCACCATGTCCGTCTAATTTTTGTATTTTAGTAAAGATGGGGTTTCACCATGCTGGCCAGGCTGGTCTCGAACTCCTGACCTTGTGATCCGCCCGCCTCAGCCTCCCAAAGTGCTGGGATTACAGGCGTGAACCACCGTACCTGGCCAGATTCAGTCTCTTTAGATGTTGAGCTGTTCAAAGGATTCCTTCCTCGATGAGCTTTAGTGATTACTTTCTTTCAAGGAATTTATGAGCTTCATCTAAGTTGTTTAATGTATTGGCCTACTATTTAAAAAAATATTTTAATATCTGTATAATCTTTAGTATTGCCACTTCCTTCCTGACAGTGTTAATTGTATGTTTTTTGTTTTCAACTAATGGGCTTAGCTAGAGATTTATCAATTTCATTTTTCTTCTCAAAAAAGCTATTTGGTCAACAGAGACAAGATGGCCAAATAGACGCAGCCAGGAAGCACCACTCCCGCTGACAGAAAGGGAGACTGGGAACCCTGTTCAGGTTTTGGAACACCAGGACCAGTTCCTGGCCCTGAACAACCCTTGGCAAGGCAGCCCACTCTTGCTGTGGACCTCTAGGATCCCAGCCACAAGAGATCCTACACTCCCCATAAACATTTGAACTGGCATAGAGATACGCCCTACAAGCAGGCAGAGGCAGAACTCCAGCCTGCATAGAGCCCGGTGTTTTGTTGTTTGTTTGTTTTGCGGTGGGGACAGTTCCAGTGGAACATGGCCATACACACCCATCCCCCAAGGCTCCCCGTCTTCTTCCGAATAACTCTAACCCCACTGACTGCTGTGCAAAGATAAAATCAGGGTCAACTTTCCCTTGGGACTGGGGCACTTCTGTTCCCCAGGACCTCCTGCCCTCCAGCCCCTCTCAAGTCCTCTGCCTGGCCTCTCTAGGAGCGTGTGAACGGTGCAGCCTCCACTGCCCGTCCTGGGTGCTTTGCAGGCCGATATACTTGAGGAGTTCTTTCCCAGCCGCTTGGGAGCACTTCTAATTCCCCGTCGCAGCCCGTGCTCGAACCTGGGGTGGCAGGATGGCCGATGTGCTGGCAGGGGCCAAAGCCCTGGGCTGCGGCCTGCAGCTCCGCAGTGCAGAACCCACATTCATGGCCTGCACTCCAGCCGGCGCGAGTCTCAGAAAACCGAGGAAGTGATACGCCCAGGTTAGGGACAGGCGCGGAAGAAAGGTCTGCCAGCCATAGGTCTCTGCCTGAGGGAGCTGCCCAGCCCAGACAACCTAACAAAGGAAATGCAGGCACGACGATAGTGACTGGAAGGGACTCTCTCAAGGCTTAAGAGCTGACCTGGTGGGGTCAGCTCCCCTTGCTGGGCCACACCACGGGACATTGCTGCGAACTCGCTGAAACGTAAAAAAGACCCGCAACGCTGCGCCATCTGCTGGATGATAGCCCAAATTACACCAAAAATATTCTGGCAATATATTAAATATTGGCCTGGGAAACCAAGGGCAAGAATCCAGCCACAAAGATTTTGTACAGAGCCTTGGCCCTCTGACAGCACTCATAAATGAAGTAAATGACTAGATTCAACTTACACCACAGTTAAAGGAATACCAGCCCTCTCAGATGAGAAAGAATTTTACCAATTAAAAAGTAAGAGTGTCCCCTTACCTCCAAATGAGCACATTAGCTCCCCAGCAATGGCTCTTAACCACAGTGAACTGACAGACACAGAAATTAGAATCGGGTTGGTAAGGAAGCTCACGGAGACTCAGGAGGCTGTTGAAACCCAATCCAAGGAATCCAATCCAGTAAAATGATCCAAGAGCTGAAAGATAAAAAAAACTTTTTTTTTTTTTTTTTTTTTTTTTGAGCTGGAGTCTCACTCTGTCACTCAGGCTGGAGTACAGTGGCATGATCTCAGCTCACTATGACCTACACCTTCCAGGTTAAAGAGATTCTCCTGCCTCAGCCTCCCAAGTAGCTAGGATTACAGGCGAACGTCACCATGCCTGGTTAATTGCTTGTATTTTTTGGTAGAGACAGAGTTTTGCCACGTTGGCCAGGCTGGTCTTGAACTCCTGACCTCAAGCGATCCACCTGCCTTGACCTTCCAAAGTGCTGGAATTACAGGCATGAACCACTACACCCAGCCTGAAAAAAAAAAAAAAAAAAAAAAAAACTTTTAAAGAAAGAACCATACTGAACTTCTGGAATTAACAAATTTACTACAAGAATTTCATAATACATTTGGAAGCATTAATAGCAGAATAGACCAAGCTGTGAAGAAATTTGAAGACTGGTTCTTTGAATTAACTCAGTCAGACAAAAATAAAGAATTTTTAAAAAATGGACAATAGAAATATGGAATTATATAAAGAGACCAAATCTATAACTCATTGGTATTCTTAAGAGAGGAGAGAGAGTAAGCTATTTGGAAAATGTATTTGAGGATATGATCCATGACAATCTCTCTACTTACACTAGAGATGTTAACACAAACATTTAAGAAACACAGGGCCTGGCATGGTGGCTCATGCCTGAATCCCAGCACCTTGGAGGTCAAGGCGGGAGGATCACTTGAGGTTAGGAGCTCAAGACCAGCCTGGCCAACATGGCAAACCCCATCTCTACTAAAAATATAAAAATTGGCCGGGCGCGGTGGCTCAAGCCTGTAATCCCAGCACTTTGGGAGGCCGAGACGGGCGGATCACGAGGTCAGGAGATCGAGACCATCCTGGCTAACATGATGAAACCCCGTCTCTACTAAAAAATACAAAAAAACTAGCCTGGCGACGTAGCGGGCGCCTGTAGTCCCAGCTGCTTGGGAGGCTGAGGCAGGAGAATGGTGTAAACCCAGGAGGCGGAGCTTGCAGTGAGCTGAGACCCGGCCACTGCACTCCAGCCTGGGCAGCAGAGCGAGACTCCCTCTCAAAAAAAAAAAAAAAAATTAGCTGGGGGTGGTGGTGCATGCCTTAATCCCAGCTACTTGGGAGGCTGAGGTAGGAGAATCACTTGAACCTAGGAAGCAGAGGTTGCAGTGAGCCAAGATCCTGCCATTGCACTCCAGCCCAGGCAACAAGAGCGAAACTCCATCTCAAAAAAAAAAAGTGCAGATAACCCCCATGAGATACTAGACGCAACAGGCATTCCCAAGGCACATAGTTATCAGATTCATCAAGGTCAATGCAAAAGAAAAAATGTAAAGGCATCTAGAGAGAAGGGTCAGGTCACTTATGAAAGGAGAGCCATCAGGCTAGTAGCAGACCTCTAAGCAAAAACTTTACAAGCCAGGAGAGATTGAGGCCTATTTTCAGTGCTCTTAAAGAAAAGCAATTCCAACCAAAAAATTTATGTCCTGATAAACTAAGCTTGACAGGTGAAGGGGAAATAAAAATCTCAGACAAGCAAATGCTGAGGGAATTTGTTACCACTAGACTAGCCTTACAAGACGTCTTTATAGGAGTGCTAAAGATGGAAATGAAAGAATGATACCTGCTATCACAAAAATACATTTAACCACATAGCCCACCAATAATATAAAGCAACTATGCAATAGAAACTACAAAGTCATCAGCTGAGAACATGATGACAGGATCAATGTCACATATCAACACTAACTCTAGGCCAGGCGCACTGGCTCATGCCTGCAATCACAGCATTTTGGGAGGTCAAGGTGGGTGGATCACTTCAGGTCAGGAGTTTACAACCATCCTAGCCAATATGGTGAAACCCTGCCTCTACTAAAAAATACAAAAATTAGCTGAGTGTGGTGCTGTGTGCCTGTGGTCCCAGCTACTCAGGAGGCTGAGGCAGGAGAATCACTTGAACCCAGGAGGTAGAGGTTGCAGTGAGCCGAGATCGTGCCACTGCACTCCAGCCTGGGCAACAGAATGAGATTCTGTCTCAAAAAAAAAAAAAAAAAATCATTCTGGTTTGGTGATGCGTGACTGTAATCCCAGCTACTTGGGAGGCTGAAGCATTAGAATCTCTTGAACCCAGGAGGTGGAAGTTGCAGTGGGCTGAGATCGTGCCACTGCACTCCAGCCTGGGTGACACAGTGGGACTCTGTCTCAAAAAATGAAATAAAATAAAAATACAATAAAAGAGGAACTGAATGAAATTGAGTCGCAAAACACCATATGAAAGATCAATGAAACCAGGAGCTGGTTCTTTGAACGAATAATAATGATTGATAGGCCATAAGGTAGGTTGATTAAAAAAAGAAAAGAGAAGATCTGAATAAGCACAATCAGAAATTGCAAAGATGACATTACAACCAATTCCTCAGAAATACAAAGGATCCTAAGAGATCATTATGAAAACCTCTAAGCCAATTAAAAATCTAGAGGAAATGGATAAATTCCTGGAAACATGTACCTTCCCAAGACTGAACCAGGAAGAAAGCAAAAACTTGAACAGACCAGTAACAAATTCCAAAATTGAAACAATAATAAAAAATCCACCAACCAATAACACTCCTCAACCAGATGGCTTCACAGCTGAGTTATAGCAGATGGACAAAGAAGAAGTAGTATCAATTCTACTGAAATTATTACAAAAAAATTGAGGAAGGGGCTCCTCCCTAATTCATTCTATGAAGATTCGGACACAACAAAAAAAGAAAACTTGAGGCCAACATCCTCAATAAACGTAGATGCAAAAATCCTCAGCAAAACACCAGCAAACCAAATCCAGTAGCATATCAAAAAGTTAATTCACCACAATCAGTTGGGTGCAGTGGCTCATGCCTGTAATTCCAGCACTCTCAGAGTCTGAAGCAGGAGTGTTGCTTGAGCTCAGGAGCTCGAGACCAGGCTGGGCAACATAGCGAGACAGGTCTCTAAAAAGAATAAAACTTAATAATACAAAAAAAAAAGTTAATTAACCACAATGAAGTAGGCTATATCTAGGATTCAAAGTTGGTTTGACATATGCAAATCAATATATGTGACTCACCACATAAACAGAATTTAAAATAAAAATCATATGATCATCTCAATAGACATGGAAAAACCTTTCAATAAAATCCAACCTCTTCTTATGGTTAAAGAAGAAAAACCTCAAAAAACTAGGCATTGAAGAAAGATAACCTCAAAATAATAAGCATCGTCTATGACAAATCCACAGACAACATTATATTGAATGGGTGAAAGCTGGAAAAATTTCCCTTGAAAACTGAAAGAAGATAAGGACGTCCACTTTCACCACTCCTATTCAACATAGTACCAACAATCCCAGCCAGAGCAATCAGGCAAGAGAAAGACATAAAAGGTACCCAAATAGGAAAAGAAGTCAGACTATCTCCCTTCACTAACAACATCATTCTATACCTAGAAAACTCTAAAGACTTCACCAACGGCCGGGCGCGGTGGCTCAAGCCTGTAATCCCAGCACTTTGGGAGGCCGAGACGGGCGGATCGCGAGGTCAGGAGATCGAGACCATCCTGGCTAACACGGTGAAACCCCGTCTCTACCAAAAATACAAAAAACTAGCCGGGCGAGGTGGCGGGCGCCTGTAGTCCCAGCTACTCCGGAGGCTGAGGCAGGAGAATGGCGTAAAACCCGGGAGGCGGAGCTTGCAGTGAGCTGAGATCCGGCCACTGCACTCCAGCCCGGGCGAAAGAGCAAGACTCCGTATCACAAAAAAAAAAAAAAAAAAAAAAGACTTCACCAACATGCTCCTAAAACTGATAAATGATGGTAGCAAAGTTTTAGGATACAAAATCAGTGTCCACAAATTAGTAGCATTTCTAAACACCAGTAACATTCTAGCTGATGGCCAAATTAAGAACATAATCGCAGTTACAATAACCACAAATAAAATGGTTATTGGGAGTACAACTTGGGAGTACAACTAAACAAGGAGGTGAAAGATCTCTGCAAGGAGAACCATAAAACACTGCTGGAAGAAATCAGAGACAGCACAAATAAATGGGAAAACATGCTATGCCCATGGATTGGAAGAATCAACATTATTAAAATGGCACACTGCCCAAAGCAATGTACAGATTCAACGCTATTACCATCAAATTACAACCATCATTTTTCACAGAATTAGAAAAAACAATCCTAAGATTCATATAGAACCAAAAAAGAGCCTGAATAGTCAAAACAATCCAAAGCAAAAAGAACAAAACTGGAGGCATCATGTTACCCAACTTCAGACTATATGATAAGGCTACAATAACCCAAAGAGCATGATAGTAGTGCAAAAACAGACACATGGACTGAGGGAACAGCATAGAGGACCCAGAAATAAAGTTGCACACCTACAGTTATCTGATCTTTGTGTTTTTTTTTTTTTTTTTTTTTTGAGGCGGAGTCTCGCTCTGTCGCCCGGGCTGGAGTGCAGTGGCCGGATCTCAGCTCACTGCAAGCTCCGCCTCCCGGGTTCACGCCGTTCTCCTGCCTCAGCCTCCCTAGTAGCTGGGACTACAGGCACCGCCACCTCGCCCGGCTAGTTTTTGTATTTTTAGTAGAGACGAGATTTCACCGTGTTAGCCAGGATGGTCTCGATCTCCTGACCTCGTGATCCGCCCGTCTCGGCCTCCCAAAGTGCTGGGATTACAGGCTTGAGCCACCGCGCCCGGCCCAGTTATCTGATCTTTGACAAAATTGACAAAAACAACCAATAGGAAAGGACTCTCTGTTCAATAAAAGGTGCTGGAAAATACTGGCTAGCCATATGCAGAAGATTGAAACTGGTGAAACCCTACCTTTCATCATACATAAAAATTGATTCAAGATGGATTAAAGATTTAAGATCTCAAACTATAAAATTCTAGAAATAAATCGAGGAAATACCCTACTCAACATCAGCTATGGCAAATAATTTATGGCTAAATCCTTAAAACCAATTGCAACAAAAACAAAAATCAACAATAGGACCTAATTTAAAAAAAAGTTTCTTTTGCATAGCAAAAGAAACTATCAACAGAGAAATTAGACAGTCTACAGAATAGGAGAAAATGTTAGTAAAATATGCATCTGACAAAGGTGTAATAATCCAGAATCTATAAGAAATTTAGTCTGGGCTTGGTGGCTTACACCTATAATCCCGTCACTTTGGGAGGCCAAGGTGGATGGATCACCTGAGGTCAGGAGTTCGAGACCAACCTGGCTAACATGATGAAATCCCATCTCTACTAAAAATACAAAAATTAGCCAGGTGTGGCGGCACATGCCTGTAGTCCCAAGTACTCGGGAGACTGAGGCAGGAGAATCACTTAAACCTGGGAGGTAGAGACTGCAGTGGGCCGCGATTATACACCATTGCACTCCAGCCTGGGCAACAAGAGCGAAACTCCATCTCAAAAAAAAAAAAAAGAAGTTTAAAAAAATCAGCAAGCAAGAAACCAATAATCCCATTAAAAAGAAGCAAAGGACATGAGCAGACACTTCATGAAAGAGGACAAACAAAGCGGCCTTTAAACGTACGAAAAAATGATCATCATCACTAATCATTAGAGAAGTGCAAATTAAAACCACAATGAGACACCATCTCTCACCAGTCAGAATGGCTATTATTAAATAGTCATAAAACAACAGATGGTGGCAAGGCTGCTTAGAAAAGAGAATGCTTATACCCTGTTGGTGGGGATGTAAATTAGTTCAGCCACTATAAAGAGCAGTTTGGAGATTTCTGAAAGAACTTAGAACTATGATTCAATCCAGCAATCTCATTACTGGGTGTATATCCAAAGGAAAATAAATCATTCTACCAAAAAGCACATGCACTCATATACTCATCACACCACTATTCACAATAGCAAAGACATGGAATCAACCTAGGTGTCCATTGACAGTGGATTGTGTAAGGAAAATGTGGTACATATACACAATGGAATACTACACAGCCATAAAAAAGAATGAAATCATGTCATTTGTAACAACATGGAGGCAGCTGGTGGCCATTATCCTAAGTGAATTATCATAGGAACAGTGAACCAAATACTGCATGTACTCACTTATAAGTGGGAGCTATTGGACATAATAATGAGAACAATAGATACTGGGGACTGTTAGAAGGGGGAGGGAGGGAGGAAGGGAAACGTCAGCTGAAAAACTACCTATTGGGTACTACGCTCACTTCCCAGGTGACAGGATCCTCTGAACTCCAAACCTCAGCATCATGAAATTTACCCATGTAACAAACCTGCACATGTACCCACTGAATCTAGAATAAAAGTTGAAATTGCTTTTTAAAAAAGCTCTGTTTCGTTGACTTTATCTATACATTTTTGTTTCCTATTTCATTAATTTCTACTTTGATTGCTATTGTTTCTTTTTTCTACTTAGTTGGGTTTTAATTTCCTCTTCTTTTTCTTGTTTCTTAATATGGAAGCTGAGTTCATTGATTTGAGGCATTTCTTCTTTTTTATATAGTCATGCAGTGCTTGGAACTTTCCTTTAAATATTGCTTTGGTGTTATACAACAAATTCTGATATGGTGATTTTTCATATTTATCTATTTCAAAACACTTTCTAATTTCCCTTCAAACTTCCTCTTTGATTCATTGATTATTTAGAATGTGTTAATTTCCAAATACTTGGCATTTTTCCAGAAATCATTATACTATTAGTTTCCAAGTGAGAAGAAACATATTTTTATGACTTAAATCCTTAAATTTTTTGAGACATTTTATGACCAAAAATATGATCTATCTTGGCAAATTTTCCATGTACACTTACAAAGAATATATAATCTGTTGTTGTTGGATGGAATGTTGTTAAAATGTACATCAAATAAATGCAGACAATAATTTGATCCAAGTCTTTTTTCTGTTCTTTACTTTTTTTTTTTTTTTTTTTTTTTTTTTTTTTGAGAAGGAGTCTTGGTCTCTGTCGCTCAGGCTGGAGTATAGTGGCCGGGGTGCAACCTCCGCCTCCCGGGTTCAAGCGATTCTCCTGTCTCAGCCTCCTGCGAAGCTGGGATTACAGGCGTGTGCCACCATGCCTGGCTACATGTATGTATGTGTGTGTATATATATATGTGTGTGTGTATAGTTTTTTGAGACAGAGTTTCGCTTTTGTCCTCCAGGCTGGAGTGCAATGGCGCGATCTTGGTTCACTGCAACCTCCGCCTCCAGGGTTCAAGTGATTCTCCTGCCTCAGCCTCCCAAGTAGCTGGGATTACCGTACACGCATGCAACACCAAGCCCCTCTAATTTTTGTATTCTTGGTTTCGTCAAGTTGGCCAGGCTGGTCATGAACTCCAGACCTCTGGTGATCCATCCAACTGGCCTCCCAAAGTGCTCGAATGACAGATGTGAGTCACCATCCCTGGTCTGGTTCAAGTCTGTTATATCCTTGATGATATTTTTTGACTATTATCATATCAATTATTGAAAAAGGAGTATCTAACCTTTGATGATAATTATGATTTTGTCTACTTCTCCTGTAGTTCTATCAGTTTTTGCTTTGTATATTTTAAAGCTCTGGTAATCAAGGCATAAATACTATGGATTTTCATTCTCTTTTGATGAATTGACTTCTAATCAAGTAATCTTTTATTCCTGTTAGTAATGTTTGTTCTGAAATTTATTAGTCTGAAATTAGTACAGCAACTCCTGCTTTTCTTTGATTAAGATTGGCATGATGTATTTTTTTAATCCTTTTACTTTTAACCTTTTTTTTGTCTTTAAACAGAGTATTTTTTTTTTAGCTGACGTACATTTGGGCTTGCTATTTTACATCATTTAACAATTTCTTTTGGGTGGGTAAAACATTTACATTTAATGCAATTTTGATATAATTATACTTAAGTCTGTCATCTTGATACTTGTTTTCAATTTGTCTCAACTCTCCTTTGATCTTTTTCCTGTTTTTTTTTTTTTTCTGCATTCTTTTGGATTAATTGAATTTTGTTTACTATCCTATTTATCCCCTGTTGGCTTACTAGCTATTACTCTGTTTTATTTTTCGTTGCATCATGATTTATAAAATATCAAACTTACTGCACTCTACATTAAAGTGGTATAATACACCTTTAAGTTTAGGATAAGAATCTCACATTGGTAGACTTCTATTTCTCTTCTTCCAGTCTTCATGCTAATGTTGTTATATAATTTATTTTTATGTGTATTATAAACACCAAAACTCTTTTTATTATTTTTAAGGATGTAAATTGTTCAAGGCATTTAAATAATAAGAACAAAATCATATGTATTTACCTATGTAGTTACTATTTCCAAAGATAATCATTTCTTTTTCTGGTCCTGCTTTATCATCATTTGACATTGTCATTTTTCCTGAAGAATTTTTTTTTTTTTTGAGACTGAGTCTCTGTCCCAAAAGCTGGAGTGTAGTGGTGCCATCTCCGCTCACTGCAAGCTCCGCCTCCCGGTTCACGCCATTCTCCTGCCTCAGCCTCCCGAGTAGCTGGGACTACAGCCGCCTGCCACCACACCCGGCTAATTTTTTGTGTTTTTAGTAGAGTCGGGGTTTCACTGTTTTAGCCAGGATGGTCTCGATCTCCTGACCTTGTGATCTTCCCACATCGGCCTCCCAAAGTGTTGAAATTACAGGCGTGAGCCACCGCGCCCGGCCTCCTGAAGAATTTTTAAAATGTCTTCTGTGCTGCAAGTCTGTTTGTGATTAGTTCTGATTTAAGATGTCTGAAAACATTATTATTTCATCTGTACTTTTAAATGCTATTTTCACTGGGTATAGAAAGCTAGGTTGACAGATTTTTTTGTATACTTCAAAAATGTTGCTCCACAGTCTTCTTACTTACATTATTTTTGATGACAAATACTCTATCATTCTTTCTTTCTCTATACATAATTATCTATGCTTTAGTTAGATGTTTTATTTTTGTTTTGTCACAGAGTTTATGCATTTTTTAGTATGAAGTGCCTTGGTGAAGTTTTTTTTGTTTATTTCTTGTATTCAGAGTTCTTTAGCTTTTAGATCTATTGTTTAATATTTTTCATTAGCTTTGAAAATTTTAAGCATTATTTTTTCAAATATTTTTTCTGCTCCAACCTCTACCCGACTCCCACACGCTATTAAGGGATTTAATACACATGTATTAGGTGCTAGAAATTATCCCCCAGTAACCTAATTCTCTGCTCTGCTCTTTCCCTCCCCACCCCTCCCCTCTCTTGCTTTCCCCTTCCCTTCCCGGAGCCACCTTCTTTCCTTTCTATTCCTTTCAGTTCTTTCTCCCCCTTCTCTCTCTCTCTCTCTTTTTTTTTTTTTTTGAGACGGAGTCTCGCTCTGTCGCCCACGCTGGAGTGCAGTGGTAGGATCGCAGCTCACTGCAAGCTCCGCCTCCCGGGTTTAGCCATTCTCCTGCCTCAGCTGCCCGAGTTGCTGGGACTGCACGCCCCGCCGGGGGGCGGGGCGTGTCGGTGGCTGGGGGCCCCGGATCGCTGAGGGGTGGGTCCCTCACCCCGCTGCGATCGGGGGCCGCTAGCCGCCGGGGGGCGTGGCGTGGCTGATGCTGGGGGCCCACAGGTAGGTGTACACTGCCTGTGGTATTAGGAGAAATAATATGGTTATTACACATCAATGATCGATTTAAATAATAATAAATGGTACTAATAATAGGATACCATTGTTAATTTTGGAGAATGATTTTAAGTACCTGATTGTGCACGCTTAGTATTAATTATTAATATTAATGTCATTGAACAATATTATTAGTCCTTAACACTAATCATAATTTTCTTGTCAGCATCACTTTGTATTAAGTAACATTCATTGCGGATATAATTATTTAATTATTAACGTTGATATTAATATTAATTACCATTCCAAATCATTAACATTTTAATCCATTATCAATTTTTACGAAGATTGCTGTGATAATTAATATCGATTATTAGTATTATTATTTATTATATTTATTAATATTAATAATTAATAGACGTTTCTGTTATCCACTGGGGAGACGATGATATTACTTTAAACATCACAAAAGGTGTACACGCACCCAGTGACATTGCTTCATGTTTCTGCCCGAGAGGGTAGGATGAGACAGGCAATATCGGTGGCAGTAGACACCCACCTGGGATAATGTAATTAATACTCAGGGGGAAGTGTATGATATGACTCCCAATACAGGCCGGGCGTGGCGGCGGCTGGGGGCCGCGTATCGCGGGGGCCTGGGTCCCCCAGGCCCCGGCGGTCGGGGTCCACCAGCCGCCGTGGGGGCGGGGCTGTGGCGGCGGCTGGGCGGCCCGGATCGCGGGGCCCTGGGTCCCCCAGTCCCAGTCGGTCGGGGTCCGCCAGCCGCCGGGGGAGCGGGGCTGTGGCGGCAGCTGGGCGGCCCGGATCCCGGGGGCCTGGGTCTGCTTGTTGTATTAGGATTAATAATATGGTTATTATAGATCAATGATCCATTTTAATAATTATCAAGGCTACTAATAATGGGATACCATTGTTAATTTTGGAGAATTATTTTAAGTATCTGATTATGCACGTTTAGTATCAATTATTAATATTAATGTCATTGAACAATATTATTAATCCCGAATACTAATCATTATTTTCTTACCAGCATCACTTTGTATTGATTTAAGTAATATTCATGGCGGATATCATTATTTGATTATTAATGGTGATATTAATATTAATTACCATTGCAAATCCTTAACATTTTAATCCATTATCAATTTTTACGAAGTTTATTGTGATCATTAATATCGATTATTAGTATTAATATTTATTATATTTATTAATATTAATAATTAATAGTCTTGTTCCTGATATCCACCGGGGAGAGGATGGTATTACTTTAAACATCACAAAAGCTGTACACTCACCCAGTGACACTGTTTCAAATTTCTCTCCGAGAGGGGAGTATGAGACAGGCAATATGGCTGGGAGTAGACACTCACCTGGGATTATGTAATTAATATTCAGGGGGAAGAGTATGATATGACTCCCAATGCAGGCGGGACGTGGCGGCGGCTGGGGGCCCCGGATCGCGGGGGCCTGGGTCCCCCAGGCGCCCGTGGTCAGGGGCCGTCAGCCGCCGGGGGACGTGGCGTGGCCACGGCTGGGCGGCCCCGATCCCGGGGGGGCGGGTCGCCTGCCCCCCGGCGATGGACGTCCGCCAGTCCCCGGGGGGCCTGGCGAGGCGGCGGCTGGGAGGCCCGGTTCGCGGGGGGGGCGGCACCCCGGCCCCCTGCGATCGGCCCCTCAGTCCTGTGGGGCGTGATGTGGCCGCGGCTTGGGGCCCACAGATAGGTGTACATTGCCTGTGGTATTCGGAGTAATAATATAGTTATTACACATCACTGATCGATTTTAATAATTGTCAATGGTACTAATAACAGGAAAGCATTTTTAATTTTCATAATTATTTGAAGTACCTGATTATGAACGCTTAGAATTAATTATCAATATTGTGATGAACAATATTATTAGTCCCTTATACTAATGATTTTTTTTTTTTTTTGTATTTTTAGTAGAGACGGGGTTTCACCGTGGTCTCGATCTCCTGACCTTGTGATCCGCCCGCCTCGGCCTCCCAAAGTGCTGGGATTACAGGCCTGAGCCACCGCGCCCGGCCCTAATGATTATTTTCTTACCAGCATCACTTTGCTTTGATTTAAGTAAGATTCATGGCGGATATCATTATTTGATTATTAATGGTGATATTGATATCAATTGCCAATCCAAATCGTTACCATTTTAATCCACCATAAATTTTTACGAAGTTTATTGTGGTCATTAATATCGATTATTAGTATTAATATTTATTATATTTATTAATATTAATAATTAATAGAGTTGTTGCTGATATCCACCAGGGAGAGGATGATACGACTTTAAACATCACAAAAGGGTCCCCCAGGCCCCGGCGGTCGGGGTCCGCCAGCCGCCGTGGGGGCGTGGCTGTGGCGGCGGCTGGGGGCCCCGGATCGCGGGGGCCTGGGTCCCCCAGGCCCCGGCGGTCGGGGTCCGCCAGCCGCCGTGGGGGCGTGGCTGTGGCGGCGGCTGGGGGCCCCGGATCGCGGGGGCCTGGGTCCCCCAGGCCCCGGCGGTCGGGGTCCGCCAGCCGCCGTGGGGGCGTGGCTGTGGCGGCGGCTGGGCGGCCCGGATCGCGGGGGCCTGGGTCCCCCAGGCCCCGGCGGTCGGGGTCCGCCAGCCGCCGTGGGGGCGTGGCTGTGGCGGCGGCTGGGGGCCCCGGATCGCGGGGGCCTGGGTCCCCCAGGCCCCGGCGGTCGGGGTCCGCCAGCCGCCGTGGGGGCGTGGCTGTGGCGGCGGCTGGGGGCCCCGGATCGCGGGGGCCTGGGTCCCCCAGTCCCCGGCGGTCGGGGTCCGCCAGCCGCCGTGGGGGCGTGGCTGTGGCGGCGGCTGGGCGGCCCGGATCGCGGGGGCCTGGGTCCCCCAGGCCCCGGCGGTCGGGGTCCGCCAGCCGCCGTGGGGGCGTGGCTGTGGCGGCGGCTGGGCGGCCCGGATCCCGGGGGCCTGGGTCTGCCTGTTGTATTAGGATTAATAATATGGTTATTATAGATCAATGATCCATTTTAATAATTATCAGGTGTACTAATAGTGAGCTACCATTGTTAATTTGGAGAATTATTTTAAATATCTGATTATGCACGCTTAGTATCAATTATTAATATTAATGTCATTGAACAATATTATTAGTCCCTAATACTAATCATTATTTTCTTACCAGCATCACTTTGCGTTGATTTAAGTAACATTCATGGCGGATATCAGTATTTGATTATTAATGATGATATTAATATTAATTAACATTGCAAATCGTTAACATTTTAATCCATTATCAATTTATAGGAAATTTATTGTGATCATTAATATCGATTATTAGTATTAATATTTATTATAGTTATTGATATTAATAATTAATAGACTTGTTCCTGATATCCACAGGGGAGAGGATGGTATTACTTTAAACTTCACAAAAGCTGTACACTCATCCAGTGACACTGTTTCAAATTTCTCTCCGAGAGGGGAGTATGAGACAGGCAATATGGCTGGGAGTAGACACTCACCTGGGATTATGTAATTAATACTCAGGGGGAAGAGTAAGATATGACTCCCAATACAGGCGGGACGTGGCGGTGGCTGGGGGCCCCGGATCACGGGGGCCTCGGTCTGCCTGTGGTATTAGGAGTAATAATATGGTTATTACAGATCAATGATCCATTTTAATAATTATCAAGGGTACTAATAATGGGATACCATTGTTAATTTTGGAGAATTATTTTAAGTACGTGATTGTGCACGCTTAGTATCAATTATTCATATTAATGTCATTGGACAATATTATTAGTCCCTAATACTAATCATTATTTTCTTGCCATCATCACTTTGTATTGATTTAAGTAACATTCATGGCGGATATCATTATTTGATTATTAATGGTGATATTAATATTAATTACCATTGCAAATCATTAACATTTTAATCCAGTATCAATTTTTACGAAGTTTATTGTGATCATTAATATCGAGTATTAGTTTTAATATTTATTATATTTATTAATAATAATAATTAATAGTCTTGTTCCTGATATCCACCGGGGATAGGATGGTATTACTTTAAACATCACAAAAGCTGTACACGCACCCAGTGACACTGTTTCAAATTTCTCTCCGAGAGGGGAGAATGAGACAGGCAATATGGCTGGGAGTAGACACTCACCTGGGATTATGTAATTAATATTCAGGGGAAGAGTATGATATGACTCCCAATGCAGGCGGTGCATGGCGACGGCTGGGGGCCCCGGATCGTGAGGGCCTGGGTCCCCCAGGCGCCCGTGGTCGGGGGCGTCAGCCGCCAGTGGGGCGGGGCGTGGAGTGGAAGAAACTCTCCCAAGAATTTGGCGGGCTGAAAATGCGTTTCACGCAGGAGCATCCACACCCACGGAATGAGGCCAAGGCAGTTACAGTTACAGGTCAGAATTTAGAGGTCAGATTTATGAGGGGGGAGCCACGGTGAGGTCCACAGGTGGGGAGACTCCGACCTCAGCTTGATGGGGAGACCTGATGCTGCCTCTCAGACGCGTATTTCTCAGCCACCAGAGAAAGTGGAATCACTCCTTAGTGAATGCTTTCATCAAACTTTTGAAAAACCTGTAACGTCCCAGGAAGCAAAATCGAACTGGACAGTTTTTCCCTTTTAAGAGTGTTAAACGTCCTGGAGACAAACAGCAGAAGGCTCAAGGAGTCCAAATACTCAACCTGAAGTTCTTTCTGAACAAGAGATGGTGTATAAGTCACAGGCATAGGAGACAAAACTGAACTAATCACCGCAGCTGTGACTCCTAGCCCTGTAGCATGTCATGCAGGCCCTTTTGCCTTCTCTGCCCTCTGCTGTCCCAGACCCCAAGGCTACAGCCCACCTCCAGTCATCAGCTCCTGCTGACCCATTGCTATGAACTCTGTTTTGGTGGCTCCCTTCTCTCTCAAGTTTTGCTTGTTCTCCTGAAGTCCTGGTCTTTAAGAGCTTATGATCTGCAGGGACAGATTGGCTTTGGGCAGTACATAGTTAACTGTAGCACAGCTTGAAAAATGCTCTGATAGAGGTGGGCAGGCAGTTTGTACATGCGGGTAAGTGCGAGGTCCTCTTTCAATACCATGAATTCAAGTATACATGCTATTTAAAATCTGCAATTCTTTGTCTCTCCAGAGGGTTTTTAGATTAATTTTTTTTCTATTACTTCTTAGTATTTGCTGCATAGTTCAGAGTACTTGATTAAAACTTACCAGGTAGGCTGGGTGCGGTGGCTCACGCCTGTAATCCAAGGACTTTGGGAGGTCTAGGCAGGCGGATCACTTCAGGTCAGGAGTTCGAGACCAACCTGGCCAACATGGTGAAACCCTGTCTCTGCTAAAAATACAAAAATTAGTTGGGCGTGGTGGTGGGCTCCTGTAATCGCAGCTACTCAGGAGATTGAGGCAGGAGAATAGCTTGAACCCAGGAGGTGGAGGTTGCAGTGAGTGAAATGGCTCCACTGCACTCCAGCCTGGGCCATAGAGTGAGACTTCCTCTCAGAACAAAAACAGAAACAATGCACTGGGTCTACCTCCAGCTCTGGAATTTTCCTGGAAGGTCTTCTCATCTGGGCTTCATTTTTCTCACTTTTGAGGATTGTAAACGACATAATTTCCAAGAATTGTTGCCCTACACCTTTAATTCTTTCAAGCAAACATAGCAGAGAAAAATTCTCTTCCCCGCAATGGTGTAAGGAAGTCTCTCACAGAAGGGGACACTTGGGTATGGAGAAGACACAGGGTATGTGTGTATATATGTAATTTTTTTTTTTTTTTTTTTTTTGGAGTTGGAGTTTTGCTCTGTTGTCCAGGCTGGAGCGCAGTGGCAGGATCTCCGCTCACTGCAAGCTCCGCCTCCTGGGTTCACTCCATTCTCCTACCTCAGCCTTCCAAACAGCTGGGACTATAGGCGCCTGCCACCACGCCCGGCTAATTTTTTGTATTTTTAGTAGAAACAGGATTTCACTGTGCTAGCCAGGATGGTCTCCATCTCCTGACTTCGTGATCTGCCCACCTCGGCCTTCCAGAGTGCTGGGATTACAGGTGTGAGCCAGTGAGCCTGGCTGACAGAGGATATATTTTTGAGCTCTACATTTCAGAGTTCTTTTCTCTAGCCCTGGCCTGCGTCCCAAACAGGGAACTTAATTCACTCTATCACTGAAGTATACTCTTGCTTTGAGGCCATTGGTATGTTGTCCTAGAGATTTGCTGTGGCTGCCAGGGGTGTTTCATAGTTAAGAACTGATGCAACCTCTCTTTTGTCAGTTTATGAGTCTATACACCATCTTGTTTCCTTTAGTATTATCTCCCTGGAACTGGAAGGTCAGAGATGAAGTTTTCCTAGATTGTAAGTCTCAGTCTTTGGTATCTACCTTTGTCTGTCTCCCATGTCACCTGCTGTTTTTTTTCCCACCTGTTTTTCATTGTAATGTTTTTATTGGATAGATTTCTATTATTGCAGGCTACCTCAAAATACTTTTGGATGTTGACAGGATATAAGTATGAATAATAGGTAAAAGATAACTTACTCTAGTTCTTTTGAGCAGAGGATTTGGTTTCGATATGTGGCCTAATAAAGCTTTTGTTAAGTCCAAGTACTTTGTGAACTTGTTCCCTTACCTGTAAAATGGAGTTAGTTGTTAGTAATACCTCTTCTGCCTAACTCAGGAGATTGTTTTGAGGATGAAATGAAATCATGAATGTAATGGAATTTTGTAAATTTTAAATGAAATATTGTATTACCTAAGTTTTT
Organism: Trachypithecus francoisi; assembly: GCF_009764315.1. Lineage (NCBI taxonomy): Eukaryota > Metazoa > Chordata > Mammalia > Primates > Cercopithecidae > Trachypithecus > Trachypithecus francoisi. The sequence goes on from NW_022681456.1 coordinate 123,927,397, forward strand.
TTTTAAACGCTGTATTAAGAATGGAATGAATCTGGGTTTTCCTTTGAAATCCCAAATGTTTAATGTACAGAGAAGTTTTAATGTGTCTGTTGGGGAGCTTCATTAGGATTGTTTTCTATCTTTAATTGGCCAGTATTGTTTTATATTTTAGCATTTTTGGGGACTATCAAAATTTGTGTTTCAGTTATCATTAATATTTTACAAAGTTATTGAATGTGCATGATTTAGTCTTTAACAATCTCTTCAATTATTTACATTCCCATGTAAAAAATGAAGTAATGAAGGTCCATGTAAATAACATTCCCATGCTTTAATGAAGCATAATTTCTTGACATTGCAGTTTCTAAGTGCCCTGTCTTGAGGTTGGGAAAGCTAAAGGACACTTAAAGGGCAGTCAGAGGTCAAGGTTAGCAAAGCATCCCCTTTGACATTTGAAATCCAGCAGCAGGTATCACAGTGAACCCCATTCCAGCATCCAGGAAGTTTCTCTGCCCTGCCTCTCCTCCAGCCACCTCGGAATCTGTGTCTGCAGTGTTGGTCCTGCTTTCCTGTCTCTCCTCTGCCTTTTCTTTCTCTTCACCAACTTCTACCAAGTGGCTCTGATATCCCAGACAGTGGCAGTGGGAGTGCAAAGGCTAATAAACCCGGCCTTGGTCCTCAGAGAATTTATATTTTCTGTGCAGATATTAAGTTATACTGTCATATATAGTGTTCACTAACATTGATACAGATTTCCTGTGAAGTGCAGAAGCACCATCGTAGAAGCAGAGATGCAGAGGCAGCACTGGTGACTCACACATGGAGAGCTGGAGTTCTTGGTCTAGTGGGATAAACTGACCTGGACATCATTTCAGTGCAGCGGAGTGAGTGCTGGGATGGGCTCCCTCGGGGCATCTGGGGCTGGGTTTGTCTGGTGTTTAGTCTCCTGCCTGGTCCTTAGAGTTTATCAGTAAGATGAGCATTGGGAGGTTTCTAAGTGAAAGGAAAGGCAATCACTTACCTGAAACCTGAAATTTGTAGGTGTTCCGGGCCATTTGTAATTCACTGAATCTGTTTTGTCAGAGCAAGTCTATCATCTCTTTTGGATGGAGTGTGGCCAGCCCTGCCTTGCGATGTAAGGAAATCAGGAAACGCTTGTCAGGTGACAACACCGTGCCAGACACTCTTCTAGGGGTTTCCACATAAATCACTGTATTCATTTCTGTTGCTGCTTTACCACATTTCCACATATTTCGTGGCTTAAAACAATTGTAATTGTATCATCTCACAGTTCTGTGGGGCAGAAGTCTGACGTGGGTGTCACTGGGCAAAAATCACCATGTGATCTGGGCTGCATTCCTCATTGGAGAATTGTTTCCAAGCGCTTTTGGCCAAATCTAGTTCCTTGTGGTTGCAGGACTGAGGTGTCTGTTCCCTTGCTGGCCATCTGTCAGGGGCTGCCCTCAGCTCCTGAGGCCTCTATCTGGTCTTTGCACATGGTCCCATCAGCTCAGGACTAGCTAGGCCAGGGACCTGGTCAGGCTCTCCAGTTCCCCTGTGTGCATTTCTCTTCTTCCACTCGGAGAAAGTTCTATGCCCTATTTTAAAATATTTTTTTGAGATGGAGTCTCGCACTGTTGGCCAGGCTGGAGTGCAGTGGCCTGATCTCAGCTCGCTGCAACCTCTACCTCCCGGGTTCAAGTGATTCTCCTGCTTCAGCCTCCTGAGTGGCTGAGACTACAGGTGCCCGCCAGAATGCCCGACTAATTTTTGTATTTCTAGTAGAGATGGGGTTTCACCATTTTAGCCAGGGTGGTCTCCATCTCTTGATCTTGTGATCCGCCTGCCTTACCCTCTCAAAGTGCAGAGATTACAGAGGTGAGCCACCTCACCTGGCCAGTTCTATGATCTTAGAGGCTCATGGGATTAGATTGGAACTCCCTGGATAGCCCAGGATACTTCTCCTAAGGCCTGTGGCAAAGCCCTTTTGCTGCGTGACATAGTCACAGATCTCGGGTGTTGGAATCTCCCACCACAGTTACCGATCCACTTACTACAGCAGCCTGGGAGGTGCTTTTCATTGCCTCAGGTTAACAGATACCATTTTTTTTTTTTTTTTTTTTTTTTTGCAAATTGGCAGGAACATGAAGATCCTTCTTTTTTTTTTTTTTTAGATGGAGTCTCATTCTGTTGCCCGGGCGGGAGTGCAGTGGTGCGATCTTGGCTCACCACAACTTCCACCTCCTGGGTTCAAGCAGTTTTCCTGCCTCAGCCTCCTGAGTAGCTGGGACTACAGGCACGTGCCACCAAGCCCGGCTAATGTTTGGATTTTTAGTACAGACGGGGTTTCAGTATGTTGACCAGACTGGTCACAAACTCCTGACCTCATGATCCACCCACCTTGGCCTCCCAAAGTGATAGGATTACAGGCATGAGCCACCGCACCCACCCATGAAGATCCTTCTTAAATGAAAAAACCATTCCTCTGACTTGATGTGAGGCTGTTGGTGAGATTGATAGCAGTGGAGACAGGTCCGTCAGAAATGGAGCTAAACTTTGTGTTTTGGAGTATTTTGATGGCCTGCCCTGATGATGTAAGTTTTGCTAAGAAGTCGTTAGAGTAATTCATCTACTGGAAGAAACACCCATATGGGGAATTTGAGACCTTGCCTTTTCAAGTTTTACACAAAGGACTCTCCATGGGTGAAAAGGACATGATTCCAGGTCCATTCCTAGAATGGAAACAGCTGCATCAACCCAACAGCGATTCACATTCCTGAGTTTGAGAGAATCCGATTGTTTCAAGGCTGAAGCCAAAAGCCCAATAAACAATGTTTGTACCTTTTTCCATAGTTAGGAGTTAGGTGCATCCTGTGGTCAAGAAAATAACTGATGGTGGTCACCAAGTAGTTTAAAACCAAGCAGGACCTCATTTTATCATGTGGGTGTTTTTGATTTTTTAAATGAAGTTTTTATTTTCCTGTGCAATAAATGACAAGCTCTGACTTGAAATACATTTCCTTTAATAAACCAGAATCTAGGGCCGGGCGCGGTCGCTCACACCTGTAATCCCAGACTTTGGGAGGCCGAGGAGGGCAGATCATGAGGTCAGGAGATTGAGACCAACCTCGCTATAGTCAAACCCTGCCTCTACTAAAAATACAAAAAATCAGCTGGGCATGGTGGCAGGTGCCTGTAGTCCCAGCTACTCGGGAGGCTGAGGCAGGAGAATGGCGTGAACCCGGGAGGCGGAGCTTGCAGTGCGCCGAGATCACACCACTGCACTCCAGCCTGGACGACAAAGCGAGACTCTGTCTCAAAAAAAAAAAAAAGAAAAAATAAAGAAATCAGAATCTATAATCCTAAGGTTCTTAACCCAGCTTTCAGAAATTTATGACATCCCCAAAATCCTGTGCAACAATTTTGTGGATATGCATCCATGTGTGTTTATGGGGAGATGATTTATAGCTCTCCATACATTTTCAAAGTGGTTGGATTCCAAAAAATTTTAGAATACACCACTTGGGCCTGGTGTGGTGGCTCACATCTGTAACCCCAGCACTTAGGGAGGCTGAGGCAGTAGGATCCACTGAGGTCAGGAGTTTAAGACCAGCAACATAGCGAGACCTCCAACTGTACCAAAAAAAAAAAAAATGCTGGACGTGGTGGTGCACACCTGTGGTTCTAGCTGCTCGGGAGGTTGATCACCTGATCCCAATAATTTGAGGCTGTAGTAAGTTAGAATTGCACCACAGCACTCCAGCCTGGGCAACAGAGGAAGACCCTCTCTCAAACAAAAACAAAAAACCGTATCACTTAGTATACTATTGTTGTTGGTCAAGTATCAGATTTTGTTTAAAAATTAAATACTCTTCTTTTTTTTTTTTTTTTTTTTTTTTTTGAGACGGAGTCTCCCTCTGTCACCCAGGCTGGAGTGCAGTGGCGTGGTCTCAGCTCACTGCAAGCTCTGCCTCCTGGGTTCACACCATTCTCCTGCCTCAGCCTCCTAAGTAGCTGGGACGCTGGGACTACAGATGCCCGCCACCATGCCTGGCTAATATTTTGTATTTTTAGTAGAGATGGGGTTTCATCGTGTTAGCCAGGATGGTCTTGATCTCCTGACCTCGTGGTCTGCCCACCTTGGCTTCCCAAAGTGCTGGGATTACAGGTAAATACTCATTTTTAGCAAAGTTGTACAGGCATACAGCTCTAAGAGTCAGAAATTAACAAGACTTAGGACAAAACCCAGCAATCCCCTACCTTACCCTTCTCTATCTGATCCCTGCTCCTTGGAGGTTACTGTGTTTATGTTTTAGCTTGTTTTTCTTGATTGTGTGAAAGACAGGGAAATGTCCTACTGTGGAAGACAAGGATTCAGGCTGCTTTCCCTCCCCACTCCTCCTGTTGCCCACGTTTTTCTCCCCCATCCTCCCAGTATAATTGTTGTGATAGTGAGGCCAGGCATGGTGGCTCGTGACTTATCTCAGATATTTGGGAGGCTGAGGCGAGCAGATCACTTGAAGCCAGGAGTCGAAGGCCAGCCTGGCCAACACAGTGAAACCCTGTCTCTACTAAAAAATGCCAAAATTAGTCAGTTGTAGTGTCGCACACCTGTAGTCCCAGCTACTCAGGAGGGTGAGGCACAGGAATTACTTGAACCTGGGAGGTGGAGGTTGCAGTGAGCTGAGATCGCACCACTGCACTCCAAACTGGGCAACAGAGGTAGACTGTGTCTCAAAGAAAATTATCATGATAGTGGGATACATAGTACAATAGTGTATCTATTTAGTATTCTTCCTGTTTTTTGGCCCGGAGCTTCTAAAACAATTGTAGCTTCCTGAGCGATAGGAACATCATTGGTTATAATATTTGGTCTTAGGTTTCAATACCTGACACAAGAGCTTCTAAGACTTTTGGAATCTCTGGGGTGATAGGAGTGTCTTTTGTATGATAATGAGATGACAGGTGGCCTTGGGCCCCTGGACAGGTTCAGGATCAGGGCTGGTTGCCAGAAAGATGAGTCATGATTAAAGAGTTGGATGTATCAGCCTCACCCCTACCTCTGGGAGGGGAGACGAGACAGGCTGGAGATTGAGCTAGTCATGGGTGGCCAATGACTTAATCATGTCTGTTATGAAAACTCCGTAAAATCCTCTAAATATTGGGTTTGGAGAGCTTCTGGTTTGGTGAACTCATTTGGTGCTGGGGAAGAGGCACTTCCAGGGACGGCATGGGAGCCCCGACCTCTCTGCCCCATGGTGTGCTCTGTGCGTCTCTTGCATTTGGCTGTTCCTGTGTTCTCTTCTTTGTAATAAACCGGTAAGGGTAAGTAAGTGCCAAGCACTTTGCGTCTGTCACCTCAGGTGTTGTGGGCAGTTGACCGGTTAAAGAATGCATTGCTATTATGTGAGGAACATTGGCCTTTGAAAAAGCAGAACTAGATCCACGTTCTTGCCTGGTAACTGTAACTATCATCTAGTTTGTAAAGGGGAATGCAGTTCACTGAAAACTTCTTATGACAGTGGGAAAGGATTGGGGAGTCTGCATTGTTTGTGTCATATAGGTCGTATGAAAGAACATTTAGGCTGGAGGGAGACTTTTCATCTCTCTAACTTTACTTTCACAGGACAATTCCATCATGATTTGAAGATTTTTGAGTCAAAACGACATTGTTCTGCTATGTGTTTTGGGGCAAATTTATACATACAATTTGCTTAAATATTTCAGAGAATACAAGAATATATGTGTTGGGTAAAAATCTGAAATTTGCATTCCCCCTTCTCTAGAAGTAACCATTGTGAACAGTTAAGTCTGTATTCCAGCTATTTTGTATATTATAAATACACTGTGAATATATGAGTGTATATATACATATATGTTTTATTTTTAGAGATGAAATATTGCTCTGTTGCCCATGCTTGTCTCAAACTCCTGGGCTCAAGTGACCCTCTGGCCTCACCCTCCCAAAGTTTTGGAATTACAGGTGTGAGCCACCGCGCCTGGCCTGCATGAGTATATTTAGTAATTGCTAAGTTACTCTGTTCAATACGTGTCTGTTGAACTCCCCCATGTGCCAAGCTTTGTTCTAAATATCTTTTATGCACTAATTCACTTAATTTTTAGAGCAACTCTATTATTGTGGCCCTTTTACAGTGAGGAAACTGAACCACAGAGAGGCTGGGGACGTTGTTTAACATCACACAGCCAGTGCTGTTGGAATTGAGGTTTGAACCCAGACAGCCTGCTTCAGATCTCTTACCTGTTATCATAGATGATACACCCAAACCTGAGGGCCACCTCCCAAGCCTTGCCTGAGCTCTGTGAGAGCCATGTATGTGAGGTTTCCTTCCTCTTTAAGAACACAAGTCTTGGAATTGTCCCAGACCCTGGTGGGACCTCTTGAGGACCAAAAACAGGGATTCTTCAAGCCTGCCCCAAGGCCAGATCTCTGATTTAGCTACTTGGAAGGTAGACGTGGGAGACAGTAATTTTGCCAGAACAAAAAGTCAGGATTGCTGGGCTGACTCAGCCAGATGCGGATTACAAAGTGTAATCCCAGCACTTTGGGAGGCCAAGGCAGGTGGATCACCTGAGGTCGGGAGTTCAAGAGCAGCCTGGCCAACAAGTTGAAACTCTGTCTCTACTAAAAATATAAAAAACAGCTGGGCGTGGTGATGGGTGCCTGTAATCTCAGGTACTTGGGAGGCTGAGGCAGGAGAATTATTTGAACCCAGGAGGCAGAGGTGGCAGTGAGCTAAGATTGCACCATTGAACTCCCACTTAGGTGACAGAGTGAGAATCTGTCTCAAAAAAAAAAAAAAAAGGAGGAAGGGTAATAGCTGGGCTGACTCATCCTAGGGAAGAGGCCCTATAGCAGCCGTAGGACCTTGGGCACTTGGGTGGAAAAGAAGGAAGGAAAAGATTCACCCATGGCGGTGACCTGGACTGCAGAAACCACACTAAACAGTCCACATTCTGGAGCCTGGCCACCCCATTTGCTTCTTTTCTCCTTGGGTAGAGGGTGTGGGGAGCTTTCTACCCTGGAGGCTGAGCAGCGCAGCTTCTAACCAGGGTAGGCATTTGTCTGTCCCTGAGAATACAGACAGCATTCTCATAACCAGCCCAAATACTCCTGAACAGCTTTTTGTAGGGTGGGGGGGGGCGGGGCAGAGGGTCATTTTGACTCATAGGTACCTTTTCCACTTTCACTGCTGATAACCGTGTTACAGATTCAAGTTTTTGTTTTTGATACTGAAGAGGGCTTAAGAGAGTGAGCTATTATAGCACATCTAAGTCTGCTAAAATAGAACCACGGGGTAGTGTAGGAAAATCTCTTCTAAATTATGGATCATATATGGTGAACGTTAGAAGCCATGTGTACCTAAGTTGAAAAATCAAAACGTGTCTTGTATTTGGGTGACCCCGGTAAGTCTGGATCCCACTGCACCTTGTGTGAACACAGGATGCTGAGGTGTAGGGATCAACAGGCTTTTTCTAGATGTCTTGTGCTTCTCCTTTGGGGTAAAGTGGGGTGACAGTAGGAGCGCACAGCTGTTGGGCCTCTAATATTTGTCAGCTGTTTTACATGTGGGATTCCATTTAACGCAATCTTGGAGGTAAAATTATTTTATTGAAGAGAAGATAGAGGCTTAGAGAAGTTAAGAAAATTGTTCAGGGTCACGTCATTTGTTGTTGTTGCTGTTTTTTTTTTTTTTTTTTCGAGACAGAGTTTTGCTCTTCTTGCCCAGGCTGCAGTGCAATGGCACGATCTCAGCTCACCACAACCTTTGCTTCCCAGGTTCAAGTGATTCTCCTGCCTCAGCCTCCTGAGTAGCTGGGATGAGAGGCATGCACCACCATGCCAGGCTGATTTTGTATTTTTAGTAGGGACGAGGTTTTTCCATGTTGGTTATGCTGGTCTTGAACTCCCAACCTTGGGTGATCCACCCAACTCGGCCTCCCCAAGTGCTGGGATTAGAGATGTGAGCCACCACGCCTGGTCAAGGCCATGTGATTTCTTAAGTGGAAAGAAAAAGTACTTGATGAACTCAGAAGTTTGATTTCAAGGCCCTTGATCTTTCCATAACACTGGTTCCTTCCCTGGTTGGTCGGAGTGAAGGAAGAATTCAAGGAAGCTGTGTTTTGTGGAAAGAAGACCTGAGGGGTGTATGGTCTTTCCAGGCTTGGAATCTGCCATGTTGGGCTTCTGAATTGTATAGCTTGGCCATATAGAGAGAAGCCCGTCATTTAAGACTTATTCTTTGGGGGAAATAAAGGAAGGCCACCCACATGAGACAGGCAGAGGCGACTTTCTCAGAGCTGCTGTGGCAAGGGAGTTGGCACCGTCACTTGCGTGTGGCAGAGACTGACATGTAAGTGAGTGGCGGATGAGGAGTGGGGAAGCTTCAGGATGGAAAAGAACAGCTCCCAGTGGAGGCTGTTGTGGGGTCTGGAGGTGGCTGTGCAGAAGAGGGGTGTCCTATGTGATTGGTTAGCGGTGCATTTGGCTCTCTCTGAATGATCCTAACTGAAAATAGGGGCCAAAATTACGGTGGTTGTCAGTTTTGAGTCAAGTCCTGGCCACGTGGGACAGAGTTGTGGTTTAGTTTCTGGGTTGTTGAGAGAGAGCAGTCTGGCTTCCTGTTTGATGTACTAGCCTGGCTGGCCTCCTGGCTGTTTCCTGTAGATAGGGGTTTGGTTTCCTGGGTGGGCAGCTACAGGTTGTGGTCTGAGTTCTGTCTTTATACATATGATCAGGCATGGCCTGTGTGTATATTCAGCCCCTCATTTTTCTTGTCAGTAAAAATATCAAATGACAAGTTGGATACATTGGGAACTTTTTAGATGTCTGTGTCCCCTGGAGGAAGTTTTCACGTTCACATTTAATCAGAATGAAGATAAACAATTGGGCCATTTATCTTGAAGATTTAAAATAGGAAATCTTCAACAATACTACCTCAGCGCCATTGCCTGTCTGTACATCGTTAGGGAATGTGTTTTTATCCACCGCCGGCTCATCGTCCTCCAGTTTGTGGTTGATCCACTTCTCTATACATCTTGTCTTGTGTGCATCTCATTGTTTGCTAGTGTTAGCTTTCTCCTTTGTCAGTGTAGTTTATTTGTGTAGCCTCTCTTGGTGGGAAGTTATTTGTGGAATTTGTGAATGGAAGGGACCTTGGAGGTCTGCCAGGTCAGCCCAGTGACTTTCAAGATAAATGGAAATACAGGGAACGGTTCCAGCTTCTTTGGTGGCCAAACCAGGAATAGAGAGCAGTGTTCTTTGTGCCACAATGTCATTGGAAGACAACTCAATGTGGGCCTAAAATGCAGAGTAACTAACTTTCATTTATCTCTGCTTCTGACTCTTGTTATCAGACATTTTAAATGACTTTAATGTGTTAGCAGAAATAGAAAAGTCCTGACTTGTTTACATAGAAGGTACTTTGTCGCCTACTCATTTGGTTGCTTTTTCAACAGGATTGAAAAGACATTGTTATAAACTGAATGTTTATGTCTCCCCCAGATTCTTGTACTGGAGCCCTAACTGCCAGTGTGATGGTAGTGGGGGATAGGACTTTTGGGAGGTGATTAGGGTTAGATGAGGTCATGAGCATGGGCCCTGGTCTGACAGGATTAGTGCCCTTAGAAGAAGAGAAACCAGGCCGGGCGTGGTGGCTCACACCTGTAATCCCAGCACTTTGGGAGGCCGAGTGGGCAGATCATGAGGTCAGGAGATTGAGACCATCCTGAAACCCTGTTTCTACTAAAAATACAAAAATTAGTTGCGTGTGGTGGCACGTGCCTGTAATCCCAGCTACTCGGGAGGCTGAGGCAGGAGAGTTGCTTGAACCAGGGAGTCGCAGGTTGCAGTGAGCTGAGATTGTGCCACTGCACTCCAGCCTGGTGACAGTGTGAGACTCTGTCTCAAAAAAATAAAAATAAAAAGAGAAAGCAGAGAGCTCCCACTGCCCTGGTGTGAGGAAACGAGAGAAAGGTGGCTGTCTGCAAGCCAGGAAGAGGTCTCTGTCCTGGAACTGAGTTGGCTGACACCTTGATCTTGGACTTCCAGCCTCCAGAGCTGTGAGAAATAAACTAATGTTTAAACCACACAGCCTACGGTGTTTTTTATGGTATTTGCCTATGGTATTATGGCCATCTGATTTGACTGATACAGAGATGGTTCCAGAATACTGTAGCCTGTGTTTAAGTTGGTGATGCCATGAAAATAAATGTGGTAGTTCATTCCTTTATATAAAGATAGCGCTGTGAACCCAGGGCCTTTGCTCACGTCTTAGTTGAGTCTTGTCTTCTTATAGTAGCTTCCTAATTTCTCTTTTCCCCCTCTTACTTATATTATATATCTGGATTAAATCATATATGGTATGATTTTATACTTTATACAAACTTTTAGTGATTTTATTTCATTTTATTCGATTTTTGAGACATGCCCTTGCTCTGTTGCTCAGGCTGGAATGCAGGTGTGCCATCACAGCTCACTGTAACCCTAAATTCCTGGGCTCAAGTAATCCTCCCACCTCAGCCTCCTGAGTAGCTGGGACTACAGGTGTGCTATCCTGCCTAGCTAATTTTTAAAATTTTTTAAGGACAGAGTCTTGCTGTGTTGTCCAGGGTGGTTTCAAACTCCTGGCCTCAAGCAGTCCTCTCGCCTCGGTCTCTCAAAACACTGGATTACAGGCATGAGCCACCACACCCAGCCCAGTGATTTTTCATTGTTAAGATCAAGGACGGGTTCCCTGGCTTGGCATTCAAGGCTCGTGATCTCGGCGTGATATGCAAGTTTGGGTTTCAGTGTTTCCATTCCCGCCATCAGCCTTGCACTCCAGCTTGTTGCCTAAGCCCTGTTCTGAAGCCCAGCCTGAGAGCTGCACTTAGAATTTATACCTTCTCATCTCTTCGTCGTCTTCGCCTATGTTCTTATCTCCATCTGGGACATCATCTCCACACTTCTGTCTCTTTAAATCTTCTCTATCCTTCAAGACTTGAAATACTCACTTCCTTTACACGATCCCCGCTCTGACATCCAAGCTAGAGTTAATCTTTTTCCTTTGAACGCTGATAGTGCTTAATGTTTTTCATCCTTTAATTATGCAGCAGTCCTGTGTGTTACATATTATTATTTCCCCGGTTTTTCATAGTTACTTTGAAAATATTTGCCGTAGTCATATATTTTGAATATGTAATATGAGTGACATTCAAAAGGTCCTGGAGAGTGAAAGGCAGTCCTACTCCAGTCACTGCCCTGTGACCACTGCTGCCAGTTTTGTTTTTTTGTTTGTTTGTTTGTTTGTTTGTTTTTCCAAGATGGAGTCTTGCTCTGTCACCAGGCGGGTGTGATCTCAGCTGACTGCAACCTCCGCCTCCCGGGTTCAAGCGATTCTCCTGCCTCAACTTCCTGAGTAGCTGGGACTACAGGCGTGCGCCACCTCGCCCAGATAATTTTTGTATTTTTAGTAGAGACAGGGTTTCACCATGTTGGCCAGGATGGCCTGGATATCTTGGCCTCGTCATCCACCTGCCTCAGCCTCTCCAAGTGCTGGGATTACACGTGTGAGCGACTGCGCCCAGCCTATGTGTCTTCTTTTTAAAAACACAGATGTTGGCATAAGATAAACACTGTTTTCCACCAGTTCCCCACTGGTAAGTATTTAGGTTGTTCCCAACCGTTTGGATTAATCAATGCTGAGTTGTACGTAATTCTTGCATATTTGCATGAATATGTTCATAGGATGCATTGCTAGAAATGGAATTGTGGGATCCAGCGTTCTGCACATTTTAAGTGTTGATGGGTGTTGCTCGATTCCCTTCCATTAGGGCCATACCGTTATCTCACTGTCAATGTGTAAGGGCGCCTATTTCTATTTCCTTGCCAACAGTTTCTTCTCAGCTGTTTTCTTTGACATCACACACACACAAATAGCCCTATTGTTCCAAAAACATGGACATTCTACATTTCTACTTAAAGTGTGCGCACACTGACTGAAGCTCTGTGTTGCAGTGATGTGTGCTGCTACGATTGTAGCTCTGTTTTGAATTTGCTAGCCAGGCTATGGCTTTCCAGTCAGGTATTTTTTGTTTTGTTCATGCTGTTGCCACCGTTGGGGTGTGTGAATTTCCCTCCACTGCCCAGCCAGATTTCCTTTCTGGTAGACGGGCTTAGTGTCTCATCCGGCAGACCAGTTTCCTAGCGACCTGGGCCGAGTGTCTCATCCAGCAGCCCTGTTTCCTGGTGATCTGGGCCGAGTGTCTCATCCGGCAGCCCTGATTCCTGGTGACCTGGGCTGAGTGCCTCCATGAGAAGTTGCACCCATCTTCTCCAGTAGTGCATCTTTTCACAGCAAGCAAAGCATTTTCACCACGTTTCTAGTGGGACAGGCACTAGCTCTTTTCTGGGCATCAGAAGGCCTGGCTTTGTTCTGGTTCAAGCAACAGCTGGTGAGTTACCAAAGACAAGTCGCATCCGGCCCCTGGTCCTTTGTTTATAAATAGAATCACAGTCCGAGTGGGCATCACTGCCCTGGTCTCTATGCAGTGCTGAGTGTTGTGGGGATGATGGCTAAGTGTCAGGGTGCATTTCCACCACTAGGGGATTACGGGCCAGCCAAAGACACAGGAGGAAAGCTAACAGCCCCGGGCAGGTGCACAGAACCAGAGGAGTTTGGAAGGGTGGTTCCAAGCTCCTTGTGTGATTGATGTGATCACAATAAACATTTTATCTCTAAGTCTTGGGCCATTGGACCAAGAGAAGAGAGCTGGTATTGAGTTGTAGTGAGAGGTGCGTGGTTCTTGTGCCTGCTGAGCCTGGCTTGGACTCAATTCCATTGAGTCCCTTCCATTTTACCTTCTGTTTCCACCTTTTTCATGCTCCTGCTTGTTTCTCCAAAAAAATGCAATAAATTCCTTTCAAAAACTTTACAAAAGCCATAGATGCTTATGAAATAGTTCAGGCCGGGCGCGGTGGCTCAAGCCTGTAATCCAGCACTTTGGGAGCCGAGACGGGCGGATCACGAGGTCAGGAGATCGAGATCATCCCGGCTAACACGGTGAAACCCCGTCTCTACTAAAAATACAAAAATCTAGCCGGGCGACGTGCGGGCGCCTGTAGTCCCAGCTACTCGGGAGCTGAGGCAAGAATGGCGTAACCCGGGAGGCGGAGCTTGCAGTGAGCTGAGATCCGGCACAGCACTCCAGCTGGGCACAGAGGGAGACTCTGTCTCAAAAAAAAAAAAAAAAAAAAAGAAAAAATAGTTCAAATGATATGGAAGACAGAAAGATAGTGAGTGTTTCTCTTTTTGTGTGTTTGGATGAATGTGTCTTTGGGGTAGTCACTATTAACACTGGGTATATTTCCTTCCAGATCTTTTCTAGTGTACCTACAAATATGTATGTACACATTGTAAAAAACAAAATAGTACCTGATAAACATTGAGTCCCCCTACTCCCACTGCACAGTCTACATGGACATCCTTTCATGGTGATACGATGAGACCTGATCGACTCCTTTTGTTCGCTGGAGTGCTAGGTAATAATAGCTACAGAGAACTCACCTTCTGTGGGCATTTACCATGTGACAGGGTCTGTGCTCCAGGCAGGCTACATGAAGTGGGTCTTAAGGCTTTTTACAACATTTCTATGGGTTGTTAACATTTTGCAAATGATAGAATTGCAGTAGAGAGAAGCAAAGCTGCTTGCTGAAACTCATGGCACGATTCCCGAGAGAGAGAGAACACTTTTAAAACATTGTTGTTATAGTCAGGTGATTTACGATCATTTCAAGAAATAGTGCATTCAGTGAATACATTTCAGGGTCTGGTACAGTCTGGGAGCTGTTCCTGAAAATGCACTGGGCTAGAGGTAAGGGAGTGGTCCATTGGCACTGGGCTCCTAGTGCAAGGAGGGAGGTCCCTGGGAGAGGAGTCATGGAGAGGAGGACTCGGAACAAACCTTGCAACATCCATTTCTGCTGAGTCTGGTCCGAGGTCTGGTTCTTGACATGTACACTTTTCAGAGATTCTTGGTTTTGATTTTTATCATGGCTCACCTGAACAGCCATGGTTTGAAACTGCCTGGAGATGTGGTCTGGCAGGCCAGTGCTATGCCCATCCTTCCCGCTCCTGCAGGAGGGGAGTCAGCCTGGGACTAGAGGGCTTCGCCTGTAATCAGCTATCTCATAATAAGTGGATTTGATGCTGGTTTCGCTAGGTCAGGAAATTTCTCATTTGGAAGGAAAACTGATACTTGTTTTTGGGTTTTGCTGAGGAACCACAGGGTTTAGAGCAGGGACTGGAAATTTGTTGAGACACACGTGAGTGCACTCAAACATCTTCCATGAAACGTGGAAATAAGGACAGTGTTTCAGAGAGGTCCATGCCTTTGGGAAATAAATATTTCTGTAACAGAATGGCACTGGATATCTGCTGTATTTTTTTCTCTGCTATTTTGGCAAGATTTATTTGGGTGTGTGTCTCCTGTACAGAAGGTATGACATCAGTTTTTGCCAACAAGTATTTACAGCCGTTGGTGCCTCCTATGTGGGTCACTTTTGTGCCGTGGTTTCTTTGGGGAAATTGTAGGTCTCCTACCCAAAGCACATTGCCCATTTCAAGGTGCTCCTGGTTTCTGAACACCTGTGGCAGTGCCTTCCATATGGGTGAAGCCAGCCGAGAAAGTGCCCCTCCCCAGGAGGTGGGGACTGGTGATTGCCTGAGTGAGGAGGCCAGGGATGAGCCCTGGACTAGAAGTTGTGACCGGCTGCTTTTCCTTCCCCTCCTCTCCCTCCTATTTTCCCACCACCCCCCTTTTTAAAAATTTCTTATTAAAAATTAAACAATTATTTTAGTTTCCTTTATTCGCTATTCTTGCTAATCATATGCAGAGTGAGCCTGGGACAGTGGAAAGGAAAGTTGTGCTTGGCTTCAGATGATCCTACCAGCCCCGCATTGAGGGGCTTCCGCTAGGCAGCATTGTGAAGTGGTGTTGTGGACGTTCTCCTTTGAGTCCTCAGCGTTAACCAGCAGAGGCAGATGGTATTTAGTCCTGGCTAATGTTGAGGAAGTTGAGCTCAAAGTAGCTAAGGGAACTTCCCAAAGTCACATAGGAAGAAGCAGAGTAGAACCAAACACAGATTGTCTCAGAATCAGGCAGGTTGTCTGATTCCAAAATGGGCTCTTAATTTTTGGAGGTTGAAAAGCTGACAGACACAGATATTTCTTTTTTTTTTTTTTTTTGAGCTAGGGTTTTGCTATGCTGCCTAGGCTGGTCTAGGCTCAAGCTGTCCTCCTGCCTTAGCGTTCTGAGTGCTGGGCTTACAGGTTTGTGTTACCAAACCCAATCAAACAGGCATTTCTTGAAAGAAGACATACAAATGGCCAAAAAATATGTGAAAAAAATGCTCAGTATCACTTATAATCAGAGAAATGCAAATCAAAACCACAGTGAGGTATCATCTCAGCTGTTAGGATGAGTATTATCAAAAAGACAAAAAATAACAAGTGCTGGCGAGGATATGGAGAAAAGGGAGCTCTTACACACTGTAAGGGGTGTACACTAGAGCAGCTGGCTGGGCGCGGGGTGCACACTGACATCCCAGCACTTTGGGAGGCCGAGGCAGGGAGATCACCTGATGTCAGGAGTTTGAAACCAGCCTGGCCAACATGGTGAAACCCCGTTTCTACTAAAAACACAAAAAATTAGCTGGGAGTGGTGGATCACACCTGTAATCCCAGCACTGTTGGGCGGCTGAGGTGGGTGGGTCACTTGAGGCTAGGAGTTCAAGACCAGCCTGGCCAAGGTGGTGAAACCCCATCTCTACTAAAAAGTACAAAAATTTTCCCAGTGCAGAGGCGGGCGCCCCTAATCCCAGCTACTCGGTAGGCCAAGGCATGAGGACCACTGGAACCCGGGAGTCGGATGCTACAGTAAGCAAGCTCAGATTGCACCACTGTACTCTAGCCTGGGCAACAATGAGCCTCTGTCTCAAAGAGAAAAAAGAAAAAGAGTAAGAGTAAGCTAGGGCACCCACTATGGCAAACAGTATGGAGGTTCCTCAGAAAACTGCAAATGAAATTACAGTGTGATCCAGCAGTCCCACTACAGTGTAGATACCCAAAGAAAAGGAAATCAGTGTCGGAGGGGCATCTGCACCTGTGTTACCCGCAGCACTGTTCACCATAGCCAAGATATGGAACCAGCCTTGGTGTCTAACAGCAGATGATGGATAGAGAAAATGTGGTCTTGATACACAGTGGAGTACTATTCAGCCATAACACAGGATGAAGTCCTGTTATTCTCAGCAACGTGGATGGAGCTGGAAGATATTATGAAATAAGTCATGGACAGAAGGTTACACAGCACATGTTCTCTTATGTGGAAGGCAAAAAAGAGTGGATCTCATGGAAGTTGAAAGTAGACAGAGGCTCCTAGAGGGTGAGAAGGGTGGGGGAAGAGAGAGATAGGGAGAAATTTGTTAAGGATACAAAATTATAGCTGGATAGGAATAAGTTCTAGTGCTCTATAACATAAGATGACTATAGTTAACAAGCATACATAGTTTCAGGCTGGGCCCAGTGGTTTATGCCTGTAATCCTTGCACTTTGGGAGGCTGAGTTGGGTGGATCACTTGAGGTCAGGAGTTTGAGACCAGCCTGGCCAACGTGGTGAAACCCTGTCTCTACTAAAAATACAAAAAGTAGCCGGGCATAGTGGTGGGTGCCTGTAACCCCAGCTACCAGGGAGGCTGAGGCAGGAGAATACTTTGAACCTGGGAAGCAGATGTTGCAGTGAGCTGAGATCACACCACTGTACTCCAGCCTGGGCAACAGAGCAAGACTTTGTCTCAAAAAAAAAAAAAATATATATATAGTTCCAGATAATTGGAGGAAGGGTATTGAACGTTACCAACGCAAAGAAATGATAAATGTTTGAGATGGCAGATATGCTAATTATGCTGATCACATATATTACATGTATTATAACATCACTATGTGTACTCCATACATATGTACAGTACACAATTATGTGTCAATTAAAAAAAAAAGCTGAACTTAGATTGGAATGGCTATGAAGTAGCTAACTTTTTCATATTTTCGATAGAGACCCTAGGCATTTATTTTAAGTAAACTACCCTTGGCTTCAGGAAATGTTTAGTATTTAAATTTTAGCCTTGCATTTTATAATGCACAGAGATAAAACTGTAGGCTTGCTTTAGATACAGTCACAGGGGTTTGCCGTGATGACTTTTTTATGGAATAATGGGGAAATATGCCTTAATTAATAAGCATACATGCTCATTTTTCTCCCTCGTACACATTTTTAGTTGTTGTCTAGGCATAGTGATATTTATGTAAACAGTATGCGATATCTTAGGTAGGAATCAGAATTTTAAGGTAAGAATACTTAGAGTGATATATTTTTCAAACTTTCAAACTGGACATTTTACATGTCCATTATATAACTGTAATTAAATTTTCAAAAAGACAATACCTGTCTTTAATATGGATGATGCTCTAGCATTTATTTTTCTTTTTTTTTTGGAGACAGGGTCTCACTTTCTCCCAGTCTGGAGTGTAGTGGTGCAATCATGGCTCACTGCAGCCTCAGCCTCGTAGGCTCGAGAGATCCTCCCACTTCAGCCTCCCAAGTAGCTGGGACCACAGGTGTACAACACCACGCCCAGCTAACGTTTAAAATTTTTTGCAGAGACAGGACCTCCCTCTGTTGCTCAGGCTGGTCTGGAATTCCTGGGTTCAAGTGATTCTCCTGCTTCATCCTCCCAAAGTGCTGTGATTGCAGGCATGTGCCACTGCCTGGCCCCATATAAGTGGGATGATGACTTTAGCCTAGGAGTTCCACACCAGCCTGGGTAACATAGCACAAGACCCTGTCTCTACAAATCTAAAAACATTAACTGCTCATGGTGACACCTGCCTGTGGTCCCAGCTACTCCAGGAGGCTGAAGCAGGAGGATAACTTGAGCCCAGGAGTTGAGGCTGCAGTGAGCTCTGATCTTGTCATTATGTTCCAGCCTGGGTGACAGAGTGAGACCGTGTCTCTTTAAAAAAGTTACTGGCTACCCGATTATTCATAGGAAAAAAACCTGAACTCTGATCTAAACCTCATACCTCGTAGAAAAATTAACTCAAAATGGATCATGGACTAAAATGGAAAATGGAAAATAAAGATGAAGAGAGGAGCTAGAGACTGGGAGAAACTATTTGCAAATCACATGTCTGATAAAGGACTCATATCTATAATATATCAAGAACTATCAAAATTCAGCAGTGAAACCAAATCATCTACTTTGAAAATGAATAAAAGACCTGAAGAGACATTTCAGATAACGTACAAGCACATGAAAAGATGTTCAACATCATGAGCCGTCAGAAAAAATGCACACTAAAGCCACGTCACTATACACCTATCAGAATGCCTAAAATAAAAAGTAGTAACAAGACCAGTGCTGGTGAGGATGCGGGGAAATGGGATCACTCACACTTGGCTGGTGGGAATGGAAGATGGTACAGCCATTCTGGAAAACAGCTTGACAGTTTCTTAAAAAACTAAACGTGCAATTGCCATAGGATGCAGCACTCACATTCATAGGCAGTTATCCTAGAGAAATGAAGACATGTTCACACAAAAGCCTTTATGTATCTGTTCATAGAGGCATTATTTATAAAGGCCAGAAACTGGAAACAGCCCGGAGACTGCTCAGCAGGTGAATGGTTAAACAAACGGGTGCACTCAGGCCCCAGATACCACTCTGCAGTAGTTCATGACATCCTTGTTCATCCGTCTTTCAAACTAGAAACCACCATCATGCTTAATCCCCTTTTCTCCATCCTGGGTCTGAGTGGACTTCATTTTGCATTTCTTTCCAATGCATTTTCCCTCTGTCCTTTCTGGTTGTGCCTCATGCCTCATTTGAACTGTTGTAAGAGCCACTGAATTGTTTCTCTGTCTCATCATGGAATCCTTTCTACACTTCACGCCCCGCATTGCCATTGGAACAATCTTTCCAAAACATGAACAAACTAACTTAAAAGAAATATCCCAGGTAGCCTTCCAAATAAGTCTAAGCTTTCTGTTAGAAGTTTTACTTCTTGTCTATAGGGGACCCCAGGACTGCAGAGAGATGAATTTGCTGTCTGCATTTTAAGATCAGGCAGAAATCCCTGGAGGGGCCCATGTGGAATAGTGGTACAAATACTGGTTCTAGAATCAGAAGCCCTCATATCCTGGTTCTAACACTAGCTGGATGTTTTTGGGAAAGTTTTGGTTTCAAACCTCAGTATGAGGAAGTATACTCAAGGGATCATACAGGGCTGCTGGGAGGAGCGGATGAGGGGCGTGGTGAAAATGCTGTGTAATCTGTGAAGCACATCGTATGTGTGAGAAGTGGAGCTGTGTGGATAGCGGTTCTGGAATCATTGTATGAAAACGATGGAAAGCACATTCGTAGTTCTGCCTGATGATACCACTGGACACCTGTGTTGTACATGCCTGCAACATGGGCGAGACCCGGGTCAGTACAGCTCACAGTTTGGTTTTCATGCAGTTAGAAAGGCCCGAGAGGACCCTGCCACCCTCCAGCTGTAGGAAGGAGGCAGCTGTCTCCTGCCTATATTTGGTGGGATTGTCTGTGGCTCCTTGGGGACAAGAATGCAGGGAGTGGGGGAAGAAAGCCGGCCTGACTGCTCGCTAGTCAGCCTTCCCCCAGGGAGGAGTGGAGGGGTCATTTCGTGGTAACTTGCCATGTCTTTCTTAACCCATCTGCTCTTAGAAATGACCAGCGTGACAAGTAAAAGACCCATTAGAGACAGATGGGCTGTGTGTCCTGTGCATTTATGGCTTTGTGGCCTCAGAGCTGCCAGGACTTCATAGCTTTCTGGGGAATGCTGGGTCTGCCAAGGGGCTGAAAATAGTGAGAGGAAGAAAATTCCCTCTCACTGCTCTAGTCTGGGAGTGATTACTGAGGAGAGCGGCATGGAGGGCCCAGTCGTGGGGTCCCTCTCAAGCACACCCTCACCACAGTGGGAATGCGGGTCTCAACCTCAGTAAGCCTCTGTGAGTTTTGTCTGTCACATACTCACCTCCAGCAGGGATGTCTATGGTGATGAGATGAGGGAGCATCATAGCACATGTGGCACTTAGTAGGCTTGTGGTGAGTGGACGCTGGCATCAGTGGAACAGGAGACTGGACGCTGCGTGTGGACGCACTCACGTGCTGGTGGCATCAGTGAACAGAGCAGAGGGACGGCCTGCAGTTCTCCTGTTGGTCTGTCACCCCCGCTGTTGTGAGCAGAATCCGTGAGTGTATTCTGTTGCCCCAGTCAACTTGGTAGGCTGATTGCTCAAGTTTCTGCTTCCACTTTTGATTTCTTAAGAATGGAGAAAGGAATACTTCAGTGACTTTTCTGGTTGAGGGCATACATTCCTTGATATCACCTTAATGCTTTTTAATTTCTATGCATTTTGGATGTTGGAGCTTGCCTGACATCTGTGTTTTTATACCTCACCCTCTTGCGTAACTGTTGGCCACACCAGGACCAGAGAGAAGTGACCAGACCGATTGGTAGCAGGGCTAGGACTGGAATTCCCCAGCCTTTTGATGTCCAGCAGTCTCTGTTTTCTGTATTGTACTGCTCTTCCCTATTTCGACACCTGTTAGTACAGTGGATGTGAAATGTAGCTGGGCACTTTTGGGGGTGTGCTAGGAGTGTGGCAGATGCCTCAGACTGGCATTTCCCCCTGGTTCTGAATTCTCATGGCTCAGAGTCAGTCTCTAGGCTACTGACGGGGAAGATACAGGAAGTTGTTTTGTATGGCAAACTATGCCAGGGCATTTTTTTCTCCTGGCAATTTATTTGGTTTGGACTGGAATAAATGTCTGATATTGGTTTCTTTGCCAATATTATTGGGGAGTGGAGCCTGACTGGTTAACTTAGCCCAATTCATAGTGCTTAGAATCTCAGTGAGTGTGTGTTAAACTGAGCGGAAGTGTGAGAGCTTCTTGGACAGTGGTTTGCAAACCTAGCTGCATCTGGGGGGCTGTGAAAAAAGCATGCGTGCTTACTCCACACCAGTTGAAATAGAATCTGCAAGAATAGAGCCTGGGCAGCTATAGTGCTGTTAAAAACCCCCAGGTCGTTCAGATATACCGTAAAGGTTGAGAACCACTGCTCCACAGCGAATTGGAGGCCTGGATCATAGATGTGCCTTATGCTTCCACCAGCTTAGAATGGTTCTTGTGCTGTAGAACTGTGAAAAAAATGCTATGCAAACAAATGTGGAAATAGCCAAATGCCACATCCTGTTACTACCTGCCATGAAGTATATTTACCAGTTATTCACTCTATTCTGATCTCCACCCATTCCACCTTTTCTTCATGGAACAACAATTTGACAGTTGGTTATGCAGAACCAGAGTAAGTCTAGTTTGATTGGCGGGAGACGATTTTGGGTATGAAGTACTCTTTAGGCATCTATTGAACTCTTGTTTGTATCACTCTGTGCTGGACAGTTTATAAATATTACTTCTTTAAGCAAGGCCTATGGAGTCAGGCTGCGTGGGTTTTGCTAACTAGCTGTGTCATTTGGGGCAAGTTTTTAAGCTTATATAAACCTGACTTTCATCTATGAAATGGGATGACAAGGGGTCATTATCATCTCACAGGATTGTGCAAATGTGTGCGTAAAGTGCTTAGTTTGGTGCCTAACACATAGCAACTACTCAGTAAAGTTATTATTACACCATCATCATCATATTTAAATGTAAATATTAAGAGTAAATAAATTTGTAAAAGGTACTATACCCTTACCCCTTGAACCAAAGACTACTTTAGCTTTAAGTGTTTGGGTTAATTTATCACTTAAATATTGGCCTCTTGAATACCTTGAATTTCAATTGAACGTAGCCAGAGGATTTCATAATTGGATCGTTGTCTCTGGAAGTTGGATCTTTGTTTGGTTTTACTTCCTACACTAAGCATGTGGCTGTACGCACCTTTATGGTGACTTGTGGGACTGGGGAATCAAAGCTTCATTAGCTGCTTTGGAGGAGATGATCTTACGCTATATGAAGCACTCAGATTTCATTAACTATGTACCATCCAGACAAGACCGGGTGCTTCCCATGGCAGCCTGTCCTTTTCTTAGCTCTCTCATCAATCTAGCCTGTTCCTTCTATTGTTCTTTATATTAGAACTTGTCTTCGAACAAGGAATGTTGTTTGTCACTGCTAGGTCCCCAGCAATTAGTAATGCCTACCACATACTACGTGCCTCCTGAATGTGAATAGGTGATAATCTAGCAGAACACAAGATAAATCCATGGGTTGAGATTTAAGCTGTGTGGTATGAATTCCGCATTGGCAAACTTATTAAATGAATTTTCTTTTTCTTTTTTTTTTTTTGAGACAGAGTCTTGCTCTGTCGCCCAGGCTGGAGTGCAGTGGCCGGATCTCAGCTCACTGCAAGCTCCGCCTCCCGGGTTCCCGCCATTCTCCTGCCTCAGCCTCCCAAGTAGCTGGGACTACAGGCGCCCGCCACCTCGCCCGGCTAATTGTTTGTATTTTTAGTAGAGACGGGGTTTCACCGTGTTAACCAGGATGGTCTCGATCTACTGACCTCGTGATCCACCCGTCTCGGCCTCCCAAAGTGCTGGGATTACAGGCTTGAGCCACCGTGCCCGGCGTAATGAATTTTCTTAATACAAGTTTAACATGTCTTAGTAACTGACTTAGTTCAGTAATCATTTACTGAGTGTCTTCTAGGCCAGACCTTGGGAACAGAAAGGTAATAATATATGATTCCTGCCTCATGCACTGGAAGTCTATTGTGATGGACAGACATGTGCCAATGGCTGCCATGGAATATGGTGAGTATTAAGATAAAGGGGCACCCTGTGTGCCCTTGGAACATAGAGCAGGGCTTGTGTTCTGGGAACATGGGCTCCATTTGAAAACACAATTTAAATTAATTTTCTTTTTTTTTTTTTTTTTGAGACAGAGTCTTGCTGTGTTGTCCAGGTTGGAGTACGTGGTGTGATCTTGGCTCACTGCAACGTGCTCCCCCCAGGTTGAAGCCATTCTCGTGCCTCAGCCTCCCGAGTAGCTGGGATAACAGGTGTGCACCACCACGCCCGATTAATTTTTACATTGTTAGTAGAGATGGAGTTTCATCGTGCTGGCCGGGCTAGTCTTGAACTCCTGACATCAGGTGATCCTCCCGCCTCAGCCTTCCAAAATTCTGGGATTATAGGCATGTATGTGTTCATCGTTTTAAATATCTGTGGGTAGCACTTAACTTTAAATGGGTACTAATTAAACTATTGAATG
The DNA here is from genome assembly GCF_009764315.1 of Trachypithecus francoisi. Classification (NCBI taxonomy): domain Eukaryota; kingdom Metazoa; phylum Chordata; class Mammalia; order Primates; family Cercopithecidae; genus Trachypithecus; species Trachypithecus francoisi. The sequence goes on from NW_022681456.1 coordinate 123,950,729, forward strand.
ACTTTAGTATGGATTGAATGACTTTGCTCGGGCCTCGTTTTTAATTTCCTTCATTAGAGGAAAAAAAAAATGCAGGTTGAATATCCCTCATCCAAACTGCTTGGAACCAGAAGTGTCTCAGATTTTTTTACATTTTTGGATTTTTGAATATTTGTATTATACTTGCTGGTTGAGCATCCTGAATTCAAAAATCCAGAATCTGAGCTGCTTCTATGAACATTTCGTTGAGCGTCACGTCAGCACTCAAAAAGTTGTGGATTTTGGAGTTTCTGGTTAGGGAGACTCATCCTATATAGGTGCTGGATTGTTGCAGGAGTTCTGGACCAGAGGTTAGGTGACTAGGCTTTGGTTTTCGCTTTGTTACTAAACAGGCTGTTTTCTTCCATAAGCTCAGCTTTAGATCCCCCGGTTGTCAAAGAAGGGGATGGGCCATCTGATGGTTAAGGCTTCTGTTAGTTCTGACTTGGAGACACCTGGCTTCAGTTCATCTTCCTTAGGAGTGAATAAAGAACATGGGAATTTTGAAATTGTTAGTTAACAGTTACAGTGTTGTTGCAGCCTGGTTTTGGGTAAAGGTCATCTTTAGTGAGCCCGGGGAGAAGCACTGGCTTAGCTGTCAGCTGAGTGTGGTAAGTGGTCTTCTTAATTTTCCTCTGTTTTAGTGAAAGCATTGATAAGGGTCACAGCGTTAGTGGAGCTGGCTGGACAGAGGAGGGGACTACTGTTACAGGTTATATTGAATGTCTTTTCAGTCACTAAATACTTTTTATGATATGTTTTTCAGGATTTCAGTGTTATATGATTTCTCTGTGTTAAGCACAGGAAATTTAACATCAACAAAAAGAATGCTCTTTCTTTTCTTTTTCTTTGAGATGGAGTTTCGCTTTTGTTGCCCAGGCTGTAGTGCAGTGCAGTGGCATGATCTCAGCTCACTGCAAACTCAGCCTCCTGAGTTCAAGCGATTTTCCTGCCTCAGCCTCCTGAGTAGCTGGGATTACAGGTACCCGCCAGCATGACCGGCTAAATTTTGTATTTTTAGTACAGACAGGGCTTCGCCATATTGGTCAGGCTGTTCTTTTTTTTTTTTTTTTTTTTTTTTTTTTTTTGAGATGGAGTCTCTCTCTGTCGCCCGGGCTAGAGTGCAGTGGCCGGATCTCAGCTCACTGCAAGCTCCGCCTCCTGGGTTTACACCATTCTCCTGCATCAGCCTCCTGAGCAGCTGGGACTACCGGCGCCCGCCACCTCGCCTGGCTAGTTTTTTGTATTTTTTTTTTTTTATTAGAGACGGGATTTCACCATGTTAGCCAGATGGTCTCAATTTCCTGACCTCGTGATTTGCCAGCCTCGGCCTCCCAAAGTGCTGGGATTACAGGCTTGAGCCACCACGCCCGGCCCTCTGTTCTTGATCTTCTGACCTCAGGTGATCCTCCTGCCTCGGCTCCCCAAAGTGCTGGGATTACAGGCTTGAGCCACCGCGCCTGGCCCTCTGTTCTTGATCTTCTGACCTCAGGTGATCCTCCTGCCTCGGCTTCCCAAAGTGCTGGGATTACAGGCGTGAGCCGCCACGCCCAGCCTTGAATATTCTTTCTATGGGAATCTACAAAAGCCAGCTTTTGATTCTAGTGGCAGAAAACCTCTTCTTCATTGTTTAGCTGTGCTTTGAGCTTGGAGGGCTTCAAGCCAGCTGAAAAAGCTGTAGTATTTTCTGTCAGTTGGCTGTCTTGGAGAACTTAATGAGCACTGGGCTGGAGTGATACTGTCAGAGTTCACGAGCTGTTTGAGGCTCTCGAAGCCTAGATACTGGGGTTGCCCAAATACATCGGCTGGACTCACTATTTCTCTCGGGAGTAAGGGTGTGGAAAATGCTGTGGTCTTAACTCTGCTCTTAATTTTACAGTGCTGTTATTAATGGTAAGAATGATTTCATACGTTTGTATTTTGCTTCGTAATTCACAGAGAATTTTAAAATCCATTATCTGATTTTATTTCCTCAGCAGTTCTGTGAAAAAGGCACAGCAGTTTTCATATCTTCTGTTTTCCCGTGATTCTCTTGTAGCTCACAGAAGCTAAGAGCCTTCACCAAGGTTATAGGATGAATGAGCCGCAGAGCTGGGAGTAGAAGCTCAGGCTTGTAGTGACCCGTTTCTTCCTCCATAGCTCCCTCTCGTGGCGCTATGCTCAGGTAAATGCGCATGCTCGGTTTGGTCTTTTGTAAATCCCTGCCCCATTTCGGGGGAGGTTCTTGGGAGGCTTCTATTCATTTTGGAGCATTTAAGTATCTTTTTCTCTCTCCCTCCTCCCAGATGCATGGGCATTTCTGCAGGCCCCTAGGCTGGCCCTTGTGCGTGGGGGCGTCTCCTGCCTCCACGTTGTTTGCATGCCCCTTCTGAAGGTGCTCTTCCCAGCATGGAGCCCCCTCGTGCCTGCCTCCACACTGCAGGCTGTTCCGTAAATGTTACTGACTCAGCATCGTTGTTTTCTAGAAGTGGGATGGGGTATGGATGCCAAGTTTTTTTCTGTGTGAAGGCTGCGATTGTATCATCTTGCCTTCCCCGTGTGTGCTCCTTGAGGGTGTCCCTGTGCTGCGGTCATCTGTGTTCCCTAGGGTGCCTCCCCTGGAGTCCCGGCCATAGCAGACATGCAGTCAGTGCTCATGGCCTAAATGAGAGGAAGGCCAGCAGAGCCATTAAATCTGGAGAATGACAAGTGAGGGAAAGGAATTTTTATTTAAGGCATGTTGAAAAGAAATCTTTTTAGAAAAGTTGATCTGTTTCTCAACTGGAGTTGAATTTCAGCTCAGAAAAGCAGCTGTGTGCCCAGAGGGCTTTGGGATTTCAGTTTGTGACAGATGAATTGAATTTGTTGTTGTATGAATGTATTATCCTTTTGTGGTTTTATTAGGCCTTTCTCCCAAATGGAATTGATTTTTCTATAAAAGTCACACTTCCTTTTTGAGAAGTGTAACAGTAATTGTATGGGATGGTCTCCCAAAAGATGACCTGCCAGGAACCAAACACACTCCCTCAGACTCACGGCCCCTGGTTTCTGCCTGTGCAGCTGCAGGGCAGAGAGGCCCGCTCGAGCTGAAATCAAGACGCATGTCTGCATCTTCTCTTTCTTTACTGCTGTTCCGTCTCTGAGCTGGCCTGCCTTCAACGTCTAGGAGCTTGGTGTGTGTAGACACATTACGGTATGGAGGAGGCATATGGTGTTGCAACAGCCAGGAGACTCGCTGAAGTCTCTGTTCTCTTCCTGCTCACTGCTCTGACTTTGTATAAGTCACCTTTGTAGGGTTGTGCACAGTGGCTTACACCCGTAATCCCAGGACTTTGGGAGGCTGACCTGGGATGATCTCTTGAGCCCAGAGTTTGGAACCAGTCTGAGCAACATGGTGAAACCCCATCCCTAGAAAAAATAAAAATTAAAAAATTAGCCAGATGTGGTGGCTCATGCCTGTAATCCCAGCTACTGGAGAGGCTGAGGTACGAGGATCACTTGAGCCCGGGAAGTTGATCCTGCAGTGAACCATCATCACGCCACTGCACTCCAGCCTGGTCAGAGCAAGACCTTGTCTCAAAACAAACAAACAAAGAGAAACCCATTTGTAATAGTGGCAGTAGTTAACTTTTGAAAGTTTGGAGAAAAGTTCCTAAATAACCTGTGACCATGGACAACTTACTTAGCCTTTCTCTGCCTTAGTTTCCTCATCAATGAAAAATGAGAGAATATGGTACTGATCTTACAGGATTTCAACGAGAACCAAACGAGATCAAACTCAGAGCCTGGCACATCGTGAGTGCACACTCAATGTTATTATTTCAACATTTTAGAGGAAAAAGAATGCTAAATGGGTCATTATGGCTAAACATAGTCTATCACTGGCGTTACTCATGGTATTGGAAGGAACTTGAATTCCATATAGATAGTGTGATGGAGTAAGTATTTTGGACATTGACAGTATTTATTCAAAGAACAAAGGACGTGTCTGTCCTGTGCGGAGAGCCGTTTCTGCTTGTTTCTTTAAATGCTATGGGAAAAGCAGTCGACCCTGTGCTCTCTGCTGGACAGTTTCAGTCTCTCCGTATTGATTTGGCCAATTGTCGCTCACTGTCATCATGGCAGCAGCAATTGAAGGGACAGCTTGTCTTGATTTGCATTTTTGGGTGTTTGTGCTCTTTATAGACAATTATGACATGGAAGCCTGTTTATGGCAAGCTGGCAAATTCAGAAAAACATGGAAAAACCTGTTAGCACAGTTTGCACGTGTGCGGGCACAGAGCAGCCAAATGAACACACACGTTTTCATATATTTGAAAAACTCTCAAAAAAAAAAAAAAAAAAGACATTAAACCATTGCCCAGATGGCTTATAGAGCTAGAGCTTTATCTTTGAAGTACATGAGTATGGCTGTCAGACATCTGAATCCCGAAGCCATCTTAAAACATCATTTTGATGCTACCCCCTACCCGCCCTTTTTTTCCATTTGTAAGGGACAACGATCCCGGAAGGAAAGTATCAGCTTACAAAGGCTTTTGTTACAATTAATCCTTCATGTTCTTTCTTTTGGTATCTTATTCTCTGTTTACATTTTATTTTTATTTTTTATTTTTTGGAGACAGAGTCTTGCTCTGTCACCCAGGCTGGAGTGCAGTGGTGTGATCTCGGCTCACTCCAACCTCTGCCTCCCAGGTTCAAGGGATTCTTGTGCCTCAACTTCCTGAGTAACTGGGATTACAGGCGTGTGCCACCACGTCCAGGTTATTTTTCTGTTTTTAGTAGAGACAGGGTTTCGCTGTGCTGGTCAGGGTGATCTTGAACTCCTGAAGTCAGGTGATCTGCCTTCCTCAGTTCTCCAAAGAGCTGAGATTACAGGTGTGAGCCACAGCACCCGGCCGCTGTTTCCATTTTGTAACGCTAGCGTCACCCCAGTGTAGGGTGGCTAGGGGTATTCTTCTTTCCTGTTTCCTGGCGTATTTTCCTCTACAGCATTGATCACTCTTTAACATACTTTTTGGTTGTCTGTCTCTACCTACAAAAATATATGTTCTCTGTTATATCACTGGTGCCTGTTACGTAGATAGTTAGTCAACATTTGTTGAATGAGTGAATGAATGAATGAATGAGCTGAAAGAACCTTATTCTTCTTTCTTCTGTCACTTCACACCAAATGCTTTTGAAAAATGCTATGTGAACAGGGATCATAAGGAGGAGAGGTTACACACATTGCTGTGGGATAGCCCATCATCCTCAGATACTTGTCTGGAAGGAGGTGGAGTACTTGAGTAGAAATGATACAAGATAACTTCTTCAGGAACTCAGCCAAGTGTCACCGCTTTTCACATAGGCGTGTGATGTTTGCGTATGTGTGTATGAAGAGCTGTCATGGCCTAGAATCACGGGCCTTTAGATCCCTTGTACAGAGAGAAAAGTAAAGGCCGAGGCCCAGGAGTGCTGCAGGCCACTGAGGTAAGATTCCCTGTCTGCCCTTGTCAGTATCCGGTCATTTCTCACTGCACTCCCCTCTTTACTGCTAAAGCCACCTTCCCTGACTCTGAATGTGTAACCACGAGGGAGAAAATGTACTCCACGCTCACAGTTTGTGGAGAGAAGACCCAGCAGCTGAAAATCATGTTTACAAAGTTTGTACCTAGAAAAAGTGGCCATTTCTATCATGTCTTTAAATGTCCCTGTTTCTCATACATTTTATAAACAAGACAGTAGAAGGAGATTCGGAAACAGCAACGTTAGAACAAGGGGGGAAAAATCAAACCTAGAGCACTCCAGTTTCTGTTTTCTTCTCAGTTTAGGGCTGAGGCACTTTAGCTTCCTGTCTAAGGGACCACTCAAATCTGATTAGAAGCCATTGTGGGCTGGTAATTATCCATAATTTTAGGAAGACAGATGCTGCACCAACTCTGTTCTCTAATAGCAGGCTTATTAATTTTAAATTTGCATGGGAGGAGAAGCAGATGGCGAGGTGGGATAAGCGTTCAGATGCTTGGTCATTGATAGCTTTTTACTTCCACGTATCACATGGGGATTTGGGACCCGGGAAGCCTGCTGAGAACTGATGATTATCTGTCCCCTAAACAGCTGGGATCTTTTTCATCCTGAGCTCAGAAAGATTGCTCCTACTGCAGCCAGGGAAGACAGGTTGTTGGCTGGTTAGAAATCATGGTAGGTTATTTTCTCCACCCGCAGTTCGCAGTTGGAAAGCAGAGCTATGAAAATGTTGTCTTCTCTATTGTATTTCAAATCTGGGTGTTTAAAAAATGATATAAGCAAATTAAGCATTTCTTTAATGGTAGTTGTGTGAGTTCTTGATGCGAATGAGAGGTGCATTCCCTTGTAAAATCCCTGGGACTTTATAGGAAGGATGTGAGCCTTAGAACCGAAGTTGGTTTTCTAGATGATCATGTAGACATGATACTGAGCACTAGACAAAGATGTTGATTGAAACGATTTTAAAAAATTTTGTCGGCCGGGCGCGGTGGCTCAAGCCTGTAATCCCAGCACTTTGGGAGGCCGAGACGGGCGGATCACGAGGTCAGGAGATCGAGACCATCCTGGCGAACACTGTGAAACCCCGTCTCTACTAAAAAATACAAAAAACTAGCCGGGCGAGGTGGCGGGCGTCTGTAGTCCCAGCTACTCGGGAGGCTGAGGCAGGAGAATGGCGTGAACCCGGAGGCGGAGCTTGCAGTGAGCTGAGATCCGCCACTGCACTCCAGCCCCGGCGACAGAGCAAGACTCCGTCTCAAAAAAAAAAAAAAAAAAATTTTGTCTGAGTTCAGATTTTACACCAATATCTAGAAAATCAGCAAAAGAACTTGGAGGAATGTTCTCAGGCACGCATTTCAGCCCCCTGCCCACATTGTCATAAAATCCGAGTGTGCCTACAGGGAGGTGCATTCCTTTCTGTTCTCATCACAGGTCCTTCCCTGGCTCTGCACCTGCCTGTCATGCGCATCCCTGTGAAGAGACCACCAAACAGACTTTGTGTCAGCAATAAAGCTTTTTAATCACCTGGGTGTGGGCGGGCTGAGTCTGAAAAGAGAGTCAGCAAAGGGAGATAAGGATGGGGCCATTTTATAGGATTTGGGTAGGTAAAGGAAAATTACAGTCAAAGGGGGGTTGTTCTCTGGTGGGCTGGAGTGGGGGTTCACAAGAAGCTCAGTGGGGGAGCTTTTTGAGTCAGGATGAGCCAGGAAAAGGAATTTCACAAGATAATATCATTGCTTAAGGCAAGGACTGGCCATTTTCACTTCTTTTGTGGTAGAATGTCATCAATTAAGGTGGGACAGCGCATTTGCACTTCTTTTGTGATTCTTCAGCTACTTCTGGCCATCTGGGCATATACGTGCAAGTCACAGAGGATGGGATGGCTTGGATTGGGCTCAGAGCCCTGACATTACCCTCTTCCCTACCTTCCCTACCTTTTCCCTCCTGTGTGGCTCTCTCACAAAGTGAATGGCCTCAGCCACAGCTTCTATGCAGCTGCATCAGACTGTGGCGACAGGAGTGGTGGCTGCTGCAGGGCGTTCTGTCCCCTGGGAGCCCAGTCTTGCTTGACGCTGCAGCCTGGTGATCATTTTGCACAAAAAGTATGTAATTCTACAGAATGAGATCCAACATGCTGGGGATGGAGCGTCTTTATCACGGTGCTCTGCATATTTTAATCTTTGGTAGAAAGTATGGAAAAGTATGTGATACCTGTGGTTTGATGTCAGAAGGACGTTGTGAACTTGATGTCGACTGAGGATGTTAAGGTGCAACAGGCACCCCGACTTCATTAAATGAGACTTCCCCATCTCCCTGCCAGGCACGCACAGGTGTATGGCCACATCTTATGTGTTATCCTTATCTAGAGTGCACCTTGTTGTCATGCTTAAAGTTACATGATTATATTCTGCCTCATAGAGTAGGTCCCAAACCGCATTCAACACAGAAATGTACTCTTGCTATTATACATAGAAAGTGCTTTCATATACCAAGTGGGAGAGCAGTCCTAAAATCTGGGCTGGAATCACAGAAGGAAGGCATTGGAAAGCAACAGATTCCCTAGTCCAAAGCTGGTTTTTGATGAACCTAGAAACAGGACCAAGAGAAGTGAATTTGCCTAAGGCCCTGACAGTATCTCACGGTAGCATTTGAACCTAACAGTTTCTTGACCTATTTCTTTAAAAGATTAGTCATGCTTCCTCTGATTCCTGTATAAACATATTCCTCACTCATTCTTTTGTTTCCATGAATTATTGCGGTGCTACCACCTAACAGTATTTGAGTCAAAATGTGGCAGTGTTTATCCCTTTCCAAGGTTTTCAGTTGCCCAGTTTGTCAAAGTTGTGCTAACAGTTTCTTGTTGGTTGCAAGGTGTCCTTTCAGAAGCCAATCGTGTGGTGTATTTATGTTGATTGTTGGAGGTAGTTTGGTTAGAATCTACTTCGAGTGGCTGGTGTGGGCCTGGGGGACAGTGACAGCTGCCTGCTTCATGGGCAGAGATGAAGTAATTGCTTCCTGGGAAGTACCATCCTCCTGGCCACACTCTCCAGCCCATTTCGTTTGTGTTGGTTTCCTCGCATCTGCACGTTTCTGGCTTCATGTGAGTCCCATTTATTTGAGCATATGACTTCAGGCTGTGGGGAAGAATGGCCATTTTAGCACAGAGATGCACACAAAGGAACAACTGGCTCAATGTGAGTGAAGACATTCTTAGGGGGCTTTCATTTCTTTTATTCTGTAACAGGCAGTCTGGGAAGCATTCTGGACACGTGGCCTGCGCTGTCACAGTTCCTCCTTGCAGGATCGCAGATGTTTGGAGATTGTAGTGATAACCGTTATCATTGAGAATGTCATTCTCGCAGGCTCTAATAAGTCAGGATTTATTCAGTGTTAATTTCTGAAAAACAACTGTATTTCTAGCCAAATCCATGTTAGTCGTTTCTCCTGGCAGTGTTGCTGGGGCTATTCCCGTGGCTTAGTCTTAGGGAAGCACACGCCTTTGAATACTGCTGAAACTGTGACTACCCAAAACGCACTGGAGTACTTTTGCCATAAGGGGTGTTAGTCACTGATACACGTCTCAGTCAGATGTGATGGATTCTTGACCCTTTCCTTTTTTAATTTTTTAATTTTAATTTTAATTTCTGTTTTTTAAGAGCACAACGTCTCAGGTGGCCACCATGAATCTCTGGTGTCTTCAGTTGGCTGCAGCCTATTTGCCATCTCTGGTTCAAACGTATTGGAAGGCTGATGATGCTTCCCTCGGTTGTTCTTCTGCTGTGTGACCTCCGCGCCCGCAGGGTTCAAGACTGTCAGAGCTGGGAGCCCCCTTCACAACTACCAGGGTTTCCGGAACCTCCTTTATCTAGCCCTGGGGATGGAAGAGATGTCATCAGAGGTGAAGACTTATTAGGTTTACATGCCATTGGGAACGAATGTGGTTTTCTTTTATATAAGGGGAGCTTCTTATAATGCGCTTTAGTAGGGTAAAGAAGCTTTTGAGGTTTGCTTTCTCTGGAAAGATAATTTGTGATCCTGCCCTTGCTTTCAACAAAAATATAATTTGCATACCAGTGAGTGTTGTATTACTGAGCACTGGCTGACAAATGGTTCTTAACTTGTCATTCACTCAGTCACACTTTCTTGAATGGCATATGTGTGCCAGCTGTAGTAGGAACTTGCTAGGCTCTAGGACTAACCCTTATGAAACGGGGGTCCTGGGGGAAGCAAATGCATATAACTATAAACGTTTGAGGGGATATCAGCGGGGGTGCCTATAGGTGCAAAACTTCGTTCATTCATTGTCCCATCTAGGAGGTTTTGTGTCTTAGCAGCGTGTTCCCTAGCAACACATCCCTCTATCAAAATATTCATCATATTATTTTGAAATTCTCTGCTTAGGTATGTGTTTTCCCGACTAAGTTTAGAACTGGTTAAGGACAGGCTATGGGGTATGTATTATATATATCTACACACACACATATATTTATATATATACACATTACCATTGTAAATATACAATATATATTTATATATATAGACACATATATATTTCTCCCTCTCTATATATACACACACACCACACACATATATATACACACACACATATATATGAAATACACACACACTTCTACTGCCAAGCACAGAAAGTCAAAACTAGGCAAGAGCTCTTTTAGTGTTTATGAAAAAATAGATGTTGTTAGTTAAGAGTGTCCTTAAGTTGCCAGGGGAAAGACAGGATGGATTCACAAAGGAAGATAGCGTTTTGTTTTGTTTTGTTTTTTCCTTTGTTTAACTCTTGAATTTGAAATAATCCAGACTTATTGAAAAGTTGCAAAAATAGTACAGAGAATTCCCATATGGTCTTCCCTTAGGTTCCCCAAGCTTTTCACCCCATTTGTACTTTCTCTTTCTCTCTCTGTGTATATAATTTTTTTTTTTTTTTTTGAAATGTTTGAGAGTGGAAGGTAGAATGCAGGGCAGGGTGAAAGGTGGAAGGAGAGAGGTGGGTTGGGAGGCTTTTTTTTTTTTTAACCTTCTGAGATGGAGTTTCGCTCTTGTCACCCAGGCTGCAGTGCAACAGCACAATCTTGGCTTCTAACCTCTGCCTTCTGAGTTCAAGTGATTCTGCTGCTTCAGCCTCCCGAATAGCTGGGATTACAGGCACCCACCACCATGCTCGGCTAATTTTTTGTATTTTTAGTAGAGGGGTTTCACCACGTTGGCCAGGCTGGTCTTGAATTCCTGACGTCTGATGATCCACCTGCCTTGACCTACCAAAGTGCTTGGGATTACAGGCATGAGCCACTGTGCCTGGTGATTGGGAGGCTTTTGCAGTAACCCAGAGCGCTATGATGAGGGCTGGACCTGTTCGAAATGATGAGGAAGGTGAGAAGTGGTTAGGTCTGGCATATATTTTGAAATGAGAGTTTAAATGGGTTGGATGGCAAGAGAGAGAAAAAGAAGTTTTAAGGATGATGTCAAGGATTTTGGCCTGAGTAACTGGAAGACGAGAGATGCTGTTATTGGGATGGGGAAGACTATGGCAGGAGTGGGTTATAGCAGGGATTATCGAAAGTGTGTTTTGGTCATGCTAAATTTGAGGTCGAAAAAGAGATGTCAAGAAGTGTTGGCTGGGCGTGGTGGCTCACGCCTGTTATTCCAGCACTTTGGGAGGCTGAGGTGGGCAGATCACCTGAGGTCAAGAGTTCGAGACCAGCCTGATAATTATTAAAATCGATCATTCATGTTTACTAATTAATCATATTATTACTCCTAATACCGCAGAGGGTGTACACCTACCTGTGATGTCGTTCCTAATATCCAGGGACAGAGAGCATGATTTTAGTTTTAATATTGCAGTAGGTGTACACTCACCCTGTGACACTGATCCTAATATCCAGGGGGGTAGAGGATGACATGACTCCCAACATAGCAATGAACGGACAGCCACCCGTGATATTGCTCCTAATATTCACGGAAGAAGCCTATGCTATTACTCCCAATATCGCAGGGTGGATACAGCTCTTCTGTGATGTGGTTCCTAGTTTCCGGAGGGGGAGAGGATGATAATAGTTCCAGTATCGCAGGCTGTGTTGCCCTGCCCTGTGATATTGTTATTAATATCCTGGAAGGGAGAGGATGATATGACTCCCCGTAGAGCAGGAGGTGTACACCTAGCCTGGGATATTGTTCCTAATATCCATGGAGAGGAGAGACTATATTACTCCCAATATGGCAGGGGGTGAACATCCACCCTGTGATATTCTTCCTAATATCTCAAGGCTGAGAGGTTGATATTACTGCCAGTATCGCAGACACTGTACACCCCCGTGTGATACTCTTCCTGATATCCAGAAGGGGAGAAGATGGTATTAATCGCCATATCGCAGGAGGTGAACACCCACTCTGTGATATCTTTCCTAGTATGCAGGGGAAGAGGGGATAATATTATTCCAATATTGCAGAAGATGTACACGCTCCCCCCGTGATATTGTCCTTAATATCCCAAGGTACAGAAGATGATGTTACTCCCAATATCGCAGAAAGTGTCCACCCCCCAGTGATGTTGTTCCCATGATCCAAGAGGGAAGAGGATGATATGACTTTCAACCCCTGCACCCTGCAATGCTCTCACCCTGCAACACCGACACCCAGCTCAACCTGACATAGGACCACAGGTGCTGGCTGGGGGTGTTCATTGCTTCTCTCTTTTCCCTTGCCAGACTCAGTAGAGGAAGCTGAGACCGCTTCTGACTTTGGGAGAGGCCAGTGAGCCTGTGCGTTTGGATCCTGGTTACATGAGAGAAGCATGTGTGGGAACACCAGGGGCTGGCCTTGAACCCCATTCCCCCAACATGATGCCGAGTGTGGCAGACATGACACTTGGCTTTGCTCTCTCAGGGTTCCATCTGCGACAGGGGCTACTTGTGCCCCTGGCCTCATCAGCTCAGGCTGAAGGCGGCCCTGGTCCTCGCCAGAGGGGCTTTGTGAGGCAGAAATAGATGGCCTGGTACAGGGGCCGATCCTGGCCAGGACCTTGGCCCTGGGAGTTGTAAAGAAGGCTGGCCTCTACCATGAGCATCTGAACAAGCTGTGCCCATGTCACAGTGTGCTCGGCGTCTGCCCTGGCACAGGTGCATGGCCTGTCTGCGCTCAGGCTCCCCGCCTATGGGGCCCAGGTTCACAGAGGTGTGAAAGAGACAAGCACAGCGCAGGGGCCTCCGAGCCCAGCCAGCCTCGCTTCGATGCTGGGAGGCTGACATCTTCCATTTTGTCTTCTGCCGAGGCCAGCTGCGGACCGTCCAGCGGCTGTGCTACTTCTACAGTGTCGTCATGCCCAGCGAGGCCCAGTGTGTCCTCTACCACGAGCTCCAGCTCTCCCTGGCCCGCAAGGTGACCGACAAAGTGCTCGGGGGGCAGTTCCTGGAGACCATCAGTCAGCTCTACCTGTCCCTGGGCACTGAGCGGTGAGGGCTGGCTTTGCAGTGGTGGGAGTGGGGAGCAGGGAAAGGGGGCTAGGGGGTGCAGGGCAGGGAGGGGGCACAGGGAAGCTGGCCCAGGACCCCATCAGCCCCTTCCCTTTTGATCATTTGGTTCCTTGGCATCAGATGCTTTGAGCTGATGGGCCTGGGGTCGTCCCAGGGCTGCTGCTGGCCCATGAGTCCCAGCTTGAGCCTCTCTTGTTGGGTCAAAGGTCATCTCAACCCCAGCAGAGGCAGTACGTGCACTCTGGGCTGTTCTTCCTACTATGGTGGCTTTTGTCATCTGACCTCTGCCTGCCCTGAGTCTTCACTCCTGGCCTTCATCTGTCCCCTTAAATGTGACCACAGCAGCCACCTGTGGCTTCTCTCCTACAGAAGACAGCGCCAGTTATGTCACCTGCTTCCCTGGGGCACAGGGTTTCAAGGTCTCGCCTCCCATAGGTGGCCCGCTCGGCTTCCCCTGAGCATTCTGACCTGGTGGGGTAACCATGGCCCTGGCCACCCCACACACAGCTCCTGGTGACATTGCTGCAGTCATACCCCCTCGAGTGTCAGACTTACCGAGAGAGCAGGGAAGGAGCCAGATTCCATGGGGACCCGGGAGACTGGCTCCAGTCTTGGCCTCAGGTTCACAGAAGGAAAATGGGCCAGTGTGCTGGAGCCATGTTTCTCAAAGTGTAGTCCCTGGACCAGCAGAACAGCATCTATGTCACCTAGGAGCTTGTGGCAAGTGGGAGTTCTAGGTCCTGCCCCAGGTCTGTGGAGCCGGAAGCTCTGGAAGCAGGGCCAGCAAGCTATACAGACAGGCCTCCGAGTGACTGTGATGCCTGCACACCTTGAGAACCATCGACCTAGATAGCCTCTGAACACTAACGGCTCCTGGTGCGTCTGGAGAAGACACAGGCCATGTCTGGGAGGCAGGGGAGATGGACTAGCACACTCCTCCTGCCACAGGGCAGCATGATGCTCGATTCCCTCAGAAGGATGTCCTTCATCTTTTCCATGCCGTGTGTGTTCACCCTGGCCCTCCCAGCAGCCTGGGAAGGGCAGAACACTGCACACACAAGAGGGCCGTTCCCAGTCCCCACATTCCAGATTCATCTGTCACCAGACCCACGGGAGGAGGCAGACTGGTTCCAGGAGGATGAGAGCCCTTGTTCTGACACCTGTGTCTGATTCCAGGACCTACAGATCCACTCTGGACTACACCAAACAAAGTCTGGGGATTCTCATTCACCTCCAGAAGAAAGAGGAGGCACATGCCTGGCTACAAGCAGAGAAGATCTACTACATCCTGCGGCAGAGCGAGCTGGTGGACCTGTACATCCAGGTGAGTGGCAAGGGAAGCAGGAGAGCCTCTGTGCTGTTCACTCTCTGTCCATCCATCCATCCATTCATCCTTCCAACATCTATTTACCTGTTCATCCTTCCATACATCCATCCATCATCCATCCATCTGTGCATTCATCCATCCATCATTCATCCATTCTTTTATCATCCATCTATTCACCCGTGTATCCATCCATTCACCTGTCCATCCACCCATCCATTCATCCTTCCATCATCTATCTGTTTACCTGTTCATCCTTCCATCCATCCATCCACTATCCATTCATCCATCCATCCATTCTTCCATCATCTTCCCATAAACCTGTGGGTCCTTCCATCCATCCATCCATCCATCCTTCCATAATCCATCCATTCACCTGTTCGTCTTTCCGCCCATCCATCCATCCATCCATCCATCCATCATCCATCCATCCATCATCCATCCCTCCGTCCATCCATCCATCTATCATCCATCCATCCTTTTATCATCCATCCATTCACCTGTCCATCCATCCATTCACCTGTTTGTCCATCCATTCACCAGTTCGTCCATCCATCCATCCTTCCATCTATCTTTCCATCATCCATCCAACTGTTTATCCTTCTATCCATCCATCATCCATCCATCCATCCATCCATCCACCATTCATCTGTTCATCTCTTCATCCATCCATTCACCTGTTTGTCCATCCATCCATCCATCCTTCCATCCATCCTTCCATCCATCTTTCCATTATCCATCCATTCAGCTCTTCATCATTCTATCCATCCAACCATCTTCCATCCATCCATGACCCATCCATTCACCTGCCCATCCATCCATCCATTCATTCATCATCCATCCTTTCATCATCCATCCATTCACCTGTCCATCCATCCATTCACCTGTTCATCCATCCTTCCATCCATTCTTCCATCCATCCTTTTATCATCCATCCATTCCACTGTTCATTCTTCCATCCATCCATCATCCATCCATCCTTCCATCGTTCATCCACTCGCCGGCTCATCCTTCCATTCATCCATCATCCATCCATCCTTCTATCATCCATCCATTCACCTGTTCATCTTTCCATTCATCCATCCATCCTCCATCCATCCATCCATCCATCCATTCGTCCATTCATCATTCATCCATTCTTTTATCCATCCATTCAGCCACCATCCATCCACCTGTTCATCTGTCCATCCATTCATCCAACCATTCTTCCATCATCTATCCATTCACCTGTTCATCCTTCCATCCATCCATCATTCATCCATCCATCCATTTATCCATTCATCCATCCATCCATCCTTCCATCATCCATCCATTCATCAGTTCATCCCTCCAACCATCCATCCATCCATCCATCCACTTATCCATCCATGCATCATCCATCCATCCATCCATTTATCCATTCATCCATCCGTCCATCACCCATCCATCCATCATCCATCCATTCACCTGGTCATCCTTCCTTCCTTCCATCCATCATTCATCCTTCCATCCATTTATCCATTCATCCATTCATTTATATATCCATCCATCCATCATCCATCCATCCTTCCATCATCCATCATCCATCCACTCACCTCCTGTTCATCCTTCCATCCATCCATCATTCATCCATCCATCCATTTATCCATTCATCCATCCATCCTTCCATCATCCATCCATTCATCAGTTCATCCTTCCATCCATCCATCCATCCATCCACTTATCCATCCATGCATCATCCATCCATCCATCCATTTATCCATTCATCCATCCGTCCATCACCCATCCATCCATCATCCATCCATTCACCTGGTCATCCTTCCTTCCTTCCATCCATCATTCATCCTTCCATCCATTTATCCATTCATCCATTCATTCATATATCCATCCATCCATCATCCATCCATCCTTCCATCATCCATCATCCATCCACTCACCTCCTGTTCATCCTTCCATCCATCCATCATTCATCCATCTATCCATTTATCCATTCATCCATCCATCCATCCTTCCATCATCCATCCATTCATCAGTTCATCCATCCATCCATCCATCCATCCATCCGTCTGTCCATTCATCCATCTGTCATTCATACATCCTTTTATCATCCATCCATTCACCCGTCTATCCATCCATTCACCTGTTCTTCCATCGATCCATCCATTCATCCTTCCATCATCCATCCATTCACCTGTTCATCCTTCCATCCATCCATCCATGTATCCATTCATCTATCCATCCATCATCCATCCATCCTTCCATCCATCCATCATACATCCACCCATCTGTTCATCCATCCATCCAACATCCATCCATCCTTCCATCATCCTTCCTTTCACCCATCCATCCACTCACCTATTCGTCCATCCATGCATCATTCATCCATCCACCCACCAATCTATCTATTAATCCATCCCTCCATTCATCTGTCTGTCCATTTGTTTATCCATACATTCATCTATCCACCCATATGTACATACATCATCTACCCTCCACCCATCCATACATTATCTACTCACTCATACATACAGACATACACACATCATTCCAACCACGCACCCACCCATCCATCCACCCATCCGTCCATCCATTCATCTGTCCATCCATTCATCTGTCCATCCATCCATCTGTCCGTCCATCCATCCATCCATCCATCCATCCACCCACACACCCATCCATCCATCCATGTGTCTATACATCTGCTCATCCATTCATCCATCCATCCACTCATTCCTAAGCCACTGCTGAGCACCTGTTGTATGCCTTTTCCCTCTCTCCAACTGGTTCCCTCATATCCTCCCCCAGTGGCCAGCATCTTCTCCCTGAGGGCAGAGGCATGGCCCCTCACAGTGCCTAGCACCTGCTGGTATACAGCTCGTGCTCAAAGAATGGGACCACTCAGGTAACACACAGAACAACGTGCTCCAAGCGACACGTGGCACATCTCCTTACAAAATGAATCTATCATAGCGGCTGTTTTCAGAGGCTTTCCCAAACACAGTGTGATCTGGAACAAATTGTGAAGCCCACGAGCCTGGTGAAGCTTTCATTATTGAGCACCTGCTGTATACCTCCTTGAGCTGAGGAGAGGGATCAAGAGCTCATGGCCAGGAGGGGACCAGGCCCACCCACAAACACTGTTGATGTGTGGCCCTGAGCTGTGGCAGGGATGTGGCAACGCAGAAAGGAACCAGGGGATGGGCTCCCAGCAATCTGGGGGCCACGGAGACTGTTTGAGTGCGGGGGGTGGGAGGAGTGGGCTACAGCTAGCCCTGGTGGTAGGATTCACAGGTGTCGGGCTCCTGGGCTGCAGCTGCTTAGTCACCTCCTGACACTGGGGTGCATTGTCCTCATGCCAGTGGTGGGGCAGCCCTAATGCACAGGTCTGAAAAATGCTCAGGTGTACCTGCAGTGTGTGAGAGGAAGGAGGCTGGCGAAGGTGGGTGTGGCCACCTCACCAGGTGTGGGTCTTGAGGGAACTTCTGCCTCCTTTCAGGTGGCACAGAATATGGTCCTGTACACAGGCTACTCCAACCTGAGGTGGAGCTGTTTGACGCAGCTGGAGACGTCTTCTTCAATGGGGCCTGGGAGCGGGAGAAAGCCATGTCCTACCGGGTGAGCTGGCCTGTGGGCTGATGTGGGTGGCCCTCAGGGTGGGCACCTGGAGGGCTGAGGCACAGGTGTGGCAGGGCAGAGGCCTCCCACCTGGAGGCAGGGCCACCCATGCACATGCTTGGTTTCCCAGTGGTCTCACCGGGAATGATACTGACAGTGCCCCTGCCCGGGACAAACGCTTGGGGCCTGGACATGACTATGGCCCTACCCTTGCCTAGTGATCTCACCGGGAATGATATTGACTGTGCCCCTGCCCGGGACAAACGCTCGGGTCTGGACATGACAGTGGCTCTACCCTTTGCACCTGAGGATCTCAAGCAACCATGAGCGGGAAGTCCTGTCCCCATCTTCCAGATGAGGACACTGAGGCTCAAAGAAGCACAGGGACATGTCAAAGGACACACAGCATGTCAGTGGGAGGCCCAGGGCCAGGGCTCAGATCTGCATGCACCCCAAAACGGGCACGGCTTCTCCCTTCCTCTGAGCTCACGGTGTGGCTCAGCTCTGGGCACAGACAAATGTGGTGTTTTTAGCGCAGAGAGGAGTGCTGGCTCCCCCCAGTCAGACCCCCGGTGCCCCGGTGGGAGAGGCTGGTCTGAGGCTGCCAGGTGTAGCTGGATGGGCCTCCCATGAATCCTCAGCCCCCAACTTGGGTGTCTGAACCGTGCGTTATCCCAGAGCACAGAGCTCTGTGGAGGTGCAGGGGTAACTGGGGCGTGGGAAGCTCCAAGCACATGTTTGAGCTCTGAGGAGGGCGCTGGGCAAGGTGGGTGCTGCGGGAAGCCTGACCCCACCTGCCTGTGTGGTAGGACCGGGTCCTGCCCCTGTCAGTGACTACGGGCAACCGCAAGGTGAGCTGCAGCTGTGCAACAAGCCAGTGGCACTGCTGGCCATGCTGGAGGAGCCTCAGGAGGGCTTGGAATTTGCCCACATGGCCCTAGCTGTCAGCATCACTCTGGGTAAGTCCCCTGAGCGCCCGCCCTGCCAGGACCCTTTGCCAGAGCCGAGCCTCCATGTCTGCAGGGCAGGAGCTGAAACAGCTGCTGGATTTTCCCGGTCTCCTGTCCAGGCAGGCAGATCTGCCCAGCTGGCTTCCGTGTCTGGCCTTGGGGCACAGCCCGAGGTCTCTCACGTAGCGCAGAGCTCCCTGCCTGGCCGAGCTCTGCTTCCTCTGTCTCTTCCCGCTGCTGATCACAAGGGCCACCCAGTGTGCCCTCTGCCTTCCAGACATGCCAGGCATCTCGGTCCCTGTATGTGCCAGGCTGAGTGGCACAAGTGGCACAAGAGGCACATTCCCTTTGTCTTGTGCCCTTTCCACCCTCATCAACCACACAACTCTCTGGCTGATGAAATCCCAGTTCCCCTTCCAGCAGCCTGCCCCTTAAGGCCGGGCATCCCCTGGTGCTGTGCCAGGTCATCTGTCCTCCAGAGACAGGGAACCCTGGGCAGGCCGCATGCCACAGCGCCTTGTGCCCTGGGGTCCAGTACAGAGTAGGTGTGCAGCTGTATGGGAATGCATTGAATGCAGGCTCCACGGCACTCGCCCTGCAAAGGGGAGGACATCAGAGACAGCCTAGCTGGGTTTGTGCAACTGTGGGGGGACCTGGAGCTCAGGCACGCAGTGACACGCCAAGGTAAGGGGCTCTGATCGTGACACACCCAGGAGGAGTCGGATGTCACGTCTGTGGGTTGCATGGAGCTGGGGTGCCCGGGAGCACCTGGACTGCATGGGTTTTGGACTCCTGGTTAAAACCAGTGAGCAGGCCGGGTGCGGTGGCTCAAGCCTGTAATCCCAGCACTTTGGGAGGCCGAGACGGGTGGATCGCGAGGTCAGGAGATCGAGACCATCCTGGCTAACACAGCGAAACCCAGTCTCTACTAAAAAATAGAAAAAACTAGCCGGGCGAGTTGGCGGGCGCCTGTAGTCCCAGCTACTCGGGAGGCTGAGGCAGGAGAATGGCGTAAACCCGGGAGGCGGAGCTTGCAGTGAGCTGAGATCGGCCACTGCACTCCAGCCTGGGCGACTGCGAGACTCCGTCTCAAAAAAAAAAAAAAAAAAAAAAAAAAAAAAAAAAAAAAACCAGTGAGCAAAGGCAGGTGGCTATGTGTAGGCACAGAGCTGGGCCATCCAAGCCCGACTTTGCCAAAGCCTCACAGTAGACAGGGGCAGGCCTTATTCGTTCTGCTTTACAGATGGGAAAGTGAGTCTGGGAACCCGGAAGGGACTGGCCAGAGCTGCCCAGGTGACCGCAGGTGCCTGGAGGCAAGCAGGTGCTGCCCGGGCTCTGCATACCTGCTCCTGAGGGGCCTGTGCCTGACTGCCCCAGGGAGCCACGTCCTCACACCTGCAGCTTTGGCCTACACACCAGGGGACCGGATGAACGAGCACGTGGCCTACTACCAGCTGGCCGCCCTGCACCACCGGCTGGGCCATGGCAAGCTGGCGGAGCACTTCTACCTCAAGGCCCTGTAGCTCTGCAACTCACCCCTGGAGTTGGACGAGGAGACCCTCTACTCTGTGAAGGTGGACCTGGTGCTCAGTGACATCATCGTCTACAACCTGAAGGTTGGTGGGGAGGGACAGGGCTAAAGTGGGTGGGGGACGGGCAGGGCTCTGGGTGTTCCCGGCCCCCTTGGAGTGGGATCGCCACAGACCCCAGGGGCCTGGGTTCCAGCCTTCCTTAGGAATGGCCCAGTGGCTTCCCTGGAGCTCTGCACCCAGCTAGAGGAGCCGGCAAGGTTAGCAGATACAACCCAGCTCCCAAGCTGGCCAGGCCCCACCCTCAAGAACTCAGTCTCAACCAGGGAGGCTGACACATGAGCGGGCAATGGTAACTTCTGGGTAAAGAAGGGGGATTGTAATCAGGGGGACCCTCCTGGAGGAGGTGACACGAAACTGAGTCTTGACAGTCAAGTGTCAAGTTGCATTTAACAAAGAAAACAGGGTTGGGAGAAGGACATTTTGGAGGACGGCATCATCCTCACATTGAATCCACGTTGCAAGATCCAACCCAAATCCCGGCGCCTCCTCTAGGAAGCCTGCCCAGGGTGCCAGCCTGCACTGAGCAACTCCTTCCTGGAGTCCCAAGACACCTTGAATCTTCATATCACCAGGAAGGGTGGGGGGGACAGTGTCTTACCATCGGGTTCACAGACAGGGGAACCCCAGCTCACGGCAGGTGCAGTGGGCGGGGTCCCCAGCCAGCCAGGCTGAGACCTTGCTGGGTCAGGTCTGTCTCGAGGGGAGGTGCTGTGCTCCCTCTGCTCCCAGCCCTGGAGGGGTGGAGAGCTGGGACTAGCAGACTCAGACCTGGGGTGTCTCCACCCTCTGCCCAGCAGGAACCCGCCCCTCCTCCGCATCGCACCGGCACCGTGTCAGTACTCCTTATGGGCTGAGGGGCCAGGGCGCTCCAGTCCAGGGACCGAGATCTTGGGGGCCTTAGAACAACATGAGGAGCTGGGGCAGCCCTAAGACCCCACCCCGTATCCCTCACCACAGGCCCGGGCTGCCTGGGAGGCCCCCGCCCAGTGCTGGCGACACCTGGTGGTCAGAAGCGGTCCCTGTGGCCTCCCAAGTCCCAGCCAGACAGGGAGGTGCCAGGTGTCAGGCCCAGAGGGACGCTGCCCACCGCTCGGGGGCTTGCCTGGGACCCAGGGGACAGGCCTCCCAGAAGTGGGCCTTTATCTCTCTTGGTCAAGCCTGCCGCCCACTCTGCCTGCCCAGGAGGAAGGAAAGGGCCAAGTAGTACCTGAGAGGCCAAAGTCCATGGTTGGGG
Organism: Trachypithecus francoisi; assembly: GCF_009764315.1. NCBI lineage: Eukaryota > Metazoa > Chordata > Mammalia > Primates > Cercopithecidae > Trachypithecus > Trachypithecus francoisi. The sequence continues at coordinate 123,972,415 of NW_022681456.1, forward strand.
TCGAGGGGCAGAGGCCTCCTTCACCCCCTTCTCGTGGACAGCCTCTGGGCCTCATCGTCACCATGCTGTCAGCCCAGGCCAGCTTCCCACAGGGAGTCCCCCTCGGAATTCCCCAAGGACAGCTGTCTTTCCAAGGCCACACCCTCCTCCTTGTATAGGAGGCTCTGGACCCAGGGCCCAGAGGAGTGGGAGAGAAAGCTGGGCTGGATGGGGCCTGGAAGGCTGGCAGAGGCAGGGGTAAATGGGCATCCTTGTCGATTGCCTCTAAAATGGGGTCCCCTTTAGTCTACATGTGAGAGTGAGCCCTGGAATAGGGTGGATTAGGTGTGTCCTGGCTCAGCCTGCCACTCACTAGCTGCTGCACACACTACAGGCACATGAGGACATTACCCCAAATCTCCCAAAAGGTATACACCTATTGTGTGATATGGTTCCTAATATCCGGAGGTGCAGAGGATGGTATTCGTTGTCCTGTCGCAGGCTGTGTACACGCAACCTGTGAAATTGTTCCTAATATCCTGAACAAAAGAGACTGCTAATAATGGACACACATTGCAGGGGGGAGTAATTGGCTCTTACGATCCACATCGCAGGGGGTGAGGCACTCCCCACGATATGGGGAGTAATAGCAACCCCCTCTCCCCCCAGGCTATTACGATCCACATCGCAGGGCAGTTCAGGACACCAGCCCTGCCCCAACCTTGACCCAGACAGTGGGTATCATGGGACCACCTCAGGGTGGGTGGCAGGTCAGCTCGAAGGTATCCCTGCTGCCAAAGACCAACTGTTCCTGCTTGTTTGAATCTGGCCACAGGGTCTCTGTTGGTGAGACAGGTGACCATGAGGTAGACACCCTGAAATCTAGCACAACAGAGCTCAACGCCCCCATGAGAGGCACCATAGCACGCAGACTTTGCAGACATACTAGCGAAGGCCACAGCAGGTCCTGAGTGAAGAACAAGCTGACCAAGATCCTGGGATCCTGCCACACAGCCCTTAAACCAGGGACTGGAAACTGTTTCCCTAAAGAGCCAAGAGTCAGTATTTTCAGCTTTGCCAACTGATCTTTGTCTCAAGGACGCAACTCTGCCATGGCTGCACCACAGCAGCCTTCTGCAGGTGGCCTGTGAAGAGATGGGCATGACTGCACCCCATCAAACTTTACTTATGGACATGGAAACTTCTCAGTGTCATGAAGTGTTAGTTTTTTATTTGTTCAACCATTTGGAAATATAAAATCCATTCTTGATTCACGGGCCACAAGAGCAGGCAGGGACAGGCTGCCCGTGGCCGACCTCTGGAACGAGCTTAGAGAAGGAAACAACAGGCTGGGCCAGCGCAGCCTCCTCACAGCAGATTCGCTGCAGGAGGGTCCTTCTTAGCAACCACTTCTCATCCTTCATCTTGGCTTCAGATGCAGTTCAGGTGGAGAAAGAGAGAACAGAACTGGCCTCAGCAACAAGGAGGAAGGAGATGCAGGGTCAAGTAGCATGTGGATCCATCACACTCAACACTCACACCAAGCGGAGCACAGGCAGGACCAGCCCGGGGGCGCCAAAGTGGAGGCTCTCTGGGATGGGGGACCTCTGGATGGGCAAGATTCTCTACCTAAAACTCATATAGAAGGTCTACATGGCAGTAGTTACAGAAAACACACACTAAGAAAAAGGCCAAAATAAAAGTAGGACACCAAGCTTGGCCAACTGGGTCTCACAAGCCAGTAGGTAAGAAAGCCCAGGAGAGCCCAGCAGAGGAGCTGGGGGTGGGTTCCTGCCTGCAGGGGGCCTGGGATACCCCATTGCCACAGACGAGGACCCATGTTTTGGGGAGGAAGCTGTCAGAGTCACCAGTGAGCTGTTCAGAGCTGGAGCCACAGAGCAGGGGAGGAGCTCTGGCCACGTCCCCGTGCGGGCTGAGAAGCTGGGGTGGGGGCACACCCCCAGGGGCACATGCAAACAGTGGACCGCGGGCCCTCCTCCTGCCCAGAGGATGCTCAGTTCCCAAGGGACCACCAAAGTCTGGAACCCAGGGACACACACCTGACCCACATGCCCAGGCCTCCTGGACCAGGCAATGTCCAGTACAGGCAGGCAGTCTGGGCTTGGGGCCAGGACAGGGGTGGATGGTCCTGCTAGGCAGGCCTCCTTCTCCCTACCAGCTGGGCTGGTTGCACTGTAGTTTTGTTGTGGCAACATATTGCTACCCACTTTGGCCACTTCAGTCCCTGGCTCCCTGGCTAGGCCCAGTGCTGTCCAACCCACCTACACAGGCCCCACACACCCAGTGTCCACCAGGCTCCCGTCAGCCAGGAGGACTCATGCTCACCCCCTGAAGTATCCATGGGAATCTGCATCCCACAGGGACCCACAGCTCAGGGCCAACCTCCATGGGGGCCTCTTGGTTGTGGTGGCAGGGGTGGGGGGGAGTTGACCTCCAGCCCTCCCATCCTGGCCACTGTGTTTTATGGGGGATCATTCAGTCCTGGGAGCCTCCTGGGGATCCCAGAAGGAAGAGAACAGGGTGGTCACGGCAGCCTCAGCCCCAGGCTCTGGGTCCAAGTGCAACAGTCTTCCGGTTCTGGTTTGATCTGGGCGGTAACAACAGGTCAAGTCATTCACACAAGGACTGGCTTCAATATAATGCATCAAGGGACTGTGGAGGACACAGATCAGCCTCCAGGCCAGTTACACCTGGTGACTTAGCCAGTGCAGGCTAGGGAGTGGAAAGGCTGACCCATGACCTCCCCACCTACCCTGCCCACCAGATGCCAGTAGCGGCCAGGGATCCCTGACTTCAGGCAGAGGCAGGCAGCACAGTTGCTGCCTCCTTTAATCCCATCCCAGGGCCCACAGGGCTTGGAGAAACCTGGGAGGGGCTGAGTTGGGAGAATCAGGCAGAGAGATGCCAAATGAAGAATGTGAGGGACTGGATATGAGGGACACTAGGGCACAGGGCCTGCTTCCCCTGGAGAGGTGGCAGGGAGACATATAGTAGCCAAGCCTCCACAGGCACCACCCTGCTGCCAGGCACACGTGGTGCCCATACCCACCCCAACGGCTGCAGGAAGGTTCTTCATCAACAAAAGGGGAGGACGCACCCACACCCACATAGGCATTGGTGCCCACACACATCAGAGAAGAAAATTGCTGCTGTGCCCAACGTGTGGGGAAAGGGGCAATGTCCCCTTCCTCCCCATGGTGGGTCCGAAATTACCCGCTCCTGCCAGCACCCCCTCCCCCAACTCCACAAGCTGCTGACCTCCACACCAGTGCCATGCCACGTGCCAGGAACAGCTCAACGGTACATCCCAAAGGGTGCTATTCTGGAGCGGCTGTGCTGGGCAAGTGACACGTTTCCTAGTCACAGAGGTTTTCTTTCTTTACTGCTCACCGGCCCTGTGCCTCGGTTTCCCCCACTTTGGCACAGTAAGGAAATCCCATCTTGAAGGCTAGGAACCCAGAAATGTCACCACACCTGGTGAAATGGGGGGTGAAACTCCCTGCCTTGGACCTCTTGCTCCAGGACTGATGTCCACTGGGACATGGCCAGGCCAGTATCCTGGGGAGGGCTGCATTCCTTGCCTGGGGAACCTTGCTCCCAGTTAGGGATCACTGGGGTTGAGGCCTCTAATGGATTGGGGGAGGCATAGGGTAGAATGGAGGTAGCTCCATCATACGGGCCTGTGTAGACCTCAGAAAACAAGCATTGAGTTCAGACTCTTGTCTGAAGCTGGCCACCTGAAAGTATTTGGGCTTTGGGGTGTGATGAGGGCGCGGGGTCAGGGAACAAAGTGTTCTGGTTTGGACACGCAGGAGGTTCTCTGCAGCTCTCTCAGGTACAGGGTATGTTGCTAAGTATATGCTTTTAAAAACCCTAGGAGGAGGGGGCACCCAGAAGGGGCCCTGAAGTCAAGGGCATCGTCCAACCTTTCTACCTCCTCAGCTGAAGACAGGCTGGAGGACAATTCTCCAGAGTTTCATAACAAAGAAGAGAAAAAAGAAATCAAAAAGATCTGGAGGATAGGTAAGCTAATGAGGGCTGACTGGGATTACCCTGCCTAATCCTCAAAACAAGCCTTCCCTATCTGTCCTCTGGGCCAGGTGAGGAAACAGGTCACAGTAGGACATTCAGACCCTGGACAGGCAGCTGGCAGCCTGGAGTCCAGGACGTGCAAACACATTTGACTAAGGCACATCCTGCACAGCCCTAAATCCATTAAAACTTGAGTCAATACAGCACATGCTTCTGTGAGCACAGGGTTGGGTCTAGGGTTACAGATTGGCAGCATCTCAAGGCAGAAGAATTTTTCCTAGTACAGATCAAAATGGACTTTCTTATGTCTTCGTCTTTCTCCATAGACACAATAAAGTTCTGATTTCTCTTTCTTTCCCCCACACAGGGAGTGTCACCACTGTATGTCAGCCATTGGCCATTGGGGGACAGGCTTCAGCTTACAACCACCTTCCAAATTCCACCCTCTCACCTTGGCAGAAGCTGGCCAGGAATTGGGGCCAATGGATGGGTGGGGTCTGCACAGGACACCATATTCAGGTCCCCATGACGGCCTCACACAAAGGTGGTGGCCCTGCCGTTCCAGGTGCCACACACACGCCAGCCCCTGCTCGGGCCCTGATCTTTGAGGAGGGGGAGCAGCAGAACCCGGGCACTGACCCCACAGTGCCACCCACACCCACAGACGATTCTCCACAGAGGCATCAGGTCTCGGTCCTGGCCACCTCCCCCTGCAGGGTCTCAGCTGTTTCCTGGGACTCACGTGGTCCTTCCTCACATGCAGCTCTGGTAAGATGCATTGATCTGTACCCAGGGGCTCTGAGGTGACAACAGTCACGCTCATGCAGAGTGCAAGGGCAGAGGCTGGGTGCCCATTGTGGGGACCCTGACTGCAGCACTCCTAGACTATCATCGGGCCTGTTGGCCCCCAGTCTTAGCTAGGGCACCAGCGGTAGGAGTGCACTGCTCTGGACTCTGCAGGAGGAGGACAACTGTCACCGCATCTTTATGTTCTCCTGCTGGTGTTACTCTGTGCTTCTCATCTCCTGGTTGTAGGATTCAGGGCAGACTCTCTGAAGACCTTGTGGGAAACAGCAGAGTCCAGCAGAGAAGACAAGAAAAGCCCAGCTGCAAAGATGAAAAAATGGCAGGTGTGACATGGACCCCCCATTCTGATTCTGTATTTAGATGAGGTCTTCCGAAACACCTGCTCTCATTGGATAAAACTTCAAATATATATATATATATATATACACATATATATGGTTTTTTTTTTGAGACAAAATCTCACTCTGTTGCCCATGCTGGAGTGCAGTGGCGTGATCTCGGCTCACTGCAACCACCACCTGCCAGGTCCTAGTTCAAGCAATTCTCCTGCCTCAGCCTCCTGAATAGCTGAGATCACAGACATGCACCCCCATGCCGGGCTCATCTTTTGTACTTTTAGTAGAGATGGAGTTTCACAAAGTTGGCAAGGTTGGTCTTGAAGCCCTGGCCTCGGGTGATTCACCCAGCTTGCCCTCCTAAAGTGCTAAGATTACAGGCATGAGCCACCGTACCCGGCCCATTGTGGCAGCTTAATCACAGAGGAAAAGAAGGCCTGGACCCAGCATGAAGATGATGGAAAGGGGTAAGAACAGCTCTCTTCATACGGTGTTGTCAGCTTCCAATTTTCAACATAAGGGACACTAAATAGCTTTCCCAACAAAAACAACTGAGATGTTGGGTAAAACCTATAAAAATGCATCTTTGTAAGTGCATTACTGAGCTGGCATTGAAGGATGGAATCCACAGCAGTCAATAAAGAATTGGCGGGAACCAAAGTGGAATTGTTTTTCTGTTTGGACAGTTGCACAGAGGATGGGGCATCAGAAACAAAACCGGATGTCTCTCCAAAATGAGCTCAGAAATCTGACATCTTAGACTTCAAATAAAAGCTCACCTCAGAGCAGGAGCAGCAAGGAGAGCACCTGTCCCTGCATTGGTGCTGGGTGTAGGGAAAACCACTGACCCTGAGAACCGATGAGAAACAGTCCTCCAGGAGTTCATGCTGGAAGACCTGGAGAGCATGGGTCAAATGACGTGGGACCAGGCGGCTGCTAACTTCACCTGTACCCCATGTGAGTGAATGTCTTTGCTGAAACAATGCAATCCTGTCCTCAAAATATCTCCGCACATAAAATTCCAAGGAAGATAAGTCCACGTGCAAAAAGTTACAAAACATAAGTAAACATAGTACTGTGGATACATCCAATAATTCAAGAAACAAATTCAGCAGAGCCACAAAAATCCCAAAGTTGGAAAAGATCAACTGCTGGCAAAGTATCCACTGCTGTCGCTCCTGTTAAGAAACTGTAATTTGGCCGGGCGCGGTGGCTCACGCCTGTAATCCCAGCACCTTGGGAGGCTGAGACGGCCGGATCACGAGGTCAGGAGATCGAGACCATCCTGGCTAACATGATGAAACCCCATCTCTACTAAAAATCCAAAAAAATTAGCCGGGCGTGGTGGTGGGTACCTGTAGTCCTGGCTACTCGGGATGCTGAGGCAGGAGAATGGCATGAACCTGTGAGGCAGAGCTTGCAGTGAGCCGAGATGAAGCCACTGCACTCCAGCCTGGGCGACAGAATGAGACTCCGTCTCAAAAAAAAAAAAAAAAAAAGAAAACAAAGAAAAAGTGAAAGAAGAAACTGTTCATAAAAAGCTAGGCACGCCCCTCTGTGGCCTCACACTTGCCTTCTCAGGCATGTCTGCCCCAGAAATGCTCTTGCACTATCTTCTCCAAGAGACACATATGGGGCAAGAATATTTAGGCAGTGATTGTAGAAATAGAAAACGCTTGAAAGCCATCCAAATACACCTGTATCAAAGAAAAAAACTGCCATAGTCACATTGTGGAATATGATACAGCTGTGAAAATGAACTGCGGTTAGAAGCATCAACAATGAAAAATTACAGTGAACAAAGGAAATTGCTGAAAAATACACTGCTATTCCATATACAGTTCACAAACCATTATATATGACATTGCTTAATAATATACACAGAAATGATAGACCTTATGAAAAGCAAGACAAACATTAACACATTAGTCCTATGTCTGGGTGAAGAAGGGAGATCCAGGTGATCAAGGAGGGGCGTATTGTAGCCTTTCAAAACACTCGATGCTCATGGATGATGACATCAGTGCAATTATTAATCTATCGGATTATGCATTCAGTTTTGTTTATTTTTTTGTTTTTGAGGTGGAGTTTTGCTCAGGTAGCCCAGGCTAGAGTGTAACGGCACGATCTCGGCTCACTGCAACTTCTGTCTCCTGGGTTCAAACAACTCTCCCACCTCAGCCTCCTGAGTGGCTAGGATCACAGGTACCTGTCATGATGCTCAGCTCACTTTTTGTGTTTTGTAGTAGAGACGGGTTTCACCATTGGCCAGGCTGGTCTTGAACACCTGACCTCAAATGATCCACCCGCCTCAGCCTCCGAAAATGCTGGGATTACAGGCATGAGCCACCGTGCCCACCCAAATTTTATAGACACTTATGTTCATATATTTCATAATTAATATAAAAAATAAATATTACTGTACTTTGCAAATGAAAGAGTAATAAAAAATGTTGCAAAGTTGTAAACATCAAACCTGTTGTATAGCTCATATTGACCCTCGTATTAAGCTGTGGTAAGTTCCAAGTTGTATTTCATTGTCATTTTCTAAAAACTAGGTGAACAGATGAAAAGCAGAATTCAGTTTTAAAACAAGATATTATGATAATGTGGCCGGGTGCGGTGGCTCAAGCCTGTAATCCCAGCACTTTGGGAGGTCGAGACGGGCGGATCACGAGGTCAGGAGATCGAGACCATCCTGGCTAACATGGTGAAACCCCCTCTCTACTAAAAAATACAAAAAACTAGCCGGGCGAAGTGGCGGGCGCCTGTAGTCCCAGCTACTCGGGAGGCTGAGGCAGGAGAATGGTGTAAACCCGGGAGGCGGAGCTTGCAGTGAGCTGAGATCCGGCCACTACACTACAGCCTGGGCAGCAGAGCGAGACTCTGTCTCAAAAAATAGTAATAATAATAATAATGTTACTGGTTGAAGGTGTCCCAGTTCTTGATGCCTTGAACCAAGAATTGGACACAACACAAAAATGGAGCAAGGAAAGAATGAAGCAGCAAAGCAGAGATTGACGCAAAATGAAAGTACACTCCACAGGGTGGGAGCGCCTGAGCACAGGGAGCCTGTTACTGAAGTTTCTGGGGTTCAAATCCCCTCTAGAGGTTTCCATTGGTTACTTGGTGTGCACCCTATGTAAATGAAGAGGATGAAGTCAAATGACAAAGTCATGTACTCGGTGGACGCCTTGGGTAAATGGAGAGGATATTTTCTGTCATAGCCCAAGAGTTTCCATTTGATTTAGTTCTCCAAAGTCAGGGTGAATCGGCCTTATGTTCCTGCCTCCAGACCCCTTTCTCCTGCCTCCGGGGAATGGATGGCAGGACATGGAAAAGTGTTTTGTCCAAATGACATGTCCCAGGGCACTGGCAGCTGAGGACAAGAGGGAACCAGTTGGTGCCACGGAGGAGCACTCACCCATGTCTCCACACCGCACAGAACAAAGTGAGTGTCCTTGTCTTGAACCCTCTGAAGTGAGTATCTCGCCTCAGGGCTTTCATGTAACCCCTTTTTGGAGAGGCTCCTTCTCTCTCCTTCTGCAGCCACAAGGCCGCAGGGATAGCCCCTTTCACGCTGAAGTTCTCCTAAAAAATACAAAGAGAATAAAATAATAGAATTAATGTAATGAAGCATAAAATAATGAAAATGAAACTATTTTTTACAGAAACAGTTCTGGACTTTCATGTATTGGTGACATTAAAAGCAGAAAATGGGCCTATAGGCCTGGCAGGGTAGCTCACGCCTGTAACCCCAGCACTTTGGGAGGCCGAGGCAGGTGGATCATGAGGTCAGGAGATCGAGACCATCCTGGCTAACACGGTGAAAACCCGTCTCTACTAAAAATACAAAAAATTAGCCAGGCATGGTGGTGGGCCCCTGTAGTCCCAGCTACTCGGGAGGCTGAGGCAGGACGATGGCATGAACCCGGGAGGTGGAGCTTGCAGTGAGACAAGATCGCATCACTGCACTCCAGCCTGGGCAACACAGCAAGACTCTCTCTAAAAAAAAAAAAAAAAAAAAGAAAAAGAAAATGGGCATATTGAGCTCAATTTAATGACAAAAAATTAAGGAAAGAATAAAAAGATTCTGCTAATAATGGTGACATGAGTTGTTCATATTGTCATTTTCATTGGGACCTAATATTAGGGAGGAAGTGGGACCACCTGCCACCAGGCTCCAGGTGATTTTCAGGCTGTTCCCCCAAATGACTGCAGCTTCTTCCCTGCTGGTCCCTTGATCTTGCTGCTGTGCCAGGCGTCCTGTGTGGCAGGAGGCACCTCGGCAGCTTCCAGTGGGATAGGCCTGCAGCATTCTGAGCCTGAATGCCGTGATCACTAGGAAGTGAGCAGACACAAGCAGGAAGGGTTCAGGGATGGAGCGGCCGCTTCTCAGGGATCAGTCTCAGGCCCAAGCTGGGAAGAATCCCCTTTCAGGACAATGGCTCCAGGCTGAGGTCAACGCTCTTTCTGTGCGTTATGATGACTGACCTGCATCCACAGGGAAGCGTATTCGGGCTCCTTTTTCCCATGCGATGTTGGGAACACCTTGAAATCGGCCCTGGTGGATTTCAATTCCAGCCTTCCAGAAGCCACTCCAAACGGAAATTGAGCTAAGGGATGTAGCTGGAGTAAGTTAACAACTTTAGATCCTGAACAACGATTTTCACATACAATAGAGTTTGCAGGGAAGAATAAAGCCTCAGGAGCCCAATTCTCAGCCAAAAAGAAAAAAACATTAAGCTGGAAGCTGAATCATGCAAGAAACTGCCTTTCCTTTTGTTCCTAAGCAGATAGCTACAGATAAAAGGTTACATGTCTCCACAGGAAGCTGGTCTATGGTCACCTTATCTTATGTAAAGGACTGATTTACCACATGTGAGATGAAGACATAACTGATGATTCCCCATCTGCTCTCTCGCAACCTGAGGAAGACCACAGGCTCCCTCTCTCTCCTCCAGCCAACCCTTTTCCTCCAGCCCACACTTTCCCTCCAGCCCACCCTTCCCTCCAGCCCACCCTTCCCTCCAGCCCACCCTTCCCTCCAGCCCACCTTCCTCCAGCCCACCCTTCCTCTTCAGCCCACCCTTCCCTTAAATACTGAAGCCCTCAAAAATCTTGGGAGGAAGGCACAGACCACAGACTGTTTCTGTGATTCCGTGTTTTTTCCTTCCAAGCATGGCCTTAACCTTGGCAGAATTAACTTTTACATGGATTGAGATCAGTCTCAGGTTCCTTTTGGTTTACAATCGCATGCCTCAGCCATCGCACTGCTCTCTGGCTTTTGTCCTCTTGTACCAAAGGAGGAGGGTGGATTCCAAGATCCTAAAACCCCTTCAGCTCTCCATAGGTTTCTGGGGGGACACAATTACCTAAGAGATTAGAGAGAGCATCATAAAATATAAGTAGATGGTGTGTGGCGGTTAAGGTTAAGTTTGGCTGCATAAAACAGAAGACACAAGCTAACAGAGGCTCACACATATAAAGGTCTGTCTTTTCACATGAAAGGAATCTGAAGGCAGGCAATCCTGCCCTGTGCACTGGATCTGTGATCTTATCAGAGAGTCCAGCTTCTCCTATCATTCCCTCAGGCACTTTGACTGAAGGTGGTTGTATCTTCTAGATCACCTCATGCCCCAAGAGAGTAGCTTTGTTCCTGCAATCACAGCTGCATTCAAAGCAGCAGGAAAAAGAAAAAAAAAAAGCCATACTCAGTAGTTTGGCTTTTTTTAAGGAGTCCTTTTGAACGTCCTGCTGCTCAACAATTCTACTTATATCACATGGGCCAGAGTGGACCCACATGGCCACACGGGTGCACAAAGATAGCTGGGGAATGACGCATTTAGTGCGGAGCCTTGGTCAGAAGAGGAGGAGGAGATAGATGTTGAACCGACTGTTTCTGTCACATGGCGTTTTAGTTGAGCTTGGAAGGATGAGTGTTATTCACAGACAGGCTTGGACAGAGACACAAGCAAGGATCGTGTGTGGAAGAAACACGCGGGAATTTGCAAATAAAAAGAGCCCCCCCCTCACTGCAGGTTTTCTCGCTAAAAACTCAGGGCTTCTGAATTATTTCCATACTCTTTCTTTCTGATTTAGAAGATTTACGGCAGGGCGCGGTGGCTCAAAGCCTGTAATCCCAGCACTTGGGAGCCGGGGCGGGCGGATCACGAGGTCAGGAGATCGAGACCCTCCTGGCTAACACGGTGAACCCCGTCTCTACTAAAAATACAAAATACTAGCCGGGCGCGGTGTGGCGGGGCCTATAGTCCCAGCTACTCGGAGGCTGAGGGGGGGAGAATGGCGTGAACCCGGGAGGCGGAGCTTGCAGTGAGCTGAGATCCGGCCACTGCACTCCAGCCTGGGCGACAGAGCGAGACTCCGTCTCAAAAAAAAAAAAAAAAAAGAAGATTTACAATTCAATTATATATAATGATAAGACATCATCTTCCTGGGGATTGTTTAAAAACAAGTCTGTTTGGGGTTGGAAAGAGAAACCAAAGACCCACGTGGAGGGAGAGGGAGTTTCAAGGTTCCTGGAACACAATGCTGGAAGGAATTCAGGCAAAATATTCCATGGCCTTCTGACTGCTCTCTGGTGCCTCTTGTGAAGTCTAAACGCTGTGAGGCTCCCTGGGAATGGCTATGTTCTGAAAGCTTTTCCAGGAAAGTGTCTTGAGCTGGGCTACATTGTTAGCTCTCTGGTTCACAGAAAGAGCCTTCTCGAAGTCCAGTGGGCACTTAGATAAGACAGACTACATGGCACTTGAGGTTTCCTCCTTGTTTTCTTCGAGACATCTCTGAGACATCAGAAGCAAAGGTCAACGTCAGGCCTCGGAGCCCAAACCAAACCATCGCATCCCCTGTGACTTGCACATATGTGTATGCCCAGATGGGCTGAAGTAATGAAGACTCACAAAAGAAGCGTAAATGCCGTGCCACCTTAACTGATGACATTCCACCCCAAAAGAAGTGAAAATGGCCAGTCCTTGCCTTAAGGGATGATAGTATCTTGTGAAATTCCTTTTCCTGGCTCATCGTGGCTCAAAAACTCCCCCCTGAGCACCTGTGGACCCTCTCCTACCCGCCAGAGAACAACACCCCTTTGACTATAATTTTCCTTACCTACCCAAATCCTATAAAACGGCCCCACCCTTATCTCCCGTCGATGACTCTCTTTCCAGACTCAGTCTGCCTGCACCCAGGTGATTAAAAAGCTTTATTGCTCACACAAAGCCTGTTTGGTGGTCTCTGCACACGGATGCACATGACAGTCAATAACTCAGTGTAACAGAAATTTTAAAATGAATCAAATATTGGATGGAAAGCGAAATCTTCAAAATTATGCCTACTATTTAGCATTTATCTTCCACAAAGCAAAACAAACCTATAAACTTCTCACTGCAACTGTGAGGGAAGAGGATCCTAAAACATTTTTCTTAGCCTGTTTTCTGCTTCTCTTAACAGAGTGCCTGAGACTGGGTATTTACAAAAACAGAGATTCACTTCTCACAGTCCTGGAAGTGGGAAGTACAAGGTTAAGGGGTGTTGGGCATCTGGCAAGGACCTTTGTGCTGTGTCATCCCACAGGAAGGTGGAAGGGTAAGAGAGCATGAAGGAGTAAGAGGGGTCAAACTCACTTTTGTAACAGACCAACTCTTGTGATAAGGAACCCACTCCCCCAATAACAACATTAGTCCACTCACGAGGTTGAAACGCTCATGACCTGATCACCCCTTAAAGATCTCTCCCCTCAGCACTACTGCATGGGGGATTCATTTTCCAACACTTGAAATTTGGGGGACACTTTCAAACCATAGTAAGAAAGAAATGACAAAAATAAATTACTTATACAGTGTTTATCACTAATAATAAGGTCAACACAAAACATCATTTAGAGTCTGTATTCACTATAATATGCTGTGCTCTATTTTCATGTGAATTCATGCAAAGAGATAAAAAACAAAGAGAAAGATTTTCGAGAGAAGTGTTAAGAAACAGCACCATAACCTTTAGTAAAACTGAGTAACTGGTGGAAGTCATTGTTTTAAAACCTTTTTTATTGGCTGGTTCTCTGGAAGTCAGTGGTGACATTTCAAGGAGGAGTTGTCATTGGGAAGGCAGATTTCAGGAGGTTTTAGTAAGAGTGCGTGAGGAAGTTGAGGAAGGAAGGAGGACAGGTGACTTAGAAAGATTCCTGGTGGCCACTGGAAGTGCAGAAATAGAATGGTGACTTCAGGGAGAAGCAATTCAAGGAATGTTGTGCTTTTGCTTCTCTCTTTCCGTCCCTCTCCCCATCTCTCTTTCCATCTCTCTCTGCCTCTCACGTTGTCTGTCTCTGTTTCTCCCTCTCTGTGTCTCTCTCCTGGTTGCTCTCTCTCTCTCTGTCTCTTTTTAGGACTCTGTGTGTGTCTCTGTTTCTCTCTTCCTCTCATCTCTTTCTCCATCTTTCTATGTCTCTCTGTGTCTCTGCTTCTCTGACTTTTTTTCTCTCTCTCTCTCTGTCCCTCTCACTCTCCCTCTTTCTTTCTCTCTTTGTGTGTGTGTGTGTGTGTGTGTGTGTATCTCACTCTCTTGGTTTCTCACTCTCACTCTCCATCTCGCGGCTCTCTTTGGTTTCACTATGCAAGCTGACTCTCCCCACCTGATGATCCAGTGGGATTAGCAGGAACAGGGTGGACTACCCCCACCACCTGCATCCTGTGCCCATCCATGAACTGGGGCAGAGGAGAGGACTGATCTCGCTACTTGGCCTGACTGGACGTGCTGACCCTCAGGATCACAGGCAGTGGAAGGAGCAGCTCCTGGAAGGTCGGAGTGGGTCCTGTGACGGATGGAAGTGACAAGTATGTTGAGCAACAAAAATGATCAGCACTTGGTCTATGGCAGCAGGAGCTCAGAAGTGAGGAATCCTAGGGCCCTAAATGAGCGGCCCATCGTGGCAAAAACTTTTTTAAACAAAAAAATAGCCCCTAAAGAGTGTTCCAATGACCATCTCTTAAGCAATACAATTGACCCATGAACAATGCAGAGATTAAGGGCACCAACCCGACACACAGTTGAAATTCGGACAATAACTTTTGACTAGCCAAAAAGGAATTACTAATAGCCTATTCTGGGTGGAATCCTCAGTGATCACGCAGATAGTCAGTTAACACACATTTGTGTGTTATATGTATGTATAGTGTATTCTTACAGTAAAGTAAGCTAGAGGAAAGCAATCATAACAAAAATGTGTTTACTATTCATAAAGTGGCTCATCATAGTGGTTCTTCTCCTCATTTTTGCATTGAGTAGGCTGAGGAGGAGGAGGTGGGAGGAGAGGAGGAGGGGTTGGTCTTGCTGTCTAAGTGGTGGCAGAAGTGAAAGAAAATCCATGTGTAAGTAAGTGACCCACGCGGTTTAAACCCTGTTGTTCAAGGGTCAACTGTTTGAACAGGGAAGTTTTGAAGTGATCTCTTTTTTTTTGTTTTCTTGAGACAGAGTCTCACTCTGTTGCGCAGGTTGGAGTGCAGTGGCTCCATCTTGGCTCACTGAAATGGAAGTGACCTCTTTTCAAATAAGGCATGGCAGGGAAAGGGGGAGGAAAATGGCAAGAGTCTGTCCCACAAACTCAGGACCAAGATCCCCAATTTCTTCCCCTGGTGAATGTGTCTCTCATTCCCTAGACCACAAAATCTATTTGGGTTCAAAGACCACCTAGGCTCTGGGCTTGGCCTTCCAAGAGAAGAGGGTATCTGGGCCCTCCCAAGAATGCAGAGCTGTCCACCCCTGGATGAGTGACCGCAGCTCTGACCCTGTCCTGGTCTGGCTTCACTCCTCCTCCTGTAAGTGGACGCGGCTGTAGGCTCAGGAGTTCTCTAAACCAGTCAACAGGTGGTTGTGGGTGGGTGTTCTTGCAGGCAGAAGAAGAGGTCTGTGGCTTACACCAGTATCTCAAAGTTGACACCCAAAAAAGGAAAAGCCCTGCGAGATGCTGGCGTATACAACTAACAAGATAACTCTCTGAGGCCGGGCGCGGTGGCTCACACCTGTAATCCCAGCACTTTAGGAGGGCCGAGACGGGTGGATCACAAGGTCAGGAAATCGAGACTATCTGGTTCACACGGTGCAACCCCGTCTCTACTAAAAATACAAAAATTGGCCGGGCGCGGTGGTCAAGCCTGTAATCCCAGCACTTTGGGAGGCCGAGAGGCGGTCACGAGGTCAGGAGATCGAGACCCTCCTGGCTAATACAGTGAAACCCCGTCTCTACTAAAAATACAAAAAAAACTAGCCGGGCGAGGTGGCGGGCGCCTGTAGTCCAGCTACTAGGGAGGCTGAGGCAGGAGAATGGCGTAAACAGGAGGCGGAGCTGCAGTGAGCTGAGATCCGGCCACTGCACTCCAGCCTGGGCGACAGAGTGAGACTCTGCCTCCAAAAAAAAAAAAAAAAAAAAAAAAAAAAAAAAAAAAAAAAAAAAAAAAAAAAACAAAAATTAGCCGGGTGCCGTGTCAGAGGCCTTAGTCCAGCACACGG
The DNA here is from genome assembly GCF_009764315.1 of Trachypithecus francoisi. NCBI lineage: Eukaryota > Metazoa > Chordata > Mammalia > Primates > Cercopithecidae > Trachypithecus > Trachypithecus francoisi. Next base: position 123,988,110 of record NW_022681456.1, read on the forward strand.
GAGGCTGAGGCAGGAGAATGGCATGAACCCGGGGGCGGAGCTTGCAGTGAGTGGAGATCGCACTATTACACTCCAGCCTGGGAGACAGAGTGAGACTCCATCTCCAAAAAAAAAAAAGAAAAAAAGAAAAAAAAAATAACGCTCTGCGTGTACATCCTGGCACAGAGGAAGAGCATTCTTGTTGATGGCGGTGGTTTCAAATATTTCAGTGAGTTTTCCCTTGAACACCTCAGTCCGGAGCCACTTCAGTCCAGCGTGGGCAGCAAGGGAGCTTCAAGGACCGGTAATTATTAATTCAAGCTTGTACACAGCGACAGGTCACAGGCTGTGGAAGATACCTGTCAATCAATATTCAGAGGTAACATTCCATCACTGAAGCATAGGGCATATCTGACCTCATCTGACATGGCTAAAATCATGATTGTTTTTCTAACTGGGAAATGTAGGTAACTTATTTGCCAGTAAAGAACTGTCTCGCTCCGCTTATTTTCTGACATAACACTAGTTATTAGGGAAATGTTCCGATGACGTTCGTGAAAGAGCAAACCAATGTCTTCCGCTGTAATACCACCTATTTCACACAGATGACTCTTGGTGCTTCCATGTGACACTAAAAGTATCGGGGGTGCCAGGAAGTCTCTTTAATCATCGTTCTCCAACGTGCTCAGGAGATGAAGTCATTCTGTGAAGTGGACTTCAGTTGACACCACTGAGAAAATGTCCTAGAGAAAGTAAAACTTGTAATGGCCTCATACTTGACAGAAATAATGCAACTTTCTTCTTTCGTTTCTTTCCAGTTTTTAGATATTAATTTTAATTGGTTCAGGGCAACCTGTTTCTGCATCAAAGTCTTGGGAAGCTTCCACCTGTTTTTATTTAAATTAATTAATTAATTAATTAAGTTAGTTAGTTACTTACTTATTTAGAAATAGAGTCTCACTGTGTCACCCAGGCCAAAATGTAGTGGTATGATCACAGCTCACTGCAGTCTCAACCTTCCAGGGTCGAACCAATCCTCAGGCTTCCACCACCTGAGTAGCTGGGACTACAGGTGTGCCATGTCCTGCTAATGTTTTATTTTATTTTTTTATTTTTTGTAGAGACAGAATCTCGTTATGTGGCCAAAGCCGGTCTCAAACTGCTGGTCTCAAGCAATCATTATGTTAGCCTCCTTAAGCGCTGAGATTATAGACATGAGCCACGGCACACAGCTGATTGATTTATTTATTTTCTCAGAACTCTATGAAACGTGATTCTTAATACATAAAGAAAGAGAAGCCAGACAAAGGTGGAAGTAGTTACACACAATGGGAGTGTCATTTGGCACTTAGACAAGAGAGGCAGATTATAAAAATAAAAGATCCACATGTCACATTTGACTGTGGGCTTGGATATGGACTCCAGCACTTTTTATTTTTATTTTCTTAGGAGACAGTCTCTCACTCTCTTACTCAAGCTGGAGTGCAATGATATAATCGTAACTCAGTGTAATCTCAAACTCCTGAGTTCAAGTGATCCTTCTGCCTCAGCCTCCCAAGTAGTTGGGACTACAGATGTGCCATCGCTCCAGGCCAATTTTTCTTTTTTTTGAATTTTGTAGAGACGAGGTCTCCCTGTGTTGCTCAGGCTAGTCTCAAACATGTGACCTCAAGCAATCTTTCCACCTTAGCCTTCAAAGCGCTGGGATTATAGGTGTGAGCCACTGTACCGGCCGAGAAATCAACTCCACCTGTTTTCTATATAAAGTTTAGCATCTAGATACAAAGCAAAATAATTTTGAAAGATCAAGGAATCTGAAGGGAAGCTGGTGGGAGGGGAATGGGCTGAAAGCAGCATTTTCTAGTCTACGATTTTGCTTATTCTTGGACTTTCCAAAGTCCTGAAAGAAGCAGAAGGCAAGTGGGAACGGAGGAAGAGGCAGGAGGAAAGGAGGAGGGCTGCACCTCTGAGGTTGCAGATTAGCCCAAGGCGGCACAGTGGCTGGGAAGGAAGGGAGGAAACCCCCAAGGCCTAAGGTGGAGTCAGAGTCCTGAGTCCAGCAGAGACTGCAGATGAGGAGGGCTCCGGGAGCCAAAGACCTTCCTGCTAGCACTGCAACCTCTTCAACTGCTTAGGCTTTTAGCCAAATTTGATATGTCTGCATTTTGTAGACCTCCAAACCAAGTCACTCAGGGTAACCCAAGCAGGAAGGGGAGGATGATAGGAGAAGCTGCCCCATCTGATGATGCCCTTCTGGATTTTATCCATTCCTGGGAATGACTCTTTCTCCAACTCGGGGGATGCCCCTTTGGGAGAATACAGTGGCGTGGACCAGCAGTGGAGAATTCCAAGTCCAAAAAACGATTGGCCTTTTTTTTTTTTTTGAGACGGAGTCTCACTCTGTCGCTGGGGCTGGAGTGCAGTGGCCAGATCTCAGCTCACTGCAAGCTCCGCCTCCCGGGTTCACGCCATTCTCCTGCCTCAGCCTCCTGAGTAGCTGGGACTACAGGGGCCCGCCACCTCACCCGGCTAGTTTTTTGTATTTTTTAGTAGAGACGGGGTTTCACAGTGTTAGCCAGGATGGTCTCGATCTCCTGACCTCGTGATCCGTCCGTCTCGGCCTCCCAAAGTGCTGGGATTAGAGGCTTGAGCCACCGCGCCCGGCCACGATTGGCTTTTTTTTTTTTTTTTTTTTTTTTGAGACGGAGTCTTGCTCTGCCGCCCAGGCTGGAGTACTGTGGCCAGATCTCAGCTCACTGCAAGCTCCGCCTCCCGGGTTCACGCCATTCTCCTGCCTCAGCCTCCCGAGTAGCTGGGACTACAGGCGCTCGCCACCTCGCCCGGCTAATTTTTTTGTATTTTTTAGTAGAGACGGGGTTTCACCGTGTTCGCCAGGATGGTCTCGATCTCCTGACCTCGTGATCCGCCCGTCTCGGCCTCCCAAAGTGCTGGGATTACAGGCTTGAGCCACCGCGCCCAGCCACGATTGGCCTTTTAAAGGAAAGTAAGAAATCATCCTGCATATATGAAATATTGAGAAAAAAGGTTCTTACTAATAATTCTCAAGAGACCACTCTGGTGAGATTGAGTTTCTTTGGGGATGTGTGGAGCAGGGTATATGTACCGAGTGGGCACATCCCACCCTTCAGACTCCTCCTTCAGCTCCTGTCTACTGTAGCAGTCAGAGGGCAGCTCCAGTCCTCATCTCCTCTGAGCGACCTACTCACACATTCACTCACTTATTCATTCACTAGTTAACTCATTCACTCACTCAGTCGTTTACTCATTCACTCACCCTTTTACTCACTCACTCATTCACTTACTCATTCACTAACCCATTCACTCACTCACTCACCCATTCACTCACTCACCCATTCACTCGCTCATTCGCTAACCCATTCACTCACTCAATCACTCACTCATTCACTCATTCACTAAGCCATTCACTCTCTCATTCACTAACCCATTCACTCATTCATTCCCTCATTCACTCGTTCAGCCATTCACTAACTCACTCTTTCACTCACTCACCCATTCACTCATTCACTCACTTATTCACTCACTCACTCATTTCCTCATTAATTCACTCATTCACTCACTCAATCATTCACTCACTCATTCACCTCTTCACTCATTCACTCACTCACCCTTTACTCACACACTCACTCATTTATTGACTCATTCACTCACTCATTCGTTCATTCACTCACTCACTTCTTCACTCACTCATTCACTTGTTCACTCACTGACTCATTCACTCACTCTTTCCCTCACCCATTCACTCACTCACCCACTCATTTGTTCACTCACTCATTCACCCACTCATCCATTCACTAAGTCATTCATTCACTCACTCATTCATTCACTCACTCATCACTCATTTATTCCACCAGTCACTCACTCATTCACTCACTCACTCACTTATTCACCCACTCATTCACAAAGTTACTCATTCATTCACTTACTTATTCATTCACCCATTCACTCACTCAGCAATTCACTCACTCACATTCACTCATTCACTCATTTACCTACTTACTCACTCATTTACTCCTTCCCTCATCCACTCACTCACTCATTCACTGACTGACTCACTCACCCATTCACTCATTTACTCACTCATTTACTCCTTCACTCACTCACTCACTCCTTCATTCATTCATTCATTCATTCAGCAGCACCCATGATAGGTTCACTCTGTCCTGGGCTCTGCTGCTGCCCTGGGCCTGCAGCAGGGACTAGTCAAAGATCTCTGAATCCACGGCATTCAGAGCTCAGCAGGGGGACCTCTGGAGAAGCCCAGCAGATAGGTGAAATGCCCCATGTGTGACACGGATGAAGATGTTTGAAGAGAAGCAGGGAGGGAACAGGAGTGTGCATGGAGCCCAACATTTCTAAGAGGGTGATCTGCGGACGCCTCACCATGCAGGAGACGTTGCAGGACAGACCTGAGGAAGGTGGACAGAGTGGGTAGGGAGAGAGGGTCTGGGCTGAGGAAAGAGCAGGCTGGGCCTGAGGTGGTCGGGTGCCTGCATGGGCCTCTGGGCAGCACCAGGATCTGAAGGGAGCAGAGGACAGGCCAGTGTGCCATGTGTGGGGCCTGTGACTCCGAGTCAGCAGAGAAGATGCCTGAATTACATCCTGATAGGTGCACCCTGACTTTGAAGTTGAGGACACCTGAGGCATGGGGTTGGGGTGGAGGTGGGGGCAGAGCAGGGGATGGGGAGGGAGCCTGTTCCGGTCCAGGTCAGAGGGGGTGGCTTGGCCCCAGTGGCTCCAGATGCAACGAAGAGTCAAGAGGGACTTTCCTGAGGGACTTAGATGCCGGGGTGGAGGAGAACTGCAAGGCTTCAGCCTGAGCCCTGGGAAGACGGAGTCACCAGGAGCTGAGCTGAGGAACACTGAGCGGTGGGGGATGGTGCGGGGGTGCAGAGGCCTGAGCTCAGTTTGGCCTCTGCAGATTTGAGATGCCCACTCCATGCACAGGCAGAGACAGCAGGGAAGGGGAAGAGGCTGCAGCTCAGGTAGCCCTGAAATGTGCAGCCCGACATGCTGGGGCACTGGGTCATGGTGCCCTCATGGCTGGGAGCTGCTTCCCTCCTGGGATGCCACAACTCCTTTAGGGCACATCCGCAACTCCTGCACTCACCACAGAGGGGCAGTGGGAAGGGCGTCTGTCCCTATCTATGTTCTCCTTCACCTTGTCGTAGGCAGGTCCCAGGTGGCACCTCCCCTCCCAAGTGGCTCCCCTTGGTCCCTGCCCCTAGTGTTCACAGCCAGACCCTCGAAGAGGGCTGGACTCAGCGGCTCACTTCTTTTTTTTTTTTTTTTTTTTTTTTTGAGGCAGAGTCTCACTCTGTCGCCGGGGCTGGAGCGCAGTGGCCAGATCTCAGCTCACTGCAAGCTCCGCCTCCCGGGTTTATGCCATTCTCCTGCCTCAGCCTCCTGAGTAGCTGGGACTTACAGGCGCCCGCCACTTCGCCTGGCTAGTTTTTGTATTTTTAGTAGAGACGGGTTTTCACCGTGTTAGCCAGGATGGTCTCGATCTCCTGACCTCGTGATCTGCCCGTCTCGGCCTCCCAAAGTGCTGGGATTACAGGCCTGAGCCACCGCGCCTGGCAGTGGCTCACTTCTAATGAATAGAACCAGGCAAAAGAGATGGCGGTCTCTCCTGAGATTGGATTGGGAGGGGCTGCAGGTTCCGTCCACTGGAACTCTCCCCCTGCCTCTTGATAGGTGCTAGTTCTGGCAAAGCCAGTCACCTGCCCAGGGCAGAGGGTAGCCTGAAGCTGATGCTACGGAGAGACTGGGGCCTTCAGTCCAACAGCCTGCAAGCAATAGAATTCTGCCAGCAACACAGAAGCGAGTGTGGAAGCAGCTCCTCTCCTGATGAGCCTGAGCCTTCAGAAGACATGGCAGCCCTGAGCAGACATCTGCTGCAGCTGCGGAGAGCCCCTTGGCAGAGGGCCCAGTGAAGCCTGCACTCCTGGCCCAAGGAGTAATCATTCCTGGGTATAACTGTGTGCTGGTGTGGGCCACAGTTTGGCGTCATCTGTCAGGGGACAATAAAGAACAAACACACACCTCAGGTCCTACTGGGTAGAAGCTGTAGGGTCAGCACGGCATGTAATATCTGTCAGGCCTCTGAGCCCAAACCAAACCATCGCATCCCCTGTGACTTGCAAGTATATGCCCAGATGGCCTGAAGTCACTGAAGAATCACAAAAGAATTGCAAATGCTCTGTCTCGCCTTAACTGATGACATTCCACCACAAAAGAAGTGAAAATGGCCAGTCCTTGCCTTAAGCGATGATAGTATCTTGTGAAATTCCTTTTCCTGGCTCATCCTGGCTCAAAAAGCTCCCCCACTGAGCACCTTGTGACCTCCACTACAGTCCGCCAGAAAACAACCCCCCTTTGGCTGTAATTTTCCTTTACCTACCCAAACCCTATAAAATAGCCCCACCCTTATCTCCCTTTGCTGACTCTCTTTTCGGACTCAGCCCACCTGCACCCAGGTGAAATGAACAGCCATGTTGCTCACACAAAGCCTGTTTGGTAGTCTCTTCACACGGACGCACATGAGAATATCTTCCTGTTGAATTAGAGGATTCATTGCTAAGGCCAAATATTTAAAAAAAAAAAAGCAAACCTCTAGTTTTAGCACCATTAAAATACATGACTTGTCAAAAAAAAAAAAGAGTCATAGCTATTCTTTTCCATCTTACGTACAGGTATATATTAATATATGTGAATTCCCTGACTGACTGAGCAATGGGCCAAACTCACAAGAACAGATGTGTGAGGACCGTCAGTGACCATCCTGACCCAAACCCTTATATACAGACAAACTTTTGAACAAAATCCGTAACCTTGGGGGTCTTGACACTCTAAATTGTATTGTTTTTAATTAACTATTTTTATTCTCTAAACAATACCTGTTCATTGGAGAGAAAAATGGCATTACCTATACTAAACAAAAGAAAGGAAATAAAATGCTCAGAAACATTTACACATGTATGCAGACTCATACACACACACACTCGCACGCACAGGCTCGCCCTGTGTCTAGGCCTGCCTTTTCACTTATTTGTATGTCCTGAACATATTTCCATGTCAGTAGACACTTATCTTCGTAGCGGTAACAGCACTAAATATTATTGTAGCGTCTATTTTTACCATTATTTATTTAACTCATCATGTTTGAACTGTTAGGTTGTGTCTATCGTTTTCTGTATTATAGACAATCTGATGACAAATGACCCATCCCCTAATGTTCAATATAAAAATATCAATTGTATAAGGAGATAAGGGGTATTTGGTTGAAATAAAACTCAGTGTGCCCCACCTTCTCCACATGTAATATGCTCTAAAAAGGCATGAATAATTAAATTAGCCCTTCTATTCTCCAGCACAGATCCTGAGCCCAGCGGTGGGTGCAGGTGCTTAGAGCCTCGGTCTGCTTTTCTGCCCACCAGAAGGCAAAGGCCACTCAACTGCCACCTTAAGACACCCAGGATACTCCTCTCCTTTTTTATTAACAGAATAATGCTCAGGCTCAGCGCATGAGAGCAGCTCTCTCTGACTTTGCACTCATCAGAGTAACCTAGGTGGTTTATTAAAAATACACATTCCCTGGCTGTGCTCCCAGAAACTGGACTTCAGTGGTTTAGTGGGGGTGTGCATAGGACAGGTGATTCTGAGGACCACGAGGGGTTAGGAATTTCCCCGTTAATTCTGGCCATGGGGGAGAGCAGACATCCAGCATTGTCCGCAGCATATTTTTTTTTCTTCCTCTTTTGCAATGAATATTTGATGCTCAGCGGGATGAGCCCCAGGATGAGGCACACATCCAAGAAAAATCCATGCCTGTCCATCTTTTCCCCAGGATTGCCCTTTGGCGAAACTCTCCTCTGCGATTGTTTCACTTTCAACGGTTCATAGAACAAACCTCTTCTTAGTCTCTTTTGTTGTCTCTTATCTGTTCAACAAACACCTACTGCGCAGGACCATCCTCCGGTAAGCCCTGGAGTGGGGCCGTTTGGCAGCCCTACTTCGTGGGGTGAGCACTGAAGGAACCGGGGCCCCATAAGCCCGTGCTTTTGTGGGGGCTGCCCCCTCTCCCTTCGCAGGGTAACTGGCACCAGGCTGTTAAGCTGTGGATAGACAACCGCACAGCGCATTGCATGTGCATATTTCAGCACGTGGAGTTGGCCAGTGAAGTCAGCCAAGGTCGGCACAGTGTACAGCAGCGCGCGTTTCCGTGAGGAGGAAGGGTCGTCCCGCCTCCCCGCCAGGCCAGTCCTGTTGCGCCTCCTCCTACCCCACTCTGACTTTCGCGCGCCCAGGCGTCTCTGAGGGTCGCGCCCCGATACCCTCCTCCACCCCAAGGCTTCTTCTCCCAAAGTGCCGGGCCGGTGGCCCAGGAGTGCCACAGCCCCCGTGGGCCCGGGAAATCTGTTTCGTCATAGCTAAGCCCGCGGCGCTCAGCTTTTCCCACCACCTGAAGGATCCACTCTCTGTGCGTCCTTCCCGACTTCAGGCTGCAGAGAAAACTTGGGGGCGGGGATAAAGGAAGCCGCTCCCCGGGGCTCCCAGCGCAGTCCCCGGAGGAATGCTGTGGCCAAAAAGAAGCTGTGACAGCGGCCGGGCTCGGCACCTACAACAGCAGGAGCAGCGGGGCCTGCCGCGAGCCTCCGCGTCCATGTAGGGTCTCAGCGCCCCAATTCCATCCCGCCCCGCCATGGGCGCTCCCAGCAAGTGCGGGGTTTCCACCCGCCCCGGCGTTCGCGCCCACTCACGGTCCCCCTTGCCCCCCAGTAGATGCTCCCCGCGTTCTATTCCGTCCCGCCATGGCGCACCCAGCAAACGTTGTGACCTCGCCCCCCTGCGGTCTCTCCTCCCCCGGACGCTGCCCCTGCCCCCACCTGTGGCGCTCCGGGCCTCTCTAAAGCCCCCAACCAGAGTCCTCCAACCCACCCGCCAGGCTCACGCACCAGCAACGCGGCCCCACCCGCAGGGACTCCGCCCACCTGTGGCGGTACCCCCGCATCTGCGACCTCCCCCACCGCTAGCGCGGCCCCCACATACGACGACTCCCGCGTAGGTGCTCTGCCTACACCCGCGCCCCCCCCCCCACCCCAGCCTCTGTGCTTTCCCTCCCCTTTCCCTGCTCCTGCCCGGAGCCGCGTCCCCGCCCTCGCAGCCCCTCCCGTGCGTTCGGCCCCCGCCCGTCACCGCCCATTGGCGCTGGCGCCGGGCGGGGGCGCGGGCGGGGCAGCAGTTCGGAGTCCGGTGCGCGCGCCGGCGGGGTCCCCATTGCCTGCCACGCACCCGGACTAGCGACTCCCCTCCGCCTCCTCGCCATGGACGCGGACGACTCCCGGGCCCGCAAGGGCTCCTTGCGGAAGTTCCTGGAGCACCTCTCCGGGGCCGGCAAGGCCATCGGCGTGCTGACCAGCGGCGGGGATGCTCAAGGTGCGCGCCCCCCTCCAGGCGGCGAGGGAGGGACGGACGGAGAGAGGGAGAACAGGGCGAAGGAGATGGGGGGACAGGGCAGAAGAGGGGGGAGCGATGGGAGGACCCTAGGAAAGATGGGGAAGCGATGGGAAGAACAGGGGAGAAGAGCGGGGAAGCGATCGGGAGAACTGGGTCGAAGCTGGTGCCCGGGAGCGGCAGGGCAGGGGTACCTGCGGGGCCGCGTAAGCCGGCAAGGCAACCCCGGGGTCCTTGCCGGGTGGGGCGGAGGAGGAAGGGACATGGCGGTAGGAACCTCCATCCGGAAGATAGTGAGCTTTTCATCCCCTTCGGTTTATGTTTTAAATGGAGCCTGGTAGACGGGGTCGCCTGGAGCGCCCTCGGGGGTCCTTCTGCCTCTGAGCTGTAGGACTGGGCCGGGCTTCCCCTCCGAAGTGAGGGTACAGCGGGATCACTTCCTAAGTGGCCCCTCAGCCCCCAACTCCGCCCCACGCCACCACCCAGCATGTCGAGAAAGAAACAGCCGGGTCCCCGAACGCCTCCTGTCGCCTCGTGCCCTGCGCGGTGTGGGCGGGGTCCCGGCTGCTGCAATGCAGGAGGCGGGGGTGCTCTGGGTTCCCGCCTGGCGTCTCGGAGGCTGTCCGGCAGCCCCTCGCTTTTCCGCTGGAAGATTTACTAAAAGGGTTTCTTGCGCTCGCATGTGCTGTCACCTTCCGGCTCGTGACAAAACTGAAAACTAAAATGGGTCCCGGGCCCTCCCCGCCAGCCTCCGCGGAGGGGAAGGACCAGAAAGCGGGAACTCCGGGACGTAAGGGGCGCCGGGCGCGGGCTCTGGGCTTCCCCTGCCCTGCAATGTGGAAAGGGCTCTCCAGGAGGGGCCCGAGCCCGGGCCCACAACGCGGGCGCCCGGGGAGGACATTTAACATTGAAGAGCGGGAGGTGATGGAGAGTGCGCGCCCCAGGCCCCAGGGGCACGTAGGGGCACCTGTGCCAGGGATCAGGAGGGTGAGGCCTTCTTGGCCAGGTAGCCTTGTGAAATCTATCTGAAAGTCACAGATAACTAAGTGTCAAGTCGTCACAGATATTTAAGTATCCTGAATGAGATGGCTACGGAAAACATGAAAACATCGTTACTGGTTACGTGCATGATGCATCAAAAACATTGTTACCTGCACAGTGGCAGCACTGATATTTGTGGGCTTTTGAACGTGTGGACTGGAGTGTTAAGAGTCCTTCCGTTATGACAGTAGTTTGATTTGAATGTTCTTTTCTTGGCGAATAAAGGCTATACATTGAATGTACCCAGGAAACTAGGAAGGTGAACCCACACGAAGGACACAGGCCTGTGGGCTGCTCCAGGCACCATTAGGGCGTTGTGAGGACTGAGCCATGGGCTTCCCGCTCAGCCCCCTGAGGGCCGTGACAGCATCTCTGTTCTGCCTCACACTGGACCCGCTAGTTTCATATTCTTGTTATGGTTCCGAGGCTACAAGCAGTTGGATTCTCTGTCGTCCTCCTCCAGCTGCTTTCAAATGGGTCGTCTCTTTTTTTAGAACTGCTTTTTTAAGCAGTGATTTATGGGGTGAGTTGTAGTGCTGTCCTGAACTGCAGAGGGAGCACATTGAGGAACCCGGGTTTTGATGCTGTGCAAATCAACTGAGTCACCAGCCCAGGGCCCTGTCAGTCCCATTATTATTATTATATTATTATTATTATTTTGAGACGGAGTCTCACTCTGTCGCCCAAGCTGGAGTGCAGTGGCCAGATCTCAGCTCACTGCAAGCTCCGTCTCCCGGGTTCACGCCATTCTCCTGCCTCAGCCTCCCGAGTAGCTGGGACTACAGGCTCCCGCCACCTCGCCCGGCTAGTTTTTTGTATTTTTTAGTAGAGACGGGGTTTCACCGTGTTAGCCAGGATGGTCTCGATCTCCTGACCTTGTGATCCACCCGCCTCGGCCTCCCAAAGTGCTGGGATTACAGGCTTGAGCCACCGCGCCCGGCCGTACTCCTTAAAAAAAAAAACGCAAACTCTTGCTTGCGGTCACTGGCTTAGTTTGGCAAATGGGTGTTTACCCTGGAAAGAGGGGCATTTTGTCCTCTGGACCGTCTAAGGCACCCTTTGGTGACGTGGTCGGTTTCTGACCACTCTATTCTGTGGGCGTCCTTCCTGCTTCCACCTTCCCTTTCCGAACGCCTCCGCCTCCACGGCTTTAATTTTCCTTCTGTGTGTGTGTCAGGCAGAGGTTATCACTATTGTGCCAGTGCCCTGTTTTTTTGTCTGTTTTTTCTGCTGAGGGCCCAAAACTTGCTACATCTCAAAAGAAGCAACTGCATCCATTTGTTCGCGATGATCATAAACAGTGCCCTCTAAGGGAGACTAATTTGTTAACTTGTCTGCTGTGGGTAGAAAGACAGCGGTGGCCGCGGAACGAGGGCTCTGCCCCTTCGGAGCCTGCATAACTATCCTGCTTTCCTCTTCAATATCCAGTAGGGGGGTTAATTTTAATAAGCCCTTGAAACCAACAAAGCAGGAAAGTGCAAAGACATTGAGTTGTGAGATTTAAAATTACAACCAGCAGCCTCTCATTCTTCCTTCACTGGAGGTTGCTGCTTCGTTCTGGGGCTGCAGGGTATGTTTGGCAGCGACATCGGCCCTTTGTGCTGTGCGACTCATGAATTGAGATAGTTCTTTACTAAGTGCTTTGTGCAGTAGGTATGAAAACGGGGAAAGAGGGAGCACTGTCCCGGGTGGAGAGGCGTGGAGAGACGCTGTGATACACAGCGGGTCCTTTTCTTCTGGGCTCCTGGTTTTAAATCTTTTCTTTTTTTTTCTTCTAGAAGCTTGAAAGATCGTTTTTGTGTCTTCATTAAAAGATTGAAGACGGTGGGCCAGACCCAAACTAATTCCATTGGCATCAGAGAGAAGGATTCTTTACATATTTATCTATAGGCATACTTGATTTTTTTTTTTTGGCTGAATTATCATCTGGTTAGTCAAATCATACATTAGAGGAGTAATATTAAAAATTAAAAAATAAAATATGTATCTGTAAACCTATCCCTCTTCCATTCCATTTGTCTCTGTGTAATTTTAGAACCTTGAGCCATGATGTACATAGAGTTTATATTCTTTTAATATCTTGCTACTTCATTGTTTTAATGTTTAATCTTTGGGTTGATGTATCACAGGTTACTTGACCATTTCTTACAGGTGTTTGGGTTAGTTTGTTTTTTTCCTTTAACTCTAATGTAAATTTGGGTGTTTGGCTGGTAGTTTTAGCAGGATTTAAGACAGAGCCTCAGTTAGGGCCGTGGATCGACTATGGTCCCTAGTTTGAGGAGGGAGGTGGCAATCTAATATCAACGGACATTTACTTGATTTTGAGCACTTGGGACTCCCCTGGGGTTCACTGGTATTGCAAGGTCAGACTGGGGATCTCCTGCTGGAGAGGCCCCCAGCGTACCCAGTGCAGGGTCCTGAGCACGTTTCTGCAGGACAGAAGCCCTGCACTTTGTCCAAACTCCAGCAGCCCTCACTCTGGGAAGAACTGGCTGCTTCAGGAATGAGGTCTATGCTCTGAAGCCCACAGTCAGCAGACCAGCAAAGATCAGCACAGACGACCTTACATGAATCATTCATTTAACAAGCATTCATGGAATACACACTCCGTGCAGTTGGAACTTAGAGTGGAAGGCCATCAGCTCACTGTTGTCTGAACAGAGCTTAGTCTCTGGCTCCCTGTTGTAGTCTCCGCTCCTAGGAGGTGCACGGTGAGTGTTGGGGAACCCTCCACAGGCACAGTTGCCGAACAAGGACCCCTCCCAAGGGTGTTAGCCCTGGGCCCTGAGCTCTGAAGAGGAGGAAGGCATTCCTAGGGCCGACTTCCCTTCTGGATACTGAGCTCTGCACCGAGAGAAACTCTTCCACATTCACTGCAGTAAAGTTCATAAAACAAATAACACTTTAGAGACTGGGTCCTGCATTCCCCAGAATTTCCATGGCCACAGGTGGTGGCTGCACCATGCGACTGGAGTCTGCATTCCCCAGAATTTCTGTGGCTGCAGGTGGTGTCTGCATCATGCAACTGGTGTCTATGTTCCCTGGAATTTCCGTGGCCATAGGTGGTGGCTGTACCATGTGAATGAGGGTCTGTGTTCCCTGGAATTTCCATGGCCATAGATGGTGGCTGTACCATGTGTCTGAGGGTCTGCGGTCCCTGGAATTTCTGTGGCCGCAGATGGTAACTGTATCATGTGACTGAGGGTCTGCATTCCCTGGAATTTCTGTGGTCGCAGATGGTGGCTGTACCATGCAACTGGGGCCTGCATGCCCTGGAAATTCTGTGGTCACAGGAGGTGGCTGCACCATGCTCAGGTCCTGTCTCAGGAGTTGGTGCCATTCTCTCTGTTACTCCCTCACCTGACACAGAGCGGCAGTTCCTGGCCTTATCACTCCCAGGAAACACACAGGCATCTGTTTTGGATCCTTGTTTTATTTCCCCATCATCTTTGTCATCAAAGGGAAATTCACATCCCTATGAAGCTGAAAATGGTGTGGGGCCCCCTGGTGGTCTTTCCAAGGCATTATCAGCAGGTAAACTAGACCTTATGGGCCAGTGTACCTGAAATGAAAACAGAAAGGTAAGTCATGTCACTAAGCTTTACTGGGAGATTCACGGTCTTTGTCAGTGACAGAATCATCCAAAGTAAGTTGTTTGTTCACTGAAGATCGACACGGTTAGCTGTGTCGGGATTAAACTTACCCAGTGTCGACAGAGTGTAGCTTAATCCTCACGGAAGGGTGTCAAGTACGTTGAAGAACAGCTGCGGAGCCTGCTATTGTCGGGAGAGGGGCAGGTGCGTCTCTCGCTTAGCCCAGTGCTGAAGGAGGCCGGGCTCACATCAGGCCATGTGAGCGGGTTGGATTTTTAGCACGCTGGGACGATAAAGTACAAACATCTATTTTTAACTTGTGGGTGACCTTCTTCTGTGCTGCTTGAGTCTCTGTGGACCTTTCTCTGTTTCCTTCCTGAGGAGTCTGTGCCAGGGTCCCAAGCGTTCTGCACCTCCGCGCCTGCCCACTGAGGAGCCTCCTCCTGGTGGCTGTGGGACTGGGCTGGGCCCACACTGTCAGCATCGTCCGGGGTAAGCAAGCCCGTCCCTCTGCACCTTAGTGTCCCCAGCTGCTGAACAGGGCTAATCAACTGACCGTCAGGATTAATGGGGTTCAAATGCGCTCATCTCATAGCCCTGCTTGGTAAACAGCCACCTCCACTCTGTCCTCCAATGTGCTACTCTAGACTTTTTCTTTACCTCCATTTAGCCAGGTGATTCGAGGTGACAGTGACTATCAAGAGGGATGTACAGAGGAAATCAGTGGAAGAGAGCTCGAGGAGCAGACATGGGCACAGGGAACACAGTGCGGGGAGCACGGGTGCAGGGAGCATAGGCATGGGGAGCACAGATAGGTGTGGGGAGCATGGGCGTGGGGAGGACGGGTGCGGGGAGCAAAAGTCCCCGGAGCACGGGGGCCGGGAGCACAGGGTATGGAGAGCATGTGTGTGCTTGCTCTGCTCTGACAGATGCTGCCTAGCACATACTTTGTGCTCAGATGGGTCAGAGCCTTAGTGTCTCTTTCTTTAAAAAATTCTTTCTTTTTTTAAAGATAGGACTTCCCTCTTCCTGGTGGCCCCTTTTAGTCGATACTCTTTTAAGTCTGCTTTTCCAGAGGAAAGCTAGGAAGGATGGCCTCTATAGGTTCCAGTCTGGGCATATCTGGAAGAATGGCCTGTTTTAGGTTTGAGTCTGGCATATCTGGGGACATCTTTGAACCTCTGCTCAGAGTCCCAGAGCCACCTGTAGAGGCTCCCCAAATGTCTGCTGGGACTTTCCCCTCTGCTCGGGGATGATGAAGAGCCGAACCTCACCCTGCCACGACCTCTGGGGTCCTCCTTCCTGGAGGGCAGTGCCTTGGTGGCCAGTGTGTGTAGAAAGCTGGGCTGGCACCTTCGGGCTATGCTCTGCAGTGGGGGTTTGTGACATGGGGCATTCTTGTGTTCTGCTTCGGGACTGATGATGTGGGGCATCCTCGTGCACTGTGGACCACATGGGGTGCACAAGAGCCAGACAACTCCTGGAATTCGGAGCCTGGCTCTGTCTCAGGCCACCCACATGTCTGTGGCACTTCTGGGGGATTGTGGGGACCATATGAGTCTGTGTCCCCACCCTCACTGGCTGGACACCTGTGCCAGGCTGGAGCTTTATGTGCCACCATCCCCTGTTTCGAGTTGTGTGAATATTTATTTTCATTACCTACTCTCATGAGCTTTCCTTTTTTTAAAAAAATTCAGAGACAGACTTTGAAGTCCCCTGGCCCCACCCTTTGTGGACCTAATGGTATTGCAGAAATTATGGCTTCAATTATGTGTAATAACTGGGGTTACTTTAAAAGTCATGTAAAGGAACAAGGGGGAGTGGCCATTTCAAGCGCTACATCGTGCTGGATTCTTAAGTGAACATTATCAGGCTTTCAACACATTTTCTCTTTTTATTGACTTTGGAGAATATAATGGATGCTCAGAAGCTGTTGGAGTTTAGTAACAGGAAGTCATCCTTAAGGAGCTATTTAAGCAAGGGGACAGTTGGAGTAAATGTAAGTTATGAACACAAACTTATTCCAAACCAGAGACATAAAAGCATCCACTGTGCTGGGGTTGAAACTTGGTTGCTAGTGTGTCTTTCCTGCCCACAATGACTGTGGCAGTGCTGTGGGCAGGAAATTCTGGAAAGAAAACTTGGTGCCAGTGGTAGTTTTTGTGACGATTCATTTGCTTTCAGCTCAAGTGACTATAGTCTTACTTGCAAATGGCTAGGTCTCCACCAATGGACCACGACATTGACATAGGACAAATGAGAAATGGCCCTTGGGTTTTTAACAACTATTATTTTTAATGGACACGTTATGGTACATATCCATGGGATACAGTGTGATATTTCAATCCATGTTTATCATGTGTAATTAGCAAATGAGGGTAATTAGCATGTCCATCTTCTCAAACATTTGTGATTTCTGAATGCTGGGAATATTTAAAATCCTCTCTTCTAGCTGCTTGAAAATATACAATAAATTATAAACTATAGTCACCCTACAAGGCTATAGCACACTAAACCTCATTTTTACTATCTATATGTAATTTTGGATCCATTAGCCAACCTCTCCTTTTCTGCCTTCCCGCCACCCTTTCCTGTCTCTAGATTCCACTGTTCTACCTTCAGAGGGTAGAATATCATTTTCCTCATAGAGATCTTTAACCCTCTTGGTTAGACTTCTTCTGAGGTATTTTAATTTTTATTTGACATTTTTGTAGCTAAATTGGATTGCTTTCTTGATTTCTTTTTCCACTGGCTCATTGTTAGTCTATAGAAATGCTACTGATTTTTATATGTTGATTTTGTATTCTGTAACTTTACTGAATTTGTTTATCGGTTCAAAGATATTTTTGCTGGAGTCTTTTTTAAAAAAAAATATATAAGAGCATATTGTCTGAAAACAGTCAATTAGAGTTCCTCCTTTCCACTTTGGGTGCCCTTGGTTTCTTTCTCTTGCCTGACTGCTCTTGACTAGGACGTTCAGTGCTGTGTTGGATAGGAGTGGCACAAGAGGGCGTCCTTGTCTTGTTACAGATGTCAGAGAAAAAGCTCTTAATGTTTCCCCATTCACCATTATGTTAGCTGTGGGTTTGTCACATATGGCCTTTATTGTGTTGAGGTATGTTTCCTTCAGTGCCTAGTTTGTTGAGAGTTTTTATCATGAAGAAGCGTTGAATTTTATCAAATGCTTTTTCTGTATCTATCGAAATGATACAGTTTTTGTCCTTAATTCTGTTGATGTGATGTAGTGTGTCTATTGATTTGTGTTTATTGAGCAATCCTTGCATCCTGGGGTAAATCCCACTTGATCATGGTGTATAATCTTTTTGATTTGCGGTTGGATTCAGTTTGTTAGTATTTTGTTGAGGATTTTTACATCTGTGTTCATCAGGGGTAGTGACGTATAGTTTTCTCTTTTTATTGTGTCTTTGTCTTATTTTGGTATCAGGGTAATGCTGGCCTTGAAGAATGAACTTGGCAGAATTCTCTCCTCTTCAATATTTTTGGAATAGTTTGAGAACAATTGAAATAAAAATGTGTAGAATTCAGCTGTGAAGCCACCTAGTTCTGGGATTTTCTTTGTTGGGAGACTTTTTATTATTACATAGTCATACATGTTACTCATTATTGGTCTGTTTAGGATTTCCATTTCTTCTTGGTTCCATCTTGGTAAGTTGTACATGTCCAGGAATTGATCCATTTCCTCTAGGTTTTCCAATCTGTTGACATACAGTTGTTAAAAATAGTATCTAATGATCCCTTGTATTTCTGTGGTATCAAATGTAATTCTCCTTTTCTGTTTCTAATTTTATTTATTTGGGATTTCTTTCTTTTTCTTAGTGTAGCTAATGGTTTGTCTATTTTATTTATCTTTTCAAAAAACCAACATTTCTTTCTTCATCTTTCATATTTGTTAGTTTCAATATGATTTACTTCCTCTTTGATCTTTGTTATTTCTTTTCTTCTACCACTTTTGGATTTGATTTGTTCTTGCTCTTCTAGCTCATTGCAGTTCATTGTTAGGTTGTTTATTTTAAATGTGTTTTTTAAATGTAGTTTATTGTTATAAACTTTCCTCTTAATACTGCTTTTGCTGTATACCATAGGCTTTGATATGTTGTGTTTCTGTTTTCAATTATTTTAAGAAATTTTTTTTTTTTTTTTTTTTTTTTGAGACGGAGTCTCGCTCTGTCACCGGGCTGGAGTGCAGTGGCCAGATCTCAGCTCACTGCAAGCTCCGCCTCCCGGGTTTACGCCATTCTCCTGCCTCAGCCTCCCGTGTAGCTGGGACTACAGGCGCCCGCCACCTCGCCCAGCTAGTTTTTTGTATTTTTTCCGTAGAGACGGGGTTTCACCGTGTTAGCCAGGATGCTCTCGAACTCCTGACCTCGTGATCCGCCCGTCTCGGTCTCCCAAAGTGCTGGGATTACAGGCTTGAGCCACCACGCCCAGCCTTCAAGAAATTTTAAAATTTCCTTCTTAATTTTTTCATTGACCCATTGGCTATTCAAGGGCATATTGTTTAATTTCTATGTATTTATACAGTTTTGAAAGTTCTCCTTGTTTTTGATTTGTTTTCTGTTTGTTTGTTTGTTTGTTTATTAAACTTTATGTTCTAGGGTACATGTGCACAATGTGCAGGTTTGTTACATATGTATACATGTTCCAAGTTGGCGTGCTGCACTCATTAACTCGTCATTTACATTAGGTATATCTCGTAATGCTATCCTTTCCCCCTTCCTTCACACAACAGGCCCCGTGTGTGATGTTCCCCTTCCTGTGTCCAAGTGATCTCACTATTCATTTCCCACCTATGAGTGAGAACATGCGGTGTTTGGTTTTCTGTCCTTGTGATAGTTTGCTGAGAATGATGGTTTCCAGCTGCATCCATGTCCCTACAAAGGACATGAACTCATCCTTTTTTTATGGGTGCATAGTATGCCATGGTGGATATGTGCCACATTTTCTTAATCCAGTCTGTCATTGATGGACATTTGGGTTGGTTCCAAGTCTTTGCTATTGTCAATAGTGCCACAATAAACATACGTGTGCATGTGTCTTTATAGCAGCATGATTTATAATCCTTTGGGTATATACCCAGTAATGGGATTGCTGGGTCACATGGTATTTCTAGTTATAGATCCTTGAGGAATAGCCACACTGTCTTCCACAATGGTTGAACTAGTTGACAGTCCCACCAACAGTGTAAAAGTGTTCCTATTTCTCCATGTCCTCTCCAGCACCTGTTGTTTCCTGACTTTTTAATGATTGCCATTCTAACTGGTGTGAGATGGTATCTCATTGTGGTTTTGATTTGCATTTCTCTGATGGCGAGTGATGATGAGCATTTTTTCATGTGTCTATTGGCTGCATACATGTCTTCTTTTGAGAAGTACTATTCCTTGTTGTTGATATATAGCTTTATTCTGTTACAGCCTGAGAATATCCTAGATGTTATTTCAATTTAAAAAAAATGTATTGAGGCTTCTTTTGTAGCCTAGCATGTGGTTGATTCTAGAGAATGTTCCATGTGCTGAGGAGAAGAATGTGCATTTTGTATATGTTGGATGAAATGTTCTGTAAATGTCTGTTAGGTCCATTTGGTCTACACTTTACTTTCAACTTGATATTTTGTTGTTATTTTCTGTCTAGATCATCTCCGGTGCTGACAGTGGGGTTTTGAAGCCCCTACTATTGTTGTGTTTGTCTCTCTCTATATATAGATATAGATATAGATATATAGATATAGATATATGTGTGTGTGTATATATATGTGTGTGTGTATATATATGTGTGTGTGTGTGTATATATATGTGTGTATATATATATTTGAGACGGAATTTTGCTCTTGTTGCCTAGGCTGGAGTGCAAAGGTGCAATCTCAACTCATTACGACCTCCACCTCCAGAGTTCAAGTGATTCTCCTGCCTCAGCCTCCCAAGTAGCTGGGACTACAGGCATGTGCTACCATGCTGGGCTCATTTTTTGTATTAGTAGAGACAGGGTTTCACCATGTTGGCCAGGCTGGTCTTGAACTGCTGACCTCAGGTGATCCACCTGCCTCCACCCCCCAAAGTGCTGGGATTACAGGCGTGAGGCACCATGCCAGACCTCTCTCTCTATTTAGATCTACTAATATTTGCTTTATATATCTGGGTGCTTTGTTGTTGGGTGCCCATATACTCGTAATTGTTATATCCTCTTGCTATGTTGATCTCTTTATTACATAATTACCTTTTTGTCTCCTTTTTACAGTTTTTGACTTAAATTGTGATGGGTCTGAGATAAATATAGCTACTCTTGCTCACTTTTGAGTTCCATTAATGTGGAACCTGTTTTTCCATCCCTTCACATTTAGTCTATGTGTGTCTTTACGGCTGAAGTGAGTTTTTTGTAGGCAGCATATAGTTGGTTTTTCTTGTTTTAAATCCACTTAGCCCGTCTATATCTTTTTTTTTTTGTTTTTTTTTTGAGACGGAGTCTCGCTCTGTCACCCAGGCTGGAGTGCTGTGGCCGGATCTCAGCTCACTGCAAGCTCCGCCTCCCGGGTTCACGCCATTCTCCTGCCTCAGCCTCCCGTGTAGCTGGGACCACAGGCGCCGCCACGTCGTCTGGCTAGTTTTTTTTGTATTTTTTAGTAGAGACGGGGTTTCACCGTGTTAGCCAGGATGGTCTCGATCTCCTGAGCTCATGATCTGCCCGTCTCGGCCTCCCAAAGTGCTGAGATTACAGGCTTGAGCCACCGCGCCCGGCCCCGTCTATATCTTTTAATTGGGAAGCTTGGGGTTATTTTGCTATTTATATCACAGTCCAGACATTAAGATTTTCTCACTTAAGTTATTTGTACACAAATTAATATGAAGAGGAAGTAGAGTTTTTCTTTTGTCCTTTGAAGATAGTGATGGATTATTATTTTGATTTCATGCAAGTGAGGGACTCACCATGCCTGTTGGAATTTTAGAATTTCTTTCCTGTTATTAGGAACAGCAATGATCTGTAATGGGTTCCTGGAATCATCCAGTGATGGTCTGAATATCTTAAAAGTTTCCTTTCATGTCTCATTTTCTCTTTCTTCCCTAGTAGCCATGCACCCGGGGCAGGAGATGGCCTTACATTTCCTTGGTTTCTTGATGATTTCTTAGGTTTAGTGTTTGACACAGTTCGGATTCTGGATAAAATCAGCCCTTCTGGGAAGTGTGTAAGTCAAACAAGGACTTTCTGGTGGCGTTATACAGGTTTCCCATGCCCCATGAGTAGAGGAATAGTTCCCTGGGGAAGGAGTATGGGCACATGATGGCAGGGAGCCATTCTTGGATGGTTCCATCTTTCTGCAGGAATTCTCATGCAGGGAGAGGAAGCACGTGGTGACTGAGCTGGTAGGGATTCTGCTGTTAGTTTTGATCGTTATGATTTGCAACTGAAAGGTGATGTGGACTGAAGTGCAATATTTAGAATGCTGACATTCCTTGAAACTAAGATATAGAAAAAATCTTATAATTGCAGGTGCCTTGTAGTTTTCAGCTGCTCTCATGTGGGTCCTTTTTTGTCCTTCTGAAATGCTTTCCCAGGAGAGAGCATTGTTCTCTTTATATAGATGAGGAGCCTGGGTTTCAAATGGTTAAGAATTCATCACAGGCATTGGAATCTTTGGCTTCCTGGAACATTTTCTATTCAAGTATAGACCACATGGCCTCTAAAGGCTGGCTCACTCTTTGTTTTGTTTTGTTTTGTTTTGTTTTGAGACGGAGTCTCGCTGTGCTGCTCAGGCTGGAGTGCGGTGGCCAGATCTCAGCTCACTGTAAGCTCCGCCTTCCGGGTTTATGCCATTCTCCTGCCACAGCCTCCCAAGTAGCTGGGACTACAGGCGCCTGCCACCTCGCCCCGCTAGTTTTTTGTATTTTTTTTAGTCGAGATGAAGTTTCACCATGTTAGCCAGGATGATCTCGATCTCTTGACCTCGTGATCCGCCCATCTCAGCCTCCCAAAGTGCTGGGATTACAGGCTTGAGCCACTGTGCCCAGCTGGCTCACTCTTAACACCACGATTGGGGATCCAGCCTTACCTCTGGAGTGGGTGGCAGGAACTCCACAGCCATCCTGGTTGCTCTGGGGTGGGGTGGCTGAGCTGTGGCACCCCCTCCCAGCTGAGCAGCAAGGCCGGGGAAGCTCATTCCATTCCCCTTGGTTCTAACCAGGTAGAGGTTTACACTGCACATTTCCTTAGCTGGGGACCTTTAGAACTTTACATTTAACATCTAATCTGTGATCCAGTGGGTAGATACATGGGTAGTCACTGTACAATTCCTACATTTTTTGTATATTAAAAATTTTTTTATGTGTCATGGATGACAAAAGAAATGCAACCCCTTTGAGTTAGTTTTTCTGTATAGCATCTAGAACCAGTAGGCTGGCCAGGGTTTAGTTTCGTCAGAAATCTTAATCTTTCTGGTCAAGAGATAGTATTATTAAACTCTTGGTTGTGTGGTTTCTGGGAAAGAAATATTCGAAATGAGTTCCAGGAATCACCTCTGTGGCGTTTCTACAGGAAAAGTGACCACTCTTGAAGCTTCGCTGTCACTAACAAGAATGATTGTGATGGTTTCTAAGCAGTCTCCGGCCAATCTTGAGTTCTTTTATGCAGAATGCTTTTATTCCAAGTGAGGTGCCCTTCTGTTTAATGGTGACCTCCAGTTACTACAGGGATTGCAGCTGCATTTGATGGACGTGAACCTGCTCATCTCTGGCTCCCCAGCTTCACCTCTGGGGTGGATGGAAGGAGCTCCACAGCCATCCTGAGTGCTCTGGGGTGGGAAGTCCCCAGTGGGAGTGGACGGTGCATGGCCGGGACGTTCCTGTCCCATGTTCCACACTGGTGTGTGCTCGTCTCTGCCTTGTTTCCTCCGTTCGTGCGTCTGTGGCGTTTCCTCCTGTCGTGCGTCTGTGGCCTATTTTCTCCGTGCGTGCCTCAGTGGCGCGTTTCCTCCATTCGTGCTTCTGGGGCCTGTTTTCTCCGTGCGTGCATCAGTGGCGCGTTTCCTCCATCCATGCGTCTGTGGCCTTTCTTCCGTCCATGCGTCAGTGATGTTTCTTTCGTCCATGCGTCTGTGGTATTTTCTCCATGTGTGTGTCTGTGGCGCTTTTCCTCCCTCCGTGCGTCTGCGGTGCTTTTCTTCCCTCCGTGCGTCTGTGGTCTGTTTCCTCCGTCCAAGCGTCTGTGGTGTTTTCTCCGTCTGTGGATCTGTGACGTTTCCTCTGTGAGTCTGTGGCCTGTTTTCTCCGTCCACGCTGAAGGCCATCGCTTCTCTCTAGTCACCACTTACTGATCGCTCCCTGTGTGCTGAGCCTGTGTCAGGCGTGTGGCGTGTGTCACCTGTATGGCAGGGGTTTGCGTGACACACAGGGACACACGCTTGGGGAGCCGTAGTGATGGGGTCATAGCCACGCAGCTCAGTCCTCGGTCTGAGGGGCTTGGTGCCCATCCAGCTCTTCCCGAAGCAGCCTCGGGGCAGATCCCAGCTCTGCTTTCTCTCCTCGAGGCACCTCATGAAGTAAATTAAGCAAATCTAACGTAGGAAACAGTTGTGAAATGAGACCTGGTTTCGGGTGTGTGTGGTCATTTCTCTTTACATGTTTACTTCATATACCCCAAATGATATACTTTTCCACCTGGTATAACAATGAATTACCACCATTACTGGTACAAAATTCCATAAAGGATATTTGAGGAGGGCATAGTCTCAAAAACATGCTTTATTTTCACAGCTGTGATTTGCATGATAAAACTGTCAGGACTGTGACTTTCTTTTGTTATCTTATTTTTATTTTTAGACCCTTGAGAGAAAGTTATTTAGCGATTACTTATAACTGTGAAAATAATCTAATGATTAGAGAATCTCATTAGAACAAGTATTATATTTTCTGTTCCTTATGTCAATGAAATCATCTTAATCCAGGCCGATGTTGGCAGGAATGGTCACGTTTAAAATGGGTAAGATGTTTATGTGATGTGTGGACCTTCCCCATATTATCATCTCTGGAACATTCCAGAACTTCCATCTCAATTCTCACTTGTTGACACCCTACCTTGTTTTGTGATTATTCTTGTTTGCATCAGAATTTTGAATCCACATACCTGAGATGATACCTACGTATGCATGTACACATGCATGTGTGTGCATGTGTGTATGTGCGTGTACGCTTGTCCATGTGCAGGTATATATGCATGTATGTGTGCATGCGCACGTGTGTATATGTGTTTGTGTATGTGCGTATATGCCTGCGTATGCATGTATGTGCATATGTGCGCATGCATATGTATGTATGCACACGTGTACATGTGCATGCACTTGTGCACGTGCATACACGTGTATATGTGTGTATGCACATATATACAGGCGTGTGTGCATGTTTAGGTATGTGTATGCATGTGTATGCATGTGTGTGCACACAGATATACCTTTTCCTTTCATACAGGCTGTTTTGAGTATTTCTGTTAGGCAGTGACAACTTTCCGTTTCCTCAGTCAGAAAATGGGTAGCTCATTATTAATAAAGATGAGCATTCAATGTCAGGAATCCCTCAAGACAATTGAAATTGTCATATTAAATCAATAAATTCCAAAACAAAGATAGTGTTCTGTACTATGTGTTCACATTGAACTTTCTTTTTTTTTTTTTTTGAGGCGGAGTCTCGCGCTGTCGCCTGGACTGGAGTGCAGTGGCCAGATCTCAGCTCACTGCAAGCTCCGTCTCCCAGGTTTACGCCATTCTCCTGCCTCAGCCTCCTGAGTAGCTGGGACCACAGGCGCCCGCCACCTCGCCCGGCTAGTTTTTTTGTATTTTTTAGTAGAGACGGGGTTTCACCATGTTAGCCAGGATGGTCTCGATCTCCTGACCTCGTGATCCGCCCGTCTCGGCCTCCCAAAGTGCTGGGATTACAGGCTTGAGCCACCGCGCCCGGCCTGAACTTTCTTATAAAAATTGGTGTGAATGTTTCCCACTTGTTGGAAATCATATGACTAGTTTAAGCAAAAACGTGGAATATTCTGTCTTCAGATGACTTTTGTGTATTTATGATTGATCTGCTCTGCTGTTCTGGAAGCTCTGAAAGCCACTCTGTCTTACCCTAGCTGGTGCCACTGTTGTGAGAATTCAGGGAAACAAGGTGTCTGCCAGTTTAAGTATTTTAGATCTCAAGCTGCCTCTTTTCTGCACCATAAACCAACCTTAAAGAAAGACACAGTGTGACTTGCAGTGGATTCTATCAGTTTTATTTTCTGTGGCTGAATCGTCACTCTACATTGTGAATTCATGTTATTTTTCAGATCGTCTTCATAAGACAGGGAGGTTCTCCAGTGTTGAGTGCAGGTCCAGTGAAAGCACTAACACTGTTACTACGGACTTAAACAGACTTGTTTTCTGAGTTGACAACCCTGGAGTCAGGCATTCCGTGTCCGCCCATCACTTCACTTGGTTCCGAGTTCTCGGTCCCCTCCCGCTCTCCTACCCCTGCACTGTTATTTCTGTCTTATCTTCTTTTTGACTCATAGGCCCTCAGCAGATGGTGTGTTGGGGGCAGGTGTCTGCTGTGAATCTTCGATAACCTTGGGAGAGAACTTTTTTTTCTTTGGAGCAAGACCCCCCTCAATAAACTTTCAGTAGCCCAAGGATCATCTGTTGTGTGAACTACTTGTGGAAAATGTTCAGCATTTTTCCTTGGTGTATGTTTTCCTTGGCCGATCTTTCTCCACCTGCCAGTTTCGTCTCGGTTTGCCATGTCTGTACCTCACCAACCCCGTTCCAGCCCCGGTTCCGTGTGAAGTAATTGAAGCAGAGCTCTGCAGATGAGAGAGTGTGTGTCGCCCCCCGAGTTCCCTTCCTGGCCTCTGAGTGTGGGTTGTGTTTTGTTCCGAGGGACGACTCTGAGGCTCCTGGCCCCTGTTTTGGAGCACCCCACACCAAAGTGGGTGTAAAATGAAAAATGGGTGTATGCTGCATTATTATAATTCACAGAGCGGATGATAAAAATGCTTGAATCTGAACAGCAGCTGAAAATGAGGACATGGTACCAGTTTGGATGTTGGGCGACCTTTTTGAAAAAAGCTTTCATCATACTTTAGAAACCGTGCGTGTACTGTTTTGTATTTCATACTTAGAATCTGTACAGTGTGTGTTGTATGAATGTGTTGTATGAGTGTGTTGTGTTGTATGTGAGTTGCATGGGTTGTATGTGTGTTGTATGTGTATATTGTGTTGAGTTGCATTGATTGTATGTTTGAGTGTTGTGTGTTGTATGAATGTGTCGTACGTGTGTTTGTGAGTTGCATGTGTTGTGTGTTGTATGAGTGTTGTGTGTTGTGAGTGCATTATACATGTATTTGTGTTGAGTTGCATGTGTTGTGTGTATGTTGTAAGTGTTATATGTTGCATGAGTGTGTTGTACGTGCATGTTGTGTTGTGCGTGAGTTGCATGTGTTGCATGTGTTGTATGAGTGTGTTGTATGTGTATGTTGTGTTGTGAGTTGCATGTATTGTGTGTATGTTGTATGAGTGTTGTGTTGTATGAGTGTTGTGTGTGTATGAGTGTGTTGTACGTGAATGTTGCATTGAGTTGCGTGTGTGTGTGTGTGTGTTGTACGTGCATGTTGTGTTGAACGTGAGTTGCATGTGTTGTACGTGAGCTGTATGAGTGTGTTGTTTGTGTATGTCGTGAGTTGTATGTATGGTGTGTATGTTGTGTGAGTGTTGTGTGTGCATGTTATGTTGGGAGTTGCGTGTGTTGTGTGTTGTATGAGTGTTGTGTGTTGTATGAGTGTGTTGCATGTGCATGTTGTATATGAGTTGTGTGTTGTGTATGTATGAGTGCTGTACGAGTGCATTGTAGGTGCGTGTTGTATTGTATGTGAGTTACGTGCGCTGTATGTGTGTATGGGTGTGTTGTACGTACATGTGTTGTGAGTTGCATGTATTGGTTATGTGTTGCGTGAGTGTGTTATAAATGCATATTGTGTTGTGAGTTGCATATATTGGGTATGTGTCGTATAGGTTTTGTGTGTTTGTGTGCATTGTGTGTTGTGAGTGTTGTATAAGCGCATTGTACATGCGTGTTGTGTTGTTTGTGAGCTGCATGCTGTCAATGTGTGCCGTGTGAGAGGCGGGGCATCCACATGACTGTTCCTCAGCGAGTCCTGCCTTGCAGCCCCTTCCGAGCTTGTATCCTCCCGAGCACCCTAGAAGCAGCAGCACGTTTGCCTCTGTCCCTCCCCAGGAGGCCTCAGCCAGATCCTGTGCTCAGCCCGCTGCTGGGGGGTCTCTCTTGTCTCTCTCATCGTCCTCCTGCGCCTCCCCCTTCTCGGGACCTGTATCCTTCTTCTGTGCTCCTTGGCAAACCACACCTGGGATGTGGGAGTTCAGGCTCTCCCCGAAGCCTTTTTTTTTTTTTTTTTTTTTTGAGACGGAGTCTCGCTCTGCCGCCCAGGCTGGAGGCAGTGGCTGGGTCTCAGCTCACTGCAAGCTCCGCCTCCTGGGTTTACGCCATTCTCCTGCCTCAGCCTCCCAAGCAGCTGGGACTACAGGGGCCCGCCATGTCGCCCGGCTAGTTTTTGTATTTTTTAGTAGAGACGGGGTTTCACCATGTTAGCCAGGATGGTCTCGATCTCCTGACCTCGTGATCCGCCCGTCTCGGCCTCCCAAAGTGCTGGGATTACAGGCTTGAGCCACCGCGCCCGGCCTCCCCGAAGCCTTTTGTTCCTCTCTGAAGAGCGCCCCCCTTGACTGGCGGTGAGCAGCTGGAGTGGATTGCAGGGAAGGGAGGTGGGTGTTCCTTTAGAGACGCCGGGGTCTTACCTGGGGAGAACGGAGCCTGCGCTGGGCAGGCCGCCCTCCTGAGGAAGGGGACGGGGCGGGAGGAGCCTCTGGTGGACAAGGGGCCCACCTCCTGCCCTCCTTCCCTCTATCCCAGTCTGTTGTGAGGGAGGGCGGGGCCCAAGGTGATTTCTATGCAGATCTTCAATTATCCAGGCTGTGAAACAAATACTTCTGTTTTTAAGATCAGAGGAAATCTCCTTTTTTTTGTCTGCCTTTTATTTTATTTTACTTTTTTTGAGAAGGTGTTGCCCAGGCTGGAGTGCGGTGGTGCGATCTCAGCTCACTGCAACCTCCACCTCCCGGGTTCAAGCAATTCTCCTGCCTCAGCCTCCTAAGTAGCTGGGACGACAGGTGCCCGCCAACACATCCGGGTAATTTTTGTATTTTTAGTAGAGATGGGGTTTCACCGTGTTGGCCAGGTTGGTCTTGAACTCCTGACCTCAAGTGACCCACCCACCTGGGCCTTACAAGGGATTGGGATTACAGGCGTGAGCCACCGCGCCCGGTCCATCTGCTTCTTAGTTAGAACATGTATATTTAATGTTTTAAATTTCTCTTTTCCGGGTCAGAACAGTAGCGTTTCTTTTTCCTAGTGTTGCTATGAATGTCCTTTACGATTAGGAGACTGGGCTGGCTGCCCACTGGAGAATGGTATCACTGGGTCATTGTCACCATCTGCCCCAGCAGGGTCCAGATTGTTTAGAGTCTTTCCTGGGCATAGATACTCTTTTGTCTGACGTTCAGATAAAACCAATCACCATATTCAGTGAATCAAAGAGATCAGAGCTGGGAACGGTTAGTGCACATCCACCTCTCCCGAGAGTGTTCACGCCTCTTCGCGAGGGGCTAGGCTGCTGCTGAGCGTGGTTCTACTGGCTGTGGGTGTGGCCTCTTTCCTCAACCACAGCCATCGCAGGCCTGCCACAGTTTGATTCTTCTAGAAGAGAATGGGCAGGCAACACAAGAGAAACAAGATATGTTAGATTTGAAACCTTTAAAAAAATTTGCCTCAAACACTGTGTTTATTTTTTGCTCATACCTAATTTGATAGCAATTTAGAAAAGATTAAAATGAAAAAAAATTTCCCCTCTATTAAGTCTTTGAAAGGCATCCAACTTAGTTTTCATACAATGATTGTCTCTTTGGAGTCATACTTTATTGGTTTCAGTAATGTGTAACAAGTACACCGGCATAAACAGATTTAGGAGCAAACAGCTGCTTCATGATTATAGTTCAGCTCGCGGGGCCCAGCTGTGGGGGTGCAGCCTGCGCCTGTCTGTGCGCCAATGCGGCTGGTCACCTTGAGCATCTGGGAGTGTCTGGGTAAGTGAGGTCTGGGCAAGGCAGCATCCACACATCTCTGTAGTTCTCACTTTGTCCACGTTATCCAGCAATGCCACAAATTCTCAAGTAAGTGTTCTCCAAGTGCATATTCAGTTAGTGTTTGGAAAGTGCATAGGTACCTCATAGAGCGCCTTCAGGAGGAGCTAGGAGCCCAGGAATGAGAGCAGGTGTGAGGCCTGTACTCTCTTTGCGTAGATAAAATATACATGTGCATATCTGAGGCCAGAAAGTTAGATTGGGGCCAGAATGTGGAAGTCCTTACCTGTCGGATACTAGGGAGCCACTGAGGGTTTCGGAGAGAATCGCGCCTCTGATGTGCAGCATGCCGTGGGGGACAGAGCAGTCTCATACAGGGCACTCGCCCTGGCGAGAGGAGGAGAGAAGGCAGCCAGTGAGCTGAGGGATTTGGTGCCTGGGTCAGGAGGGGAAGAGGGAGTGCAGGAAGGCGGATGAAGCTGCGAGTCTGCACCCCGTGGTCGGCGTTGCGCTTTGCCGGAAATCAGGAGGAGAAGCAAGTGTGGATCTGACTCGGAGATACTTAGAGACACCACTGCAAGCTGCGAGTTTGGAAATACAGGAGGAGGCTTGGGGAAAATCTGGAGCAGGGTGCATTTGGGAGCTCTTAGGTAGAAGTGCAGGTCAAGTAGCCAGAGTGTGAGGCGTACATGTCTGGAGGGAGGAGTCCAAAGGAAAGCCCACATTTGGAAATGGAGGAAGAGTTGGAAGACTCAGAAAAGGTCCTGCTTAGAGTCCAGAGAAGAGCTGGATGGCGCAGTTCACTAAAGCCCAGAGCCGAGAGTTTCCAGAAGAAAGTCCCAAGTGTTGCTGAAAACCAGCGGGCAGGACTCCAGTTGGAGCCTGCGAGGGGACCCTGGGTGCCCTGATCCCTGAGAGCAGCCAGAGCTTGGGGGTCTCGGCGGAAGTGGGTGGGAAGTGCAGGGAGCAGGTGGAGATGGCCCTCAAGGCCTGGTGCTTCACACGGGCAGCCAGCCGTGGACCAAGACACAGCTGGAGAGGGGCCTGAACCCAGAGCATCTCCAGGAGGAGGAGGGAGCCAGGAAGGGCAAAGGTATCCGGAAGAAAGGGGGCAGGCATGGAGCCAGGTCCCCAGGGAGGCTGCAGTCTTCTTTCTCTGTTCATGGATTGGTTGTTGGTTATTTTGAGTTCTCAAAGTCATCCAGTCGATGTGGTCCAGAGAAAGTTCCCAGGGGTCTGAAGCCCGGAGCAGGCCTTGTGCTTTTCCGAACACTGCGTGGTGACTCAGGGTTACCGTCAATGACTAATTCTAGCGTGTCTTTTGTTGAAGTCTGCAGAAGAGCCTCAACCAGCACCAGCTTTTGAAGAACTCATAAAACTTGTGTTCTTCTGATTCTGAGATTTTTGCCTGAAATGCCTCGTACATTTTTAACTAGGTGTTGTTAGCACTTGTGTGACGGCATTTGGAGCTCTGTGTTTTTGTGATGTGCTAGCTCTGAGGATGTTTAAGATTAGATTCCTAGAAATCAGATTATAGGAGCTCTCGGCCACGCTTCATGAGTTCTGTTTTGACCCCTCATAGTGGATCCCGTTGCGGTGGCTATTCTTAGTATTTGTGGAACACCTGACTCGTGATGCTAGGAGAATGTGATTTGTTTTCGTTGTAAGCCTAAAGTCTAATGACCTTGTAGAGTCTTTATACCCGTCTCTTATAAATCAGCTTTAATATACTTGAAAGTGTCCTCATTGTGCCCTTGAAAAGCAGGTGCACATTTTAAAAGTCATCCTTTTAAAAACCCTTGTCTTCAGCCAGTGCCCTTTGTCTGTTTTGTTTCCTTCACTGCAACGTCATGAAACAGGGACAAGGGCTAGAATCTGTTTCATACACAGAGCTGAACTGTGCCGAGCGACCTGCTTTGCCGACGTCTGTTTCTGTCTTGAGAGGGAACCCAGGCCTCTTGACTTTTCCTTTTGTACATTTTCCAAAAGAATATTTTTTCCTCTCTCGGGTCCATTCCACTGTGGGATTCTCTCCTAAGGCTGTTTCTTTGCCTTCCATGTTGACAACTATGATGTAGTTTCCGAGATGATAGAAGGGTAGTGAAAAGGCCTGGGAAAGAGAAAGCAGGAAGGGAAGAAATCATCTCATGATTTGAGTCAGAAGGAAATCACTCAGACAGGAACGCTATTACAAGTGGGTCAGATCCCAGAAAGTGGGATTGAATAAGTGGCATCGTATCACACACCTCTGTTTTACATTGTTGCTGTTGCCAGGGGTAACGAAAAGAACGAGTATATTCATTCCGAGGTCAAACATATATCTTTGCTGACTCTGACTAGAATTAGCAGAATTCGTGCAGTTCAAGTTTGAGAATACCTTTACAGAAGAGGGTCTTCGTGCACGTGTGCCTATTTCTATTTATATGTTCACACGTATTGGAGTATAAATGTGTGTGTGCTGTGTGTGAGACCTCAGTATTTGAAAGAAGAAATGTGCAGTAGAGCTTATTAATTATGAGAAGGTACATTTGGGGGATAAACCACTTTTTTAGAACTGAATAATGGGGTCTTTGAGGGGTGTATATATGTATGTGTGTTTGCATTTCTGTGTATGAAAGTGTGTATTGCATGTATATGTGTTGTGCATGTATGTGTGCCTTTGTGTGTAATGTACATGTGCATGCATGTGTATATGTGTGCATGTGTATTTGTGTTGCATGTATGTGTGTGCATGTGTTACATGTTTAGGCACGACTGCACATATGTGCAAGTAGGCATCCATGGATGCTCGTGTGTGTATAGTTATACATGTATATTTGTACATGTTATGTCTACGCATTTACATATGTATGTGTGTCGGAATGTGTATGTATACGCATGTGTGTTTGAGTGTTGTGCGTATGCTTGTGCGTGTGTGTTTGAGTGTTGTGTGTATGCTTGTGCGTGTGTGTTTGAGTGTTGTGTGTATGTTTGTGCGTGTGTGTTTGAGTGTTGTGTGTATGTGTATGCATGTGTTATGTGTTGGTATTATGTGATTATGTGAATGTGTGCGCATGTGTGAATGTATGTATTGCATGTAGGTGTGCATGTGTATGTGTGTGTGTGATATGTGTCTGTGCATGCAAGCATGTGCACATTTGATTTGTGAATCCTCTCTGGAAGGGGCATGTTCCTGGAGATAGTGCATGGGATCCTCCGCTGTCCTCTCAGGGAGAGAGATATTGTGAAAGCTCGAGCCATTAGGTAAACATGCCTGATGTTCTATAAAATATATATTTAAATATACTACTGGGGTTAAATATATGTTAAATGGGTGCAAAGCTGTTATATTGCATTGAAAGTCATGTTAGGCCGGGCGTGGTGGCTCAAGCCTGTAATCCCAGCACTTTGGGAGGCCGAGACGGGCGGATCACAAGGTCAGGAGATCGAGACCATCCTGGCTAACACCGTGAAACCCCGTCTCTACTAAAGAATACAAAAAAACTAGCCGGGCGACGAGGCGGGAGCCTGTAGTCCCAGCTACTTGGGAGCCGGAGGCAGGAGAATGGCGTAAACCTGGGAGGCGGAGCTTGCAGTGAGCTGAGATCCGGCCACCGCACTGCAGCCTGGGTGACAGAGCCAGACTCCGTCTCAAAAAAAAAAAAAAAGTCATGTTAGTACTTCCTGGTTAAAGGCTTTGTGAATGATTACCTGTACATGGGACATAACACACCACACAGAATTACAGCGGGTCAATGGTATTTACCAGGAGGTCTGGCTTACGATAGGTATTTCTAGTTGCAGACATGCAGGTTGAGCTTTGCTGGACTTAGAGGAGGGTCATTGACTCTGCCCACTGAATGATACCAGCGCCTCTGCTGCTTCCTTTTTCTGCCGGCTGCATCCAGAGCTGGGACAGCTGCTCTGAGACGCACTGTACTTTTCTCTCCATAAAAATCTGCAGCATTTGTTAGCAGTCCAGTAGCAGCATACCGAGTGGCAGGTCCAGGGGCAGGTCCAGCTGCAGGTCCAGCCTCAGGTCCTGGGAAAGGTCCAGCAGCAGGTCCAGCGGCAGGTCCCGGGACAGGTCCAGCGTCAGGTCCAGGGGCAGGTCCAGCGGCAGGTCCAGTGTGAGGTCCAGGGGCAGGTCCAGTGTCAGGTCCAGGGGCAGGTCCAGCGGCAGGTCCAGGGGCACGTCCAGCCGCAGGTCCAGCCAACTTTCCACATGGCCCATGTGAAAATGTACCCTCTCCTTCCATTATTTATTTATTTATTTATTTAATTTATTTTTTTGAGCAACGTGGCTGTTTATTTCACCTGGGTGCAGGCGGGCTGAGTCCGAAAAGAGTCAGTGAAGGGAGACAAGGGTGGGGCCGTTTTATAGGATGTGGGCAGGTAAAGGAAAATTACAGTCAAAGGGGTGTTGTTCTCTGGTGGGCATGAGTGGGGGTCACAAGCTGCTCAGTGGGGGAGCTTTTTGAGCCAGGATGAGCCAGGAAAAGGAATTTCACAAGAAAATGTCATCGCTTAAGGCAAGGACCGGTCATTTACATATCTTTTGTGGTGGAATGTCATCAGTTAAGGCGGGGCAGTGCATTTGCACTTCTTGTGATTCTTCAGTTACTTCAGGCCATCTGGGCGTATACCCTCCACTGTAAGAGTTATCCAAAGCGTCTGTGATGGTCCAGGAAGCTTCCGAGGCGATGGGACAGCGTCAATCTTCAGCCGCTAAGCCGAGAAGGTGTGGGAAGGAGTCAGTCAGAGAGCCTTGGGCCAGAGTTGCAGGGGCTCTGGGAGTGGCTGCTGGGCGAGTTGGGCAGTCCGACTTCCAGTGGGGTCCCACACACATGGGACACCGCTTAGGAGGAATCCCGGGCTGCGGGCATTCCTTGGCCCGGTGGCCAGATTTCCGGCACTTGTAGCAAGCTCTTGGGTGAGGAGGTTCTGGAGGAACCCCTGGCAGCTGTGGTTCAGGCATTTGGAAGTTCTTGTGTGCTGGAGATGTGGCTGCGGTTTGTCTCACAGTGGGGACAAGGAATTGCAACTTAGAAAGAAGTTGATACTTGGCTGCCTCTACTCTATTATTGTACACCTTGAAGGCGAGGTTCATTAAGTCCTGTTGTGGGGTTTGAGGGCCGGAATTTAATTTTTGGAGCTTTATTGAATGTTGGGAGCAGACTGTGTAATAAAATAAAATATATATTAAGAATAAGACAGCCTTCTGATCTTTCAGGGTCTAGTGCTGAAAAGTGTCTCAGGGTTGCTGCTAAACAGGCCATGAACTGGGCTAAGTTTTTATATTTGATTAAAAAGAGCCTAAACACTAACTGATTTGGGAGAGGTCGGATAAAGAAAAAGGAGCATTAACCTTGACTATGCCTTCAGCGCTAGCCACTTTTTTAAGAGGAAATTGCTGGGTAGGTGGGGGAGGGTTAGTCGAGGAATGAAACTGTAAGCCAGACCGGGTGTGAGGAAGGCAGGTGATAAAAGGATTATAGTGGAGGCTGAGGAAAAATTGGGACCTATCTTGGCCTGGCCAGGAGGACAGAGGTCAGATGGGTCTGTAGAAAAGGAAGACTGGAAAGACTCAGCGAAGCTTGGGGTTGGGACTGAGGGGACAGGCAGGAGGGAAAGAAGGAAGATTTGGGACAAGTTGCATTGGGAACAGAGACTAAGGAGGGACCGATGTGTAAAAGAATGCCTGGACGTCAGGCACCTCAGAGCAGTTGCCCATTTTAGGACAAGAATTATTTAGATCTTGTAGGATGGAAAAATCGAAAGTGCCATTTTCTGGCTCTTTGGAACTACTGTTGAATTTGTATTAGGGTTAAGCGGCATCGTAGAAGAAAATAAGGCATTTAGGTTTTAGGTCAGGTGTGAGTTGAAGAGGTTTTAAGTTCTTGAGAACACAGGCTAAGGGAGAAGAAGGAGGAACGGAGGGTGGAAGGTTGCCCATAGTGAAGGAGGCAAGCCCAGAGAAAAGAGAGAGTAGAGACACAGAAGGAGTTCGGGGGTTCTTGCCCTCCAGAAAAGCAGGAAAGGGGTCGGGGAGTGGAAGTAATGGACTGGGGCGCAAAATTCAGAGGTTGGGGTTCTTCCCCTCCCCCAGAAAAGCAGAGAAGGTGTAGAAACAGGGAGAGAAGGGTTTGGGGTGCTTGTCCCTCCCCCAGAAAAGCAGAGAAGGGGTAGAGACAGGGAGACAAGGGGGTCAAAGTGCTTACCCCTCCCCCAGAAAAGAGGGGCTTGCCACTAAGGGTGAAGGACCAAGGGAGGCGTCCCTGCAGTGTGGTCAGACACCTCTGAAATGTGGGTGAGTAATCAGAGAGGCGTCCCTGCAATGATTAAACACCAAGGGAAGGCTGCCTCCCCCAGTGTATGACCCGGCACCGGCGTTTTGGGTTCATGGATAAAACGTGTCTCCTTTGTCTCTACCAGAAAATGAAAGGAATTGAAATTAAGAGAAGGGAGAGATTGAAGGGTGGCGCAAAGATTTAAAGGAGAAAGAGGTCGAGCGATAGTGAGAGAGGTTGGAGAAGATGGTAAAAAGAGGCTGCTTACCCAATTTAAAATTGGTGAGATGTTCCTTGGGCTGGTTGGTCTGAGGACCAGAGGTCGTAAGTAGATCTTTCTCACAGAGCAAAGAGCAGGAGGACAGGGGATTGATCTCCCAAGGGAGGTCCCCTGATCCGAGTCACGGCACCAAAATGACATGCGCATCTGTGTGAAGAGGCCACCAAACCGGCTTTGTGTGAGCCACATGGCTGTTTACTTCACCTGGGTGCAGGCGGGCTGAGTCCGAAAAGAGAGTCAGCCCCCTTCCATTTTTTAAAGCAGTAGTTATTAGTAGAGCCTACTGCCATTTCTCCTTGAGCTCCTCACAGTGGATGGTAAGCATTTGCTTTATGAAAGCAAAGTTCCATGCTCTTTGTGCTAAGTCTCCTCTGCCTTTCTGTGAGAGGCTAGAATTGGGATCGACCCTCAGCTGTGCCAGAACCTTGGTACATGTCTCAGTTCTGGAATCTACTCTGTGTTTGTTGCCTTCCATCCACCGACAGCCGTCTGTCTTCCTGTCACTCCTTCAACACGGAGTCCAGCAATGTGCACACAGGTGAGCCTGTGTGAATGCTGATTTTGTAAGATCTTATCGGGACCTTAGTCATCTTTTCACTAGGAACCAGACACTGCAGAGGACTTACAGAAAAGCCCAAAGAAGCCGTATCAATAGAACCATAGAGACAGAATTCTATAACCATAGGAAATGGCATTGATTATCATGAATGTGCATTTATGTGAGGCATAGTAAAACATCACATTTCTTACTGGTAAGAGCTTGGAAAAGAGATTATGAAAGTATAACTGACTCTACTCTTGTATCGTGGAACATGGTAAAATGATGCAAGGTATTGTATAGAATGGAACACACAGAATAGAATTCTATAGAGTAGCGCAGAATAGAACAAATAGTATAATGTTATATAGGGTAGCATAGAATAGAAGAAACAGTGTAACATTATGTAGTATAGTATACAATAGGACAATAGTATTACATGGTCTAGAACAGAACAAGTGGGATAGTATTGTAGAGTATACAGTTGAACTAATGACGGAGTATTGCATAGCATAATACAGTCTAGATTAGAACACACAGCATAGTATTAATATTACGTAGTGTGGTGTGGAATAGTAGAGTCGCATGGCACAGAACACAGAGGATAGTGTTCTGTAGCACTGATGCAGGAGTTTTGCTCTTTAGCTCAGCTGGGTCCAGGTTCTTGTCTCCTGATCAGGAAGAAACAGGCACGGGGACATCGAAGAGTGAGTGCAGTGGAACTTATTAAGCTAAAAGTTAAGCTCTCAGCGAAAAGAGGGGTCCTGAGAGCAGGTTGCTGGTCGCCCCCTTCCCAGTTGACTGCAAGGGCTTTTATATAGAAGCTGATGGGGCTGGGCTCCCTGTCTAAGGAGCACATTTCTGGTGGTTCCACCCCATTCCCCGTGTGCGTGGGACCCTTAGTCTGCTATGAGCATGTTTAGGCGAGCCCCCCCCCCCCCCGTGCAAGTCCCCCTATCTGCACAAAACATGGGCTGGAGGCTCTCTGGGACCCTTCCCTTACTGTCTGCCTAAAGCAAGCTGGCTAACTCCTTTCCGAATAGAAGAAAATAGAATAGAATAGAGGAGATAGTACAATATTTTATAGTCTAGAATGAAGCTGTCGTATTCTATCGTAGAGAATGGAATAGTATAGAATAGAACACACAGATCGTACTAGTGTAGTATAGAATAGTAGCCTCACGCAGCACGGAGCAGTGTTGTGCTCCCTATGTACAGAGTGTAACCAGCAGGAGAGCGTTCTTCAGTGGGGCATCACTGGCCCTTCATATTTCTTTGGTTCTGCAGAAATGAGGAGAGGGAGTTAAGAGAGGGGGAGGAGGTTGGCTTTCTTACTTTTAAGGCGCTCATTACTTCTTGGGGATCATTTGATGGTCCCCTTTGGTAGTATTCTGTGAAGCAGTCTGTGGACTCTGTGTAGGGTGAAATGTGGAGCAGTCTGTGGACTCTGTAGGGTGAAATGTGGAGCAGTCTGTGGACTCTGTAGGGTGAAATGTGAAGCAGTCTGTGGACTCTGTGTAGGGTGAAATGTGAAGCAGTCGGTGGACTCTGTAGGGTGAAATGTGGGACAGTCTGTGGACTCTGTAGGGTGAAATGTGGAGCAGTCTGTGGACTCTGTAGGGTGAAATGTGGAGCAGTCTGTGGACTATGTAGGGTGAAATGTGGATCAGTCTTGACTCTGTAGGGTGAAACATGAAGCAGTGAGAAAGGATGAAGTCAGAAGTAGCTCAGTAGAGATGCACCAACTCTTGCCTGGGAGACTGTGGAGCAGTCTGTGGACTCTGTAGGGTGAAATGTGGAGCAGTCTGTGGACTCTGTGTAGGGTGAATGTGAAGCAGTCGGTGGACTCTGTAGGGTGAAATGTGGGACAGTCTGTGGACTCTGTAGGGTGAAATGTGGAGCAGTCTGTGGACTCTGTAGGGTGAAATGTGGAGCAGTCTGTGGACTATGTAGGGTGAAATGTGGATCAGTCTTGGACTCTGTAGGGTGAAACATGAAGCAGTTGAGAAAGGATGAAGTCAGAAGTAGCTCAGTAGAGATGCACCAACTCTTGCCTGGGAGACTGTGGAGCAGTCTGTGGACTCTGTGTAGGGTGAAATGTGGAGCAGTCTGTGGACTCTGTGTAGGGTGAAATGTGGAGCAGTCTGTGGACTCTGTGTAGGGTGAAATGTGGAGCAGTCTGTGGACTCTGTGTAGGGTGAAATGTGGAGCAGTCTGTGGACTCTGTGTAGGGTGAAATGAGGTGTTTTATGGAAATAGTTGTCTCCTGCCTGGCACATGGCAGAGCCTCCGTGGATCTTGCCGTCAGGACCCCTCTGATAATTTCTCTACAGTGCCCTCCACACTATAAATACCACACATTGTGTGAAGTCCGGGCCTTTCCAAAGGCTGAGTTTCATTTTAACAAAATTGGAATGCCCTCCATATTTGGAATGGCCAGATCATCCTGCACTTTTGACTTCACCTGTCCAGCTGGGTACACCTCCCTGCGTGCTGCCAAGGTTTACGGCGGAATTCCCTGACGCCACTACCCTCACTGCCTGCACCTGAATCTGCTGTGGGGTCATTTCCTTATTGGACTTGTCTGGGGACCTCCTGAGGGGTGGATGGTTCAGGACTGGGTTATCTGGGGAAGGTGTTCAGGGCATTCCTGTTTGCAGTCTGTGTCCCTGTTGGAAGAGATGCTTTTAGCACATCCATTAATCCAGACATGATTAGCAAGGGGTGTCTCTCCCAGGTAAGAGTTGGTGCATCTCTGCCGAGCTACTTCTGACTTCATCCTTTGTCAAGTCTGTTACAAAGAGAACTTTGGTTTCTCAAGGTTTAAGAATTAATGTCATAGAGCAATTTAGTGTTCTTTTTGAGTCACCAGCCTTGCTGTGGATGATTCATGAGTCCTTGGTGGTTAGGGCCACAGCACAATTGGTGGGCAGTCTCTTCCCCACCCTGGTGGATACTTTCCCACCCAAAGAAATGTATTCTGTTAACATGTCTCAATTAGAATATTTTAGTAGGAGACAGAGTTATGGCTCTTGCTTTAATTTGTATTAGATGATTACTGTAGCAGGGTCAAGGTTGAGACTTGCAGTGTAGCTCATGGAAAACATTGATTAGAAACACCCAAAATATATCACCAGCTTTGTTGCTGCAGCTCCAAGGGACTAGGAATGCATATCTATATTTTTCTTTTGTTATTATTTATCATTTTTATTTTTGAGACAGAGTCTTGCTCTGTCACCCAGGCTGGATTGCAGTGGCATAATCTCAGCTCACTGTAACCTCTACTTCCAGGGTTCAAGAGAATCTTGTGTCTCAGCCTCCCGAATAGCTGGGATTGCAGGTGCCTGCCACCATGCCCAGCTAATGTTTGTATTTTTAGTAGAGACAGGGGTCTCATCGTGTTGGCCAGGCTGGTCTTGAACTCCTGACCTCAAGTGATCTGCCAACCTTGGCCTCCCAAAGTGCTGGCATTACACACATGAGCCACCGTGTCTGGCCTGTTTTGTTTTTTTGAGATGGAGTCTTGCTCTGTCGTCCAGATTGAAGTGCAGTGTCATGATCTTGGCTCACTGCAACCTCCACTCACTGCAACCTCTGCCTTTCAGTTTGAGCAATTCTCTTGCCTCAGCCCCCTAGTAGCTGGGATTACAGGCATGTGCCACCATGCCTGGCTGATTTTTGTATTTTTAGTAGAGACAGGATTTTGCCATGTTGGTCGGCTGGTCTTAAACTATTGGCCCCATGTGATCCGCCCACCTTGGCCTCCCAAAGTGCTGAGATTACAGGCATGGGCCACTGCACCCGGCCCTGTGTTTGACTCTTAAATCTTCTTTTTCTTTTTACTATTTCTCTTTCTGGACGGCCACCCAGTGGATATGGAGGAAGAGTTCACAGATGTCCGTATTACATTTCTTTCTTAAATTAGCCTCCCTTGAACACTGCTATAGGGTACAGACACATGAAGGGCTGAAAGGGTGGTTGCGTCCCAGTAAGTGTGAGCGTGGAGCTGGTCTGTGAGACCCCGGTGCCGGTGAAGGCACCCGTGTGAGATGGCCTGGGATGGCGGTGTGCAGAGCCCTGACCGTGGCACACACCCTTCAGCTTTGATGTTTCAGGCCATTGCTCTGGTCATCAGTGAGCAGAAGGTCTAACAGCACTGATATTTATCACTAGCTCTGTTGGCCAGTGTGTTAGGAGGGTGAACCTGTTTGACTTAAGCTGTTTGACGGGTTTGCATTTAAATAGACAACTGGTGACCTGGTGCCTGGACGCTTGCTCTGTGACCTGCCCCACGTGGCTTCTCCCTCTGGTATGCATTAGATGAGATGGGTGTGTTTAGGGTGGTGTGGCCCTAGACTGGAATGCATTAGAAGTGCAAACCCTCCCTCACCCCAGATCTGCCCCACCCCAGTGTGACTTTTGGAGGTGGAGGCCCAGCATCCTTCACCTGCCCTCCAGGTGGGCCTGAGGATGCTGAGGTTTCAGAGCGCTGCTTTGCTGGCACTCCAGCAAGTCCTGCTTAAAGAGGCCAGGATCTGAAATGGCAGGTTACCAAATTGTATAGCAGAAAAATAGAAACGTTTCCTTAGAATGGGTGTAGGAAGAAAAATGATTTCCTTCACCATACCTGGAAAAGATTTCAAATGAGCAGGCACTATTTGGAATTATTAGTGGTCTCCTGTATTTCTTATCTTTTTAAATTTTTTGATACAGGGTCTCACCCTGATGCCCAGGCTGGAGTGCAGTGGTGCAATCTTGGCTCCCTGCAACCTCCGCCTCCTGGACTCAGGTGATCCTCTCACCTCAGCCCCCTGAGTATCTGGGACTACAGGTACGATACCATACCTGGATAATTTTTGTATATATATATATTTTTTGTAGAGACAGGGTCTTGCTATGTTGCCCAGGCTGGTCTCAAATTCAAGCATTTCTCCTGCCTCAGTCTCCCAAAATGCTTCTGTACCCCTGACCCAACAAGGAAGGACAAGAGGTGTCAGTCACACTCCCGGCCTCCTGTCTTTCCTTGTTGGAGCAGGGATGTAGAAGCACTTGCCGCAGCTGACTTGAGTATATCTCGTTTTGCTTTGTTTTCCTCACGGGTAACCTGGCAGTGCTGTGCACCGGTGCTGCTGGCCAGCTGTTTTTTCGATGGACTGGCAGAAAATCAAACTGAGACCCGGGTTCCTTTCTCCCTGGGTACTGACCAGGTGGGAGAGGAAGGACGTTATCTGAGTATCATCTTCATGAGGGCTAGTGGGGAAACGTCAACTTTAAGGTGCCTGGGATCTAAGGCATGGAACCCAGAGTGCAGCGGAATGTAGGGGATGTAGCCTTGGGAGCAGAGACGTGCGGGCCGGTGCCCTCCTTCCTGGCGGGTTCTGAGTGCAAGAAAAGGTTAGTGAACCAGCCGAGGTCACGGAGCAACCTGCCAAGACCTGCCTGGATGTATGGCTGGCGTCCGTGCTGGCCCCAAAACTGCCCATTTGGGGATTCCTTGCAGTTTCAGACTCACCTAGGGGTCCGGAGAGCGTCCAAACCATGACCTCAAAGAACGAGGTGTTGCCTTGAGATCCTCCAAAGTGAGGGCAGGAATTTTTTTTTTTTTTTGCAATTAGCAATAATTTGTTGT
The DNA here is from genome assembly GCF_009764315.1 of Trachypithecus francoisi. Classification (NCBI taxonomy): domain Eukaryota; kingdom Metazoa; phylum Chordata; class Mammalia; order Primates; family Cercopithecidae; genus Trachypithecus; species Trachypithecus francoisi. The sequence continues at coordinate 124,030,115 of NW_022681456.1, forward strand.
GAATGATCTTGGACCTATTTTCCACTTATTTGTATAGGAAGAGAGACAGAATAAAAAGTCTCAGTGTGCCAGATGCCATATAAAGAAGTTGTGGGGTTAACATTGTTGATTATTACGTAACATCACGTTAATTGGAACATATTCACACGTGTCCACAGTGTGTGTGTGTGTCCAGTCCAATGAGCACGTTGGGTTGGGGTCGCTGCTGGTTCATGCAGCCCCTCTGGGTGGTGCTTTCTCTGTGACTTACCCAACACCGTTGCTGCTGTCTCTGTTGGAGTTCAGCCTTGACTGGCCTTGCTGCCACCAGGTTCTCGGGGCCTGTGCACCCTCTTCCCCGCGCGCACCCTCTACCCTGCGTGCACCTTCTTCCTGGGGCACACCCTCGTCTCCGCGAGCACCCTCGTCCTCCGTCTTGTGCACCCGGGGTCTGCTGTGTGTTTCTACTCAGCCCATGCCCGCTTCTTGCTGTGAGCTCAGTTTATTGAGGTGCGGTGAGAAACCAACAGAGGGGAGCAGTGTCCCAGCTTGTTAGGGCAGGAGGGAGCCTTGGGGACCTCTTCCCCAGCTCTGGCGACCCACACTTCGCGATGTAGTGCCGGGGAGAGAGGTGAGTTCTAAAGGTAAGACAGCCGTGATTTCCTGAGTCTTAATTACCTAACACTGGGTCATCTGCCGTGTTGCCTCATTGAAGGGCACCTCTAGAGACAAAGCAAAGCCTCTGGTGGCCGTGGGTGGGGTGGCCATGCCTGTCTGTGGGTTCTGTAGAACCTACCCGGAGCCCCTCCAGCCGTGGGGATGTTCAGGCATTTGCCGCCTGTGGGAGGTGTGCGTTAGCCGTGTGGTAGGTGCGGATGCGTGGAGGGACAGGCACAGGACCACAGGTGTGGCGGGTGTGGGAGAAAGTGCACAGAGTGCCCAGCAGATGCCGTGTGGTCAGCGGAAGCCATGAACACAGGCCGGGCTTGGGAGACACATTTGGAAATACACTTTAAGCAACATCAATGGATAATGCTGCGATTTGGTTTCCTCCCGTGGTCCAAAACACATTCTAGAGATGCCGCTGCTTTGTGTGTACCTGCGACAAGGGTCTAATTGTATTAGGTCCTTGATGTAATCTGTAAGATAGGCACAAAATGCCTATTTCAAAGAGGCACTGAACAAGAAAGAATGCTCTATTCAGTGCAATGAGAATGCTTCATTGTCATAAGCAAAGTAAAATGCCTCCAAGGCGAGCTTGCCATGTGTTTAATCACCTTGGACACGAGCCTCCTAAACCTGCCAGAAAGTGCTTCCAGCGTGGCTTCATGCAGTGGTTTCATGCAGTGGCTTCAGTGGAGAATGTGCATATGTGGCTGATACTGAGAACTGGGCAGCACCCTCCCGACCTGACGCATCCCCATGTGTGGACCATGAGCCGGGCATCCTGACCTGACAGGTCCCCATGTGTGGACCATGAGCTGGGCAGCACCCTCTTGACCTGACGGGTCTCCTTGTGCCCATTGTGGGATCTCCGTCAGTCAAACAAGTGACACGTGTCACACTAATGCAGGGAGGAGGGTCCAGGATTGCACGCAGGCTCCGTGTCTCGTCCTTCTGAGGCCTTCTGGGAAGCCAGGAGGGCAGTGGGGTCTTTTGTGTGTTTCCTCCTGGTGGTTGTGAATTTGTAGCAATGGCTTTTTGCAAAAGGGCCCGGAGGTGGAATCAGAGCCTGTCTTGGAAAGGATGATGTCTTCACGGGCACCTCTTTCGGCCACTCCAGTGCTCCTGTGATTTTCAATATGTGCACCCTGCAGACTTCAGCCTGTTGGTGTCTTGGGGGAGTAGATACCAGGATGGCTCCAATGTCTGCAAACCTGAAACAGGAATTTCTCTGCATTAAGTTGGTCACCAACATGGGAGGTAAGGGGAGAGGGGAAGGAACTTCTTGGCCTCGTCAGCCCTTTTCTTGAAACTCACAGTCAAACTCTGTCAAATTCTAGATGATGGTGCTTCAGGCGATGCATTTCTGTATGTTATGTCTTGTTTTCAGAGTATGGTGCTTCGAGAATTTAAATATTAAGGTGAAATTGCCATGCACAGTTGAATTGGCACCATAATTTGACTCTCTGTAAAGCCTTTTGGTTTCCTGTTAGAGTGACTTGCCATTTTTTGAGTTAACTGAAACAGACTCTGCTGTCAGCATGAAGGAGCCACTGTATAGGTAGGACATCCAATTAAATAGAATTCTCCTAAATAGAGCGTGTTCTTTTCATACATTTTAAAAATTCATTTATTCATCAAACACATATTGAGTACTTATCACCCTGGTTGCTAGTCACTGTTCGTATATATTTTTAAGGCATTACTTCCACCTAGCTCTGAAATAACATTGCATTTAGAATTTAGCACAGAGGTGATGAAGCATGAACTTTTCTCAGCAGTCTTGTTTTCATTTTTACTTGAGAACATGTTCTCAGACTCGGTGCCCAGCTGGCATTCCCGTGCATTGCCCGAGGCACACACCTGGCGGGGCTGTGTCTCTGGGGCTTTAGAGCAGGAAGGAAGAGCTGCCAGGTGTCTGGCCTTTTCCATGTTTCCCTGGGGGAAGGATTAGGCCTTGGGCAGGAGTCTTGGCCTGTCTTACTGGATTCGCTGGTGTCATTCAGTCAGCTCTGCCTTGGTGTGAAGCCCTGGACTGACTTTGACCTCTGAGTGGCAGAGGAGAGGATGGCGATTTAGAATCAGTCATGCAGACCGGGGCACCCAGCGGGTCTCGGATAAAAAGTGGTGGCAATTGATCACTTCCCTTTTTGGGAGAACTGTGTGGATTGACTCAGACCTCTTTCTTTTGATTTTATCTTGAGACTGTAGAAGCAAAAATGCCTTTTAAAAAAATTAAATGATGGGCTTTTGTCATGTTTGTGTCTCCCCAAGATTCACAAGTTGGAATCCTCACACGCAAGGAGATAGTGCTAGGAGGGGGAGCTTTGGGCGGTGAGGAGGTCATGAGGGTCTCATCAAGGGGATTTGTGCCCTCAAAAAAGGGACTACGGAGAGCTCCCTCGCTCCTTCCACGGTGTGCAGACCCAGTGAGAAGGCGCCATCTATGAACCAGGAAGCCTTCACCAGGCAAACCTGTCAGGCCTTGACTATGGACTTCCCAGCCTGAGACTGAGACTGAGAGCTGTGAGAAATGAACTTGTGTCGTTCGCCAGCCCCTGCTCAGCCTGTGGTGTGTTGTGAGAGCAGCCTGGGTGAACGAAGGCAGGTCGTGAATTTTCTGTCGTACTTTCTGGCTTCAGATACTTGCTAGGGAGATGTCACCATCTTACCCAGGTGGGACTGTCTGGAATCAGACATTCCGTTATGATTTGACCTTGTTCTTGCCCCACGCCCGTGCCGTTCACAACTCCAGGTGTCTCTGCTGCCCGCGGTCCCTCCAGACGTTTCTGATTCGGGGTGCGGTGCTGGTCGCGGCCGCGCCGTCAGTGGCCAGGAGTAGGAGCTCGCGCCCCTGGTGAACCAGCAGCCTCACCCGGAAGCTGCCGAGAAGCGTTTGACAGAAGGCGATCGTGCTCGAGACTGAAACTTCCTGTTTACAGGGAATGGAGGTGCATAGTAGGGAATTTAATGATGGCCCTTGAAACACATGCCTCTGGGTAGGGGATATTCTGCAGGACAATGGCCTCGGACTCTCGAAAAGTGAAGATCACAGATAAAAGGGGTGCGAGGCTGTCCCTGACGAAGACGGGGAAGGAGAGTCGCTTGGCGCAGTGTGTGGCCCGGATAGAAAAGACGTTTTCGGACGATTGTGCTACCTGAACATAACCTGGACAGCGATGCTCTGCAATCGTTCTTGTCTGCCGATGATGGTACTGCGGCTGCAGAGGGGCCCTTATTCCTAGGAAATGTGTGCCTGAGGACTCGGGAGCCTCTCACCTTCAAGTGGGGCAGCAGGAGCCTCTCACCTTCAAGTGGCTCCAGAGGAGAAACACATCTGTCTCTCTGTCTGATCTACAGAGAGAGTGAGAAAGCAAATCTAACGAAATGTTAGCAGTTGTTGGAGCTCCACGTGGAGAAAACTTGACCACTTGTACTGTTCTTCCACTTTTTAAATATGTTAGAACATTTTCATAATGAAATTATGGGAAAGTCAAAATAAATCTGGAAATTAGAACGGAAGTGAGCCCACACAAGCGCTCTTGGGTTCAGCCGGGAAGAGCCAACCATCCGTTGGTGTTCTCTTGACTCGTCTGGGGATTTCCTCCTCCTGGGTTCACCACCTAGTTTTCCTTGTGATAGTTATTTTATACATATCTATGAGCATAGGTGATACTGAAAACACACTTTTAGTGTGGTTTGTCATTAAGAATTTGGAGAACTGGCTAAAGAAACCACTTGTACAGAGTTGAGATGAGCACTGCCTGCCTCAGCGTCTGTGGTAACAGCTTCATTTGGGTGCAGAGCTTGGCAGAGGTTTGAGTGACTCTGTCTCGATGGTCCTCTGTCAGAGGACAAGGTTAAGCATCACCACCGAGGGCCCTGTTGAGCCTCTGGGCTGGAAGTAACCTTCCCCAGGCTGGCGAGGCAGCCTCTGGGGGCCTTTCCTGCCAAAGCCCTTCACTGAGCTGCAGTCTGGCCACCTCTGCCCTCGCCTCCCCGACTGCAGGGCCTCGAGGTCTCACCACCTCCAGCCTGAGCGCCCAGTGCCCAGGGGCAATTTCCCGCCTTCCCTGGGGGCTCAGGATGCTCGCTCCCAGGGCAGTGCCCGCAGTTGGGCCCCTCCTCCTGGGCTGGGGGTTAGGCTGGCCACGGCCTCCTGCTGTGTCCTACTGGCCACTTCACCACAGCTGCAGCCCACACTGGGTGGCCGGTCCTACTTCTGTTGGATGAGGAGATGCAGGCCTTCACCGAGGCTTCCTGGCCTCGCCCCTGCTGGCCCCAAGGCTGTGCCGCTTCCCTCTGCCCAGCCCCTGGTCTCTGTACAGTGTCTGTCCAGGATGTCTGTCCATCCGTCCTTGACATTCTGTCCAGAAGCAGCCACTGTCATTCTAGTGTGTGAGGGGCGAGCAGAGCCCAGGTGCGGTCGATGTGGAGATGCTGATGCACTTCAGTGTGCAGGGAAGTGAGTTCCTTCATATCTACAGCCTCTGCGCAGCCAGCTGGGAGCTCACCCCATTCACAGGTGGATGTGCCTTGTTTTTTGGCCCAATCGCCTGCATTAACTCAGAAAAATCTCAGTTCCCTGCTTTCAAACACATACGCTAGGACGTGAACACTCTCACCCTGGACGTTTTGTCTGAATGTTCAGTGCCCAGGCTCTTGGGTACACAGGCAGCCCCGGGTTTTATTTGAAAAGGGTGTCGCAAACAGTGAAGTAACCCACGTGCCTAAGCTTTGATTGACATGAAGGAATGTAGAGGCTGCTGAAATCCTGGTCATTTTGGAACAAAGTATTTTATTAACAGTTTTCTAAAAGAAAGAAATCATTAAAAAATTGATCCCTGTTGAGGTAGAAGGATCTCCTCCTCATGCTCCTGAGTTCCTTCCAGAATCAGCTTCCAGTTCAGCTGCAGAACAGGTTCTGGTGGTGGCTGGAGCAGCCCAGGCAGATGCCGTCAGGTCTGAGTTCACACTGGTGCCTGTGTGGTTTCCAGTTACGGTATGGGCCGTGGGGTCTGAGTTCACACCATTGCCCATGTGGTCTCCAGTTACAGTGCTGGTCATGGAGTCTGAGTTCACACTGGTGCCTGCGTGGTCTTCAGTTACAGTGCTGGCCATTTGTGCCTTTCTGGGAAGTTAGAAGGAGGATCATTTCATCACCTCTCTGTCCTCCCACACCTGATCTATGCTGGGCCACCGTGAATTCTTCCTTTTAACTGTTTCTCTCATCACGGGCAACGCTGGTGTTCTGTGGTCCACGTTTGCCTTTTCTGAAAATGGATTCCGTGTTGCTTTATATAATCACGTGGTCTCTTTTACGAATGTCGCTTTTCTTTAAGAAAATAATCGTGCTTTTATCTCTTCAGTCTCAACTCTGTTCCCTGACACAGGCTCTTACCAGCTCGAAAATTAAAAGTAATCTTTGATTATACTTAATACTTTCTAAAATTTTCAAAAGTTTATCAGCATGTGGGTTACTGAACATTGACTGTTTATTGAATGGAAAATTACATTCTAAGTAGAGTATTAGAGTGAAAATGATCTTTTGATTTTATTAAAAGATTCAGGTAAAAATATTAAAATGCCTTCGCCAAACTTCATGCCTGTGTATCGTGAAAACATTAAGCTGCTCTCTGCTCCCGGGAGTGCATGAGTAGAGTATGTGTTTGAAAGCATCATTCCAGTCTTAAGTTTTAGGTATTCTTAAAGGGGTTGGCTGGAGAAGTGACATTTAGCACTGAGTGAACGTTTGGTAAAGATTTGTCTCGATATAAAAATAATTAAAAACAATCTTTAGTGTTTCCTGTCAGGGTTCACCCATTAAAGAATGGTCTTGTAAAAAACTTATGGAGAGTGTCGGCGCCCAGAGGTGCTACCTTGCCCACAGTTGTGTCATCTGCTGTCACCAGGCGACATGCCCAGCGTTTAGCTGCACGTCAGATGTGGCCACGGGGCCACAGGACATCCGTGCGGAAGGATGTTCTTATGCAGATGAATGAGGATGGAGACCGCTGCAGAACTGTAAGCCCCCCAGGGGCTGACGGAGGCCTGGGAACACTGAGAGACCAGAGTCGCTGCTGCCCTGGGTGGAAGGAAACCTGCCCTGGAAGATGGGAAACGCAATAAGGAGAAAGTACCAAGGTACATGATGCTGTGAAAACGGAGATGCTTTAATTAAACTAACAATTACAATCATTTTAATTATGTGAATTATTTGAATTCATGTTAGTTCTTTTTAGGGAATTAATACTTAAAGCAAGTTTGTTTTCTGAGTTGTTTGAATTAATTGAGTCAGCACAAGAGTTAGCATTGATATCTGATCCTCTTCCAGGGTTGGGGCAGAGGAGATGGGGGCAGAGGAGACGGGCCTCCCACCCGCTTTCCCCTGGATCTCAGCCAGAATTTCCCATTGAGGAGCCCTCAGCTCCCTGAGAGCCAGGAGCTCTTGTGGAGAAGCCACTGTCAGCATGCCACCCGCTTGGATGGCCCTGCTCTGCCATCCCTGCGCTCCAAGGGCCGGACACTGCCGCTGCCTGTGCCAGATGGGTCTCAGGGAGGTGCCAGCCAGGGGGTATGCATGGCGAGGCCTGGGCATCGCTGTCTGGATTCCATGGCTGTCGGTTTCATTCTCTCACTGTTTGTCCCCCTAGCAAGACTCATGAGGTTCCTTGAGGACAAGACCCCCTCCTGCCACCTGGTCTGTTTCCTGAACGTCCTCTGCACTAGCACGGCCTCGGGATGCAGCCCACGGGAATCAGGGTGTCGGTCATAGTAGGGCAGGTCGCTCTGCTGGGCACCACGATGGATGTTAGCCTCTGTGCTTCACTTTGGGGACACGTTTAAGTACAAAAGTAATTTTAAAATTTCAGCATTATTTCAAGACAGCTGAGAGCCTATTAGCACAGAATCCCTGGTCTGAATGAAATCAAACAGTTCTTATTAATTATTCATGATGCCATGAATATGTAGGCTTATTTTTTGTAATTGCCAGTCTGTATAATTAACCTTTTTTTTTTTTTTTGAGACGGAGTCTTGCTCTGTCGCCCTGGCTGGAGTGCAGTGGCCGGATCTCAGCCCACTGCAAGCTCCGCCTCCCGGGTTTACGCCATTATCCTGCCTCAGCCTCAGGAGTAGCTGGGACTACAGGCGCCCGCCACCTCACCCGGCTAGTTTTTTGTATTTTTTTTTAGTAGAGACGGGAATTCACCGTGTTAGCCAGGATGGTCTCAATCTCCTGACCTCGTGATCCGCCCGTCTCGGCCTCCCAAAGTGCTGGGATTACAGGCTTGAGCCACCGCGCCCGGCCATAATTAACCTTTCATTTGGTTAAAGTACTTAACAATAAGTAGAGCCGTAATTTCAACTGTTTATAAAGCATATGGAAGAGTGTTTAAATGTTTAATTAGAACCACTTTTTTTAGTTTCATAGAGAATTTGTTTTCTTGTCAATGAGGATCTTTAATTATTTAAACCAAAAGAGAAAAACAGATCAGAAAAGAAAAACAACTAGTAAAGCTCGGAACTGCGAAGGTGACATCGTTCCGTTAGTCTTGGGTTTTGCTTCCTGGGTTTGTGACGTGGTCAGAGTCCTTGTCTTTGATTTCCTAACACAAGCTGTTAAAGTTGGAAGTGAGTGTGAAATTGAGTTAATCTAGCTTTATTCTTTCATGGATGAGAAGTGAATTATCTTCAGCAAGGTGGGTGCAGGTGTGGTCCCCGGGGGTCACTGTGGTGAATAGGTCGCCCTTGTGGGGAGCCAAGTTCGTCATAACTGGGACAGAGCCCAGGACACTTCCCCGGCTGGCCAGCCTCTTCCTAAAACCCCACACATTGCAAAGGATGGAGTCCAGACCTATACCATAAAGAAACGAGGGTGGTTACAGAAAGCACCACGATCTCAGCTGAGTGGCTCTGAGCACCCCAACGTTGGGGCACCTCAGCATCCTGTGTGGCTCAGGCTGTGCCCAGCAGGGAGGCCGGCCTGATGGAGATGCGGTCTCCACCCTGAGAGTGAGGGCTCCTTCCCGCAGCGCAGGTTAAAGCACCATGTGTCCACCTGTGCAGTGGCTGGTCCCAGTGGCCCTGGAGGGCTGCAACCCTGGGTCCTGCCACTGGTCCGGGGCATCCATTTCCCCTTCCTGCAGTTCCTGTGTCTGTGTGTCCAGGGAGCTCCGATCCCTGTCTCAGGACCATGGGTGAGGGGTCAAGTTCACCTGCTTTGGAGCTGGCCCGGATCTTGGTTCTGTGGATCCTCACTGTGTGGCTCTGGAGCAGTTCTGTCCTCAGGAGAGGGATCCTCACAGCTGCCTCTTTGGGCCATGAGGAGAATTTATAGGATGACCCCTGGGTAGCTGCTCAAAGCCCTGTGCAGGGCCAGCCCTGTGTCTCCACCAGTTCCTTCGCTCTGTGCTCCCCACCCCCCCCACTGTCACGTCGCCAGCCTTTATTTCCTTTTCCTTGGACCCAGGCAGCGAACGCTCTGCTGGTCTTGGCAGCCCCTTCTCTAGTCTGTCCTCAAATCAATTCCTGACAGACAGCCGTGAGTAGCCATCGGCGTGACCAAAACCCCAGAAAATAGAACCCAACTTTCCTATTAAGCTGTACAGAGCTGTCCCAGCCCCAATTCCCACAGGCTGGCCTCATTTGCCATGGGATCTGTGGTTCTCACCTGGGGCTGGGGGTGCCCCTGGCATCTGGTGGGGAGTCACTGTACAGCCTCCAGGCCCAGTACAGTCCCCCAGCCGGTGGCCGGCAGACAGCAGCACCCAACCCGATGTCCCTGAGGCTTCTGGTTCCCCGAGGCTGGCTGTGCTTTGCTGCCTCTTCATGCTCTCAGACGGGTGCCCTCTCTCCACCTTCGCTGGTTAGCAGTGTTCCATCCATTAGAGCTCAAAGCCCTGCCTCCCGGCAATGCAGCCCCTTCTCCTGGCCTGCCGTCTGCCTGTGCCCCGCGGTCTGTACCGTGTCCTCACGGACCCATCAGAGCGAGGCTCCCAGGGATGGAGAGGTTCCTGCTTGTGTCTCTGTCCCACCTTCTCTGGACCTGGCACCGTGCCCTTTGCCGACAGAGGTCTTGGGTTGATTGTCAGCGAAGCAGACAATCTATATGGCTCTAAATGGCTGTGAACATGCTTGATTGGGTTATTTTAAAAATAATTGGATATGTAAACATTTGAGTGTGACACAGGTGGATTTTTGGGCTAATGGTCTTGTCCTTCAGGGAGTAACCACAGGCCCATCCACAAGGACCATTTCCAGCTGATCTATGGAACGCTGTTCTACCTGATCAATTTTCAACGTTGTCTCAGCCTGAGAGGTAGGTCAGCATGTGACGAAGATCACTGGTTTGAATCCTAATCTGCTCCTTAGGAGCTGCACCTTTCATGCCTTCGTTTCTTCCTTGGTTGGGTAGGGAAGGTATGAGCTACCTCAGAGTTGTGAGTGAGGCCTGCATCGAGTGACCGCATTAAAGTGACAAGGACTGCACCCGGAGTGTTGATATTTAAAAACCTTTAAACATCGCGATGCTGCATTTTGGTACCCAGGTAAAACAGCAAAGTTATTTCAGATGCAGACACAGACTCTCGGTGAGGTGGGGGGCCGATGGCAGGAGGTGGACCACCGACCCTGTAATGAGGGCGTGGTCTGTTTGAGGCTGAACAAAGTGCACATCATTGCATGTACCACGGAGGTCCCTCTCGTGAAGTCCTGGAAGGGTCCATGTGGCTGAGCCGTGCGGTCTGTCCATGACGTCCGGCAGGAGCAGAGCTTTCGGGTGCAACCTTGCTCTTGTGTGCACAGCCCTCAATGGTCTCAAAAGTCTGAGGCTTAAAGCAGGCTTGGGGTTTCCTTATGCCCCCTGGACATCTAATTTGCCTGGCAAACATATTTTTCTTGGGTGTAAAGGTGAAGGAGTGGGTGACTCTGGTGAAAGTGTACTAATTACTGCACTTCTGGGTCAGTGGCGCTTGGTTGAAGACACTATCTGCCCTGGATGGACATCTCTGGGGTGGTGAGAACCGGTGGCTGGATGTTGTGGGGTTGCCAAGAAGATGCCAATTTTTTCCTTTTTCCTCAGTAACAACGCCCTACTTTGTTTAGGGAAGCAGCACACCCAGCTGAAAATCCAATTCTGTTGTACGGCGGAGTGGCTGGTGACTCAGGTCCAGATGCTGGGATGCTGATGGGGGGTCCTGGAGTGGGAGGTGTCAGGAGGCTTTCCCAACCCACAGCAGCCCTGGGCCGTTGTCCAGCCTTCTTGCCCAGGGCATGACACCTGGAGGGAAAGCAGCTTCGGGGGCCCGAGGGCCGGAAGGCAGAGTCTTGGCGTGTGAGGCAGGCCTGGGCCAGGCTCCTCGTCAGAGACCTGCTGCCCATGCAGGGACCACCCACCTCTGAGCCCCACACAGATTTTCCTCCATAGCCGAGTGAAATCCTGGTACGGCGAGTGAGGCAGTCAGAGGCACCTTTTGTGGAAGGAGGACAAAGCTGGAGAGAAAGAGGTTTCCCTAAAGGCACAAGGCGCTGATTCTGCATTAGGGATCATTCCTAGGAGTGTGGTTGCTGATGGGTGGAAAACTGTAGCCAGAGAATAAGTGGGAATGGCCCTTGCTGGTATTTAACTGATTCGTTCATGCATGGTCCGAACAGTTCCAGTGAAAAGAACATTTCGGACACAGAAGTTTTCATCCTGTCTGACAATCAGCGTGACCGTGGGCTGTTCCAAACTTCCTGGATGACAGTGATAGGGTCTCAGGCCCTTCCGGCCCTGCGCTGGCATTTCCCCAGGGTGTGTGCCCCATCCCGAATAGGCTGGAATGCCTCTGGGTGCAGCTGAGCCTCTTGAAAAGGGAAGACACATGTGCTGTGCTCTGGCTCAAAGGAAAATGCGGGAGGACAGGGAGAGGGGCCTGGAGGTGAGGAGGATGGTGAGCGACACTGGGGACAGCGGACGGAGGGTCACACCAGGGACAGGGGGACGGAGGGTCACGCGGGGACAGGGGACGGAGGGTAACACCAGGGACAGGGGGACGGAGGGTCACGCCGGGGACAGGGGATGGAGGGTAACACCAGGGACAGGGGATGGAGGGTAACACCGGGGACAGGGGGACGGAGGGGAACGCCGGGGACAGGGGATGGAGGGGAACACCAGGGACAGGGGATGGAGGGTAACACCAGGGACAGGGGATGGAGGGGAACACCAGGGACAGGGGATGGAGGGTAACACCAGGGACAGGGGATGGAGGGGAACACCAGGGACAGGGGATGGAGGGGAACACCAGGGACAGGGGATGGAGGGGAACACCAGGGACAGGGGATGGAGGGGAACACCAGGGACAGGGGATGGAGGGGAACACCAGGGACAGGGGATGGAGAGGAACACCAGGGACAGGGGATGGAGGGGAACACCAGGGACAGGGGATGGAGGGGAACACCAGGGACAGGGGATGGAGGGTAACACCAGGGACAGGGGATGGAGGGTAACACCAGGGACAGGGGATGGAGGGGAACACCAGGGACAGGGGATGGAGGGGAACACCAGGGACAGGGGATGGAGGGGAACACCAGGGACAGGGGATGGAGGGGAACACCAGGGACAGGGGATGGAGGGGAACACCAGGGACAGGGGATGGAGGGGAACACCAGGGACAGGGGATGGAGGGTAACACCAGGGACAGGGGATGGAGGGTCACACCAGGGACAGGGGGACGGAGGGTAACACCAGGGACAGGGGGACGGAGGGTAACACCAGGGACAGGGGATGGAGGGTAACACCAGGGACAGGGGATGGAGGGTAACACCAGGGACAGGGGGACGGAGGGTCACGCCGGGGACAGGGGATGGAGGGTAACACCAGGGACAGGGGGACGGAGGGGAACGCCGGGGACAGGGGATGGAGGGTAACGCCGGGGAGAGGGGACGGAGGGGAACACCAGGGACAGGGGGACGGAGGGTCACGCCGGGGACAGGGGACGGAGGGTAACGCCGGGGACAGGGGACGGAGGGTAACACCAGGGACAGGGGATGGAGGGTCACACCAGGGACAGGGGGACGGAGGGTAACACCAGGGACAGGGGATGGAGGGTAACACCAGGGACAGGGGGACGGAGGGTCACGCCGGGGACAGGGGATGGAGGGTAACACCAGGGACAGGGGGACGGAGGGGAACGCCGGGGACAGGGGATGGAGGGTAACGCCGGGGACAGGGGACGGAGGGTAACACCAGGGACAGGGGGACGGAGGGTCACGCCGGGGACAGGGGACGGAGGGGAACGCCGGGGACAGGGGATGGAGGGTAACACCACTTCTCCAGGTGCCCTTGGGGGATGCTGCCGCCTTTCGCACCCCAGAGTGAAGTCAACAGGATTCTGTCCCGAGGAGCCCCAGAGCCTGGCAGCTGGGATTGTCCCAGTATGAACCACCGTTCACTAGCTCTGCACCCTGGGACAGGCTCCCTGGTGTTTCCACCCTGGTTTCCCATCTAGACAGTGGACCCTGAGTGTCCCCGTCCCAGCTGTGCCCAGAGCCCTGGACTCCAGCGTGTCGTCGGCACTCGTTAGCATTTCTTTTGTTGTGGTCCGTGGACGAAGTGGCTCTCTCTTTGTGTGTTCACAGCCCTCCTGCTCACTTTACCTTCTGGGAACACTTTTTACATAGCTTCGTATGTGGGGAGGACTCAAGTGATGAATCAAATGTTTCATCAGGTGCGGTTCTTCTGTTTCCCAGTTTTGACACAACATTTGGTGAAATTTCCAGGGACTCCTGTGGTCAGCCTCACGGTTTCACTTTGTCACTTTCTAATGCAGTATTCTTTGGGAGTCTTTTCAATTAAGCGCCATCATTTAAAAATAAGTTTTATAATATGCAGTTTCAGGTTAATTCTTTACCTTTGTGTCTCAGGCAGTAGCTACCTACCTGTGAGCGGTCAGAAATGTTCACGCAGTTTTCCAGGACGGCCTTTGCATTTACTGGAACTATTAAGTTCCTGCTTCGGCCGCGATTGACACGCAGTGCGCGTGAGGCGGTGTGTGGCTTAGTGTCTTCTGCGGGCTTAGGGGTCACTTTCTGTTCTTCCCCAAGCCTGCTGCGCTGTGCCGAGTGTTCACTGAGGGCGACGGTCACGCTGTCTGGCACAGGCCACCAAGGCCACAGGGCAGGCTCCACGTAGGGGAGCCTGCAGAATGGCAGAGCCCGGCCTCCTGGTCACCCTTTACCGGGAGCAGAAAGCGCAAGCCTGTGATCAGAGCTGTGCTAGCCCACAAAGCCTCCGAACAGGCTGAATTTAGGAATCGGCTCCTACCAACCGCCCATGTTTAGAATGTGTTTGAGTTTCTGTGATTTTTCCTGCACTGAAGCTACTGGGCTGGCTCTGAGTCACCGTCATGGGACTTCATGTTGCCCCGACGGGAAACGGCGTGGGTGGAGGGCTGCACAGAGGCTTCCGGCCGTGACAATGAAGGGTTTGTTGCCTCTTGGGACAGCGAGTTCAAGCTCTTTGTGATTGTCAGCATAAAGAGTGACCCGCTGAGGACACGGCTGTAATTCAGGGTGGCAGGGTTGATTGTCATCGTTGATATCAGGTACCTGCCTCTAAAATGACGGTACCCGTAGTGCGGCTCCAGGAGGGCAGCTCCTGCCAAACACACGTGCTCCTGGGCCCCTGCAGACAAGGTCGTGTTGCCAGCCACGCCTGCAGCTGTGAGTGCAGAGGGGTCTACAGGGCACCGAGTGCCTCCCTCGATTGCTTGTGGGGCCCAGCCCTCCGTCCCTCCTGGTCCCCAGTGCGGCTCCTCCCAGGATTCTCCCAGCCCCATGCACACCTCCGTCTTCACAGCTTCCATAGTTTTCTCGTGGGCGCCCCAGGTGGGCGCCTGGGCAGGGTTCATGTGTTAGTCGAGTTCTCTCTAGCCGCCCCTGGCTCGTGGCTCAGCAGGTCCCTTCAAATGAGTCAGCCAGCTGTGTGCCTGCATGTTCAGGATACTTGTCAGGGGCCTTCCTCAGAGCAAGACCGACGCTCACCTCATCCTTGGGACTTTGGAGCCCACCCTGGAGAGACTCCAGCCACATCCAAAGGGGCCGTCCGGGTCCCGCAGGCTGGTGGGAGTGACTTCTGAGCCACTCCAGACCGCACTTTGTGTTCCTACACCCCACAAAGCCACTTCAAGTGCCATGTTCTGGTGCCGTGTGCCTCACGAGTGTGCTACACAAGCCTGCACGGGGATCTGAGTGGGCGCTGCCTTCCTCAGGCTATGCTTGAGTTTTGGGGCAACTGGAGCACTCGTGGCTGTGATTCTCGCCACTGGGCTCCCCTAAACGGTCTCACCCGCAGCCTGAGGACCACATCGGCAGCCACCGAGGAGCTGCCAGGTGCGGCGTTGGTCCCACTTAGTCCTTCTCGACTTTGGTGACAGAGGAGACAGCAAAACTTCAGCTGGGAGCCCCAGGCCTTCTCTGCTTGGGGTCCTGGGACTGACATAGCACAGATCCTGCCATCCACGTGCTGGGGACCCTGCTGTGCGCCTCCCTCCTCTGGTCAGAAGCTGCGGCCTTGGGCTGTGCGGCTCCGGGTTCTCGAACTCAGGGGCCCAGGGAGGGTCGTGGATGAAGACAGAAGGAGAAGGGCGGTGGTTTGAGCCCAATTGTGTTGGCTTCATCTTTTGCCTCTTGTTCCTAAGTACATTTGCAAAGTTTTCCAGATGAAAACTCAGAAGGGAATCTGTGAATTCCATGGAATCTGTGAATTCCATGGAAGCCAAGTCTGTCCACCTCTTTCACCAACCTCATTTCTCCCCACTGGGGCTGATTTTGGCAGCGTTCATAGAGGCAGGGACAGAAGGGGTGGGGGCCAGCCCTCGGCCCTATGTCCCTCCCCTCCTCCCCTCAGCGCCACAGCATTTCGGTGTCATCCCCTTCCCTGCACGCATCCTCATGAAAACCAAGTGCGGCTGGAGGGAGATGTCTGCATCCACTCCCGTGACCTTCACAGCCAGCCTGGCTGCAGCGGCCTCTCCGCAGGCATCTTTCTGGTGCTGCCTCCGTGCCCCTCCCATCACCTGACGCTCATGCTCCTGAATCTTCACGTGTGTGCTCCGTGCAGCCACCTCACGGGCTCCCTGGGAACGGAAACAGTGTCTCACGCCGGTCAGAATGCTCTTCTCTGTCCACTGAATAGTCCAACACAGAATCATTCCTCTGTGATTATTTATGCTTTGTTATGTAGAACTGGAATAAATAAAAAGTGAATTTAGACATTACAGCCATCAGGTTGAAGCTTGGTAATTGCATTAAGGAAGTAAATGGGAACATTTGAGCTTCTCGAGTTCTAATTCCACATCTTCGTATCCTCATCACCCCATACCCAGTGTCTAACACAGCTCTTGATCTAGGAGTTTCTTGATAAATGCTTACTGAATTGAACTGGACTGAGCTTAACATTCCCACCCAGAGTTAGAAGCCAGTCCCTGAACAAATTGCCTTTAGAACATGAGTTAGACGTTACTGTGGTAAGGGGTATCCTACACGTCATAATTCCTAGTCAGTATCGGGTATTTAGTTAAATAGACTCAAGTATAGAGAAGCATAGGCCCTTCTGGTGAAAGGGCAGGGCACGGTGCTTTAGGTCCAGGTCCCCAATATCAACTATGAAAATAAAACGTTGTCAACTCCAATTATAGCCCTGTCCTCAGCTGGTCACTGTTTACGCTAACAATTATAAACAGCTTGAACTTGCTGTCCTGAGAGGCAACACACCCTCCATTCTCCCTGCAGTGTAGCTGCCTTGGTGGATGGAACATGCCCCTCCTTCCTCCCTCCCCCATCCCTCCCTCCCCCCTCCTCTCTCCCTCCCTCTCCCCTCCTCTCTCCCTGCTTCCCCCCTCCTCCTTCCTGTCTTCTCTCACCTTTCTCCCCCCACCTTCTCTCCTGGACAAGGGGCAGAAGAGAGGAGACCTCCGGAATCTTCTGCTTCATCCAAGCAGCTTGGGGCAGCATCAACAGCTGCAATTTGACTGCCCCAGCAAGTGCCTCAGGGCAGCCTTTCTAATGGGAATCCTGGAATCATGTCTTTCCTTAATGTGTCCTGAAGGCTGGAGGACATGAAGTGAAACAATGCTCCATGCTCAGTCCTGTGATTTTGTGTATTTCTTGGACTTACTTTGAAATTAAACTAAATGATACCCAAGGTAGAGCATGAAAAAAAAAGAAAAAACAGGCTACGGTGTTTGAAAAACAAACAAAACCATTTGGTTTGTTGGTTTGTTCTTAGACCTTCACAGGCTCCTAGGTCACGCGTTTCAGTTTCTCAGCAAGTGACATTCTCTGCAGAAGCTGTGTCAGCCTCTTGTTTGACGATGTCAGCCACAGCAGAAAGAAGCACTCCGTAGGGTCCGTGCTCAGCAACTTGGCGTGAGCTCCTGCCATCTTCTGTTCATGCTCATCACAGCTCTGTGCAGTGGGCGTCCTCCTGATCCCTGTGGGAGGATGGAGGATGGAGGCAGAAGGGTGAGTGATGGCAGGATCACATGAGGGGTCTCTCCCGGGGTAGGGAGGGGAACCGGCCCAGGACTCTAGTGCCCATTGCATCCTTCTTCCTCCTCCTCTGCCTCTCTGTGACTGTTTGACTCAGGCTGCAGGGACAGACATGAGTATGTGCAGAGCCTGCGTGCACCCCTGGGAATATGTGCTCATATTGGCAGGGAGGGATGCGAGTGTGTACAGAGCATGTGTGCACACCTTGGCGGTGTACGCTGGCGTTGGCAGGGACAGATGTGAGCGCGTGTGGAATATGCACACCTTGGGGATGTGTGCTGGCGTTGGCAGGGACAGATGTGAACACGTATGGAATATATGTGCACACCTTGGGGATGTGTGCTGGCATTGGCAGGGACAGATGTGTACAGAGCGTGTGTGCACACCTCGGGGTGTGTGCTGCTGTTGGCATGGACAGATGTGAGCGTGTACAGAGCGTGTGTGCACACCTGGGGGTGTGTGCTGGTGTTGACAGGGACAGATGTGTACAGAGCGTGTGTGCACACCTGGGGGTGTGTGCTTATGTTGTTTTGTAAGCGGCAAATACGTGGCCCGTTGCGTCGGGCGGCCCTGCGCCCATGCTGAGTCCGTCAGTGGCCCTCGGGTTGGGGTCTCCATCTCCCCAGACAGCACTCGAGTGGCTTGAGGTTTCAGATTCTTCCTCTCCGGGTACTTGGGCCTCCTCAGGACCAAACATCAGAACCAGCCAACTGCAAACTACAAGAATATTCAAATGCATCTTCAGTAGGAAAACAAAAGCAGTTGGAATAATTTTCCAACATGACCCCATGGTTAAGCCGTTAGATACTCCAGCCAACAGATTGAGTCACTTTAAAATTCACACCAATTAAAATGGCTGTGAGAGTTGCAGAGCTTTACCGCTAAACCTTGAAATCATTGAAGCATTCTGCTCCACTTGCTTACAAACTAGGGTTGGGGATACCTTTCAGTCCAAAGTAGCAACCTTCTAAATCCAGCTTAGATGCGAGGCTCCCACTGACACAGGAAGAGACAGTGGCCCTTGATTACTCTCCTGTGTTCAGATACTTTGTCTTTTTTTTTGTATCCTGATCATCACTTCTGCTTTTCCAATTCAAACTAAAGGAGTTTAGTTCTGTTTTGGAGAAGCTGTGGTTAGTGGTTTCTTTTCATGGTTTGCTTAATCTCTTCAGTCTGGTGCTTACATTACCCAAGTAGACTTTTCTTTACTACGACAGTGCCATAACCCAGGGCTTCTCCCTCCATATCTGCTCCCCAGGAGGCTCCCTAGGAATGGGCGCTGGAGATCCAGCCCCTCTCTGTGTGCCGTTTTCTTTGAGTCCAAGGTAGGTTTGGCTCAGAGAAGAAAAGAGGCCTCCGGGTTAGGTGCCTCTGACTGCTTGCTTGTGAAATGTTTAATGATAAGGCGCCTTCCAAACTAATTTTACACATTGATAGTTGTAGCTTGAAGTATCACTGCAGTCATAAGAACAAGAAACACTCCCACAAAGTGGATTAGCAGAAAAAAACCATAAAAGTTTAATAAAGCGCAAATAAAATGGTGTTGTAAGAATGTACAGTGGGAAATGCTCTCAGTCCAGCCAGATCCAGTTGTGGCGTCAGTCCAGCTGTGGCGTCCTCCTGTAAATACATTCAGCCACGTGTGGCCCTGATCGCAATCACTACTCTGAATTGTGATCCAAAATGTTCTTGGGGGCCGATGCTGGGACCGTGCCAGCAGCTGAGTCTGATTGGACGTCACGGTGGTGATGTCCTTAGTGCAGCCAGCTGGGCTGAGTGGTGGCCACCCGTGCACTCGCCACGTGCAGCCATTATTCTGGTGATGGGGTTGCACGCAGCGCTGCTTGTCCACCTGGGCTACTTAAAGTACCGGGAACTCAACCGCGGGCGGGTGCCTCCCGACATGGGAGCTGTCTTTTTTATGCAGGGCCCTCTGGCGCTGCAGACCCCTGCCGCCAGTCTGAGCTCACAGGGAGGTACTGGAGGGCTCTGCTGGGGCCTGGAGGTCCCTGAGCAGGTGGTCACTTATTGCTTGTGGAGTGGTCCATGGCCTGTGAGTTTATTCCCGGGGTCTGTGTCGGCGAGGTTAACGAGTTCACAGCTGGGCACTGACCCCTTACACAGGTGACACTAGTTAAAGTGGAATCTATATTAGCTCACACAGGAGTGTGTGAGGAGCTGGGAGGGTGGGAAGGCTTGGCCCTAGCACTAGAGCCCGGGCTCCTGTCATTTCTGCGTCTTCCGGTTGAGGGGCCGTCAGAGCCGCTGTGGGTCCTGAAGACAGTGGGTGCCATATGGACCAGGGGATGCAGAAGCCTCTAGAGGCCTGTGGGGGGCAAGGAGACAGTCGCTTCCCCAGAGCCAGCCCTGCTGACATCTCGACGTCAGCTGGTGGGACCTGTTTTGGACTCTAGCTTCCAGAAATGTGAGAAAATACGTCAGTGTTTAGGGTGCTAAATTTGGGGGTGATTTAGTGGAGGAATAGAAAACTAGCCCACAAAGGTGCACCCATTGAAATGTGCACTGTCCAGGTGTTCACAGTGGTGTGAGGGGGATGGTATCAGGGTTCTGGGAACTGTGCAGTTTTACTGAAGGAAGGGGGCTCACCATGCCTTTCCTCATGTAGCTGAAGGTATGTATGCCTGCCACACCGCCCGGGAGACAGGGACTAGAATTCTGACTTTATTTCTTTCTTTTTTTTTTTTTTTGAGATGGAGTCTCGCTCTGTCGCCCGGGCTGGAGTGCAGTGGCCGGTTCTCAGCTCACTGCAAGCTCCGCCTCCCGAGTTTATGCCATTCTCCTGCCTCAGCCTCCGAGTACCTGGGACTACAGGCGCCCGCCACCTTGCCCGGCTAGTTTTTTGTATTTTTTAGTAGAGACGGGGTTTCACCGTGTTAGCCAGGATGGTCTCGATCTCCTGACCTCGTGATCCGCCCGTCTCGGCCTCCCAAAGTGCTGGGATTACAGGCTTGAGCCACCGCGCCCGGCCGACTTTATTTCTTATGGGAACCAAGCCACAGTCAGAACATGGTGAGGGCCGAAACGAGCTTCCTACAGCCTGAACTGGGAAGAGGAATCGCAAGTAGTTTGTGTTTTTCTACACAGACCTGTCCTTTCAGGTTTTGTTAAGTTCTGGAAAAAGGGAGAAGCCAGGCACACCTCAGCGAGGGACAGTGTTTCTGGAGGTGGTGGGGCTTCAGTCTGAACGTGGCTGTGTGGTTGGGAGGCTCAGAAACTGCCCTCCAAGGGCACTCATCTGTTCCTTACTGCACTAATACCTAGTTTACAGAAATCCACAGAAATTACAGTGCGGGAGGCCTCTGGTCTGGATGGGTTTGTGTGGACCGGGGTCACGGGGTGTTGTCCCAAGTGCTAATCCTGATGTGGCAGAGGCTCTGTTCCCAAATAATTATTCCACAGTTTCAGAGCCTACATTTGAGTGATAGTCTTTTAACTTTGTTGCATAAAAGTAAAGTATGTCTTGAGAGTCTAAAAATCCATTTAGTAGTCATGGCTGTAAACTCATACAAGGGGCTTTGGGATGGAGTGAAAACCACCGTCACCTGGCGTGGACGCTGCGTGGTATTTTTAGTGCGGTGGCCTGCTCGTGCCTTGAGCTCCATCTGCAGTGTGAGCAACAGCTGTGCAGTTGAGAAATGTGGGCAGGTCAGCTTGCTCCTCCAGGGGCCTGTGGGCATCCGGGTGAGGGGCCTGGGATGAGGCCAAGCCAGTGGGAAGGAGCTTGGTTGTGTCAGCCGATGTCTGCCTTTACAGGCCTGAAAGCCAGCCAGAACCCAGTTTTCCTTTGGTTATCTAATGCCAGAAGAAAATCTGTTTCTTGGAGATTCTCGTAATTTATATGAATGAACCATTTGGCCATAAATAAAATGTTATAAATGCCTGAGGCTTTACAACTTGGCAGATGTGTAACTCACCTGTCATTGTATCAAACTGTTGAAGATATTTGTTTCACTTGAAGGTTTTTAGCATTTTATGCGCAAACCAAATGCCAGTAGCATTTTGAAGGAGTATTTTGGAATTTTAAACACAGTGGGACAGTGCTGGGTCTCTGGGATGCTGGTGAGGTGGACGTGACCTCAAGCTCTTGGAGCTTGCAAGCAGGATTGCTAAATTGTCACACCTGCAGTGCTGGAAGTCAAAGTGGATTTCTGTAAATGAGGTATTAGTGCAATAAGGAACAGATGAGTGCCCTTGGAGGGCAGTTTGAGCCTCCCAGACACCCCAGGAGGAAGCGGGGGAGGGGGGCAGTTACCCACCAAAACATGGACGGTGGACTGTGTTTGCTGGTGGCCCTGCTTGGCAGGCCATTACGTGCAATAAGAAACAGGTTAGTGCCCTTGAGAGAGGTTGCTCCGCCCCTTTCAGAACTGCAAGTGGAAGATGCCCCAAGGTCGGGGGGTGGGATTTCTGTTATCCACAGGAGCCTGGATGATGATGGAGCTGGGTTTGCTGGTGGTCCTGCGTGGCAGGTCATTACGTGCAATAAGGAACAGGTGACTGCCCTTGAGGGCAGTTTCTTGGCCTGCTTCGGAACTGCAAGTGGAAGACTCCCCAAAGTGAGAGGTGGGGGGTGGCCCATTATCCAGTGGAGACGGATTTGCTGGTGGCCGCTGCATGGCAGGTCACTGCGTGGAGCCATGGGAGGTGAGTGGAGTGGGAATAGAGGATGCACCCTCCACAGCTACTGCTGGGAGTTGGCTCTGGTAGCAGAAGGAGCATAGAGGGAATCCCATTAGGTGCAACACGACTGGGGTCCCACGTGTGCTGGACGCCGAGGTGTGGCTATATGTAATCTCAGTCTGCACAGCCGTCCTGGTGAGTGGGTTCAGTTACCTTCCCATCTCACATTTGAGAAAGCTCGGGGGCTCACATCACAGCTGGGTGGGTTGGAACTAATGTCTCAGGCAGGACGTTAGTCCCAGAGCCCAGATCTTACCCCCCTCCTCTTTTGAGTCCACCAAGCTTGTAGAGAGGGCTGTGTGGTGGTGGGTGGCAGCTGAGAAACCAACACAGTAGAAGGGGGGAAGGAAATAAACCAGGCAGGAGACGCAGGCAGTTGCTTGGGAGGTCTGCACGGGGTCTGGGTGTGGGGGGGCACCTCTGGGCCTGTGAACCCCGTGCTGTGCTCCTGGCTTGCCCAACTTTGGCCCTCAGCCACACGCTGCGTGCTTTAGGTGAAATCTCAGTCCCTCGTGTGGTGGGGGCATCTTTTCTCCCTGACTTTGTCACTCCGTAAATCACGGAGTCTCAGTGTGGATGGCCGGGTGGTTGGTGGTCCATGGAATTTGCCCTCCACCTCCCCATCCTTGTCCTGTCCTGTCTGGCCTATTACCTGAATCTGTGTCTCTTCAGAGCCTGCAAATGAGTGGAGGCCACGGCAGCCTCTTGCTGACCGACCTCTCAAACTTTTTGATTCATCAGAATCGTGTTAAATGCTGATTCCTAGGCACCCCCATTAGACTCTGCCTGCCTGGCATGGGTACTTTGGGGAAGGTACAGAGGGTTGCTAGGCTGTTACAGAAGGGAATTTGCATTTGTAGAATGTCCACTGTGGTCTTTCCAGCACTCTACTTTCCACACACACATGGCATTAAACCTGGAAGACCTCTGGGTGCTGTGCTGGTGAAGAAGCCCCGGCTGGACGAGGGGCTGCTGGGGCTCGGACTTGATTCCTGGGCTGGGGGCTGTGGGTTTATTCTCTTCAGTGGGCCTGCTGATGGGATGCCCTGAGAAGTCCTGCTGTGCACTCAGAGGAAGGTGCAGAGACTGGCTCAGGAAAGACCATGGATTTAAAAATTCCTACTGGAAAATCTTTTATGAGCAAAGTAATTTGCATCTAACTGAAGACAATCATTGCTTGAATAATTGGTTTGTTTACAAAGTTGGTCCTATGAACAGATTAAAGTTTTCATTCATGCCTTATCTATAATGTGAATAGGAGCTATTACTGCAACTTAAATTAGCTTTAAATTTCCTATCAGATTGCAGTCCAGATTACAAATGGTTGCTTGATAATCCAATTGATAAAACGGAGGAATTCAGTGCTTGGAACCCAGAGTGAAGGGAACAGAATTGCTTTGGTTTCTCAAAAGCGTGTGACTGAGTGGTGACCTGGTGTGAAGAGAAGTGGCTGGAGTCATTACACTCGAGGAGATGATCTGCTCCAGCCTTTCTCAGCTGTCTTCTGGACAAAACAAAAGGGTGATAAATGGAAAAAGTCAGCACTGAGTTCGTCTATGCCCTGAGCTTCTCATACGGTCATTAATGGGCTGTATCTGTGAAGCCTCCATACAGGCACAAAGGAATTAGGCTAGAGTAAGGTGGCCGGCGACCTCTGGCATCTGGGCCGCGTGTCATTTCCTGAAGCCCTTCTGGGTGAAATGACAATCACAATGTTGTTCGGAGGAGTGCAATCTCACGTACGAAATGCAGAATTTAAACACCAAAGTCGGGAAGCTTGGTGGGAGTGGCTGTCTTCCAAGTGGTTTTCTGTGCTGCCATGGATGAGGCGTGGATGTGTCAGCTGTTGGTGAGATCCACTGGTGAAGGGGCTAAGCAAACCGTGGAGGGGGGGTGTGAAGCTACATCTCTTCTGGCATCCCAAGTAAATACGTTTTGTAAAACTTGTGAATTTGACCCTGACCCTAACCCTGAGTGTTGAAGTCTGGTGCAGTGTCTTGAGCCCTCTTCTGCATTGAGGGTGAGTGACTGTAAATGACTGATTTCTCAGTGGTGAAAGTTCAAATTTAGCTTCCCTGAGGAAGCCAGACCTCAGTCACCTGTATCTCCATTGTAAACACTGTGACCCCTACGCGGGTGGCTGCAAGTTTCCAGGCCTTCCTTGGAGAAGCAGCCGTGAGGTGCTTGATGATTTGATAACATCAGCCACCTGTCTTCTGTCTAATCACGGTACGAATGATTCTCCTACAAGGAAATGGATCTGGTTTCTTCCCGATCGTTGGAAGAAGCAGCCCACCTAGGGACTGCACCGTCCTCTGCACTTTCACAGCGAAGCCTGTGTCTGTCTCCGAGGAGTGTCACGTGTGTCGTGGGAATCGCCTCCTTAATTCTTCCTGCTTTTGAGGGCTCGGGTAGCTCTGCCTGTTTCACTCGGGATGAGCAGCGGGTGGTCTCTGGCTGCTGTGGGACCAGGGCTTGGGTTTCACCTGGGATGAGCAGCGGGTGGTCTCTGGCTGCTGTGGGACTAGGGCTTGGGGGTGCATCATCACATCCGGTGGCCTGTCCAGGTGGGCATCATTGTCTTTTGCCTGTTGGCTGAGGCAGCTGTGATGCCATGGGGGTCATGCTTGTCAGGGTCAACCTAGTTCTTCGCGTGTACACCTCTCCTGCTGGAGTGCCTTTCCTTATGATGACTTGTTGAATTAGCGTGGAGAATGCAGAGAGGCTCTGGGCCTCTCCTTCCCATTCTTACTCCCTGGGGCTGTGATGCCCGACAAGGGAGCCCATAGCCAGAGGCTCCTTTAAATTTAATTAGAATAAAGATTTGATTACATAGCTAAACACATTTGAAAAGAACTTCACAGATTAAATTCCAGATTCAACCCTTCAGGCCCAGTGGCCACGTTTCGGGGCTCAGCAGCTGTAGGTAGCTGTTGTCTTTCTGTGTTGGCTGAGCAGATTGGGGCATTTCCAGTTCAGCAGGCAACTCTCTTGCATGGCTCTGCCTGTGGTGAGGACACCTAGGCTGGAGAGCCTTCTGGGGATCCCTTAGGCCTCTGGCTGCAGCCAGGCTGCATGGTTCCTGTGCCCCGGGTCCTCTGCAGGCCCAGATGGATCCCACCACAGAGCCAGCACTGCTAGACTTGGGTACTGTGTGCAGACAGCAGAGGGGCACGTCCGGGCCTTGCAGGGCCTGGGGTGACTGGCCTCTTTGGCCAGGCTCCTGTCTCCGAGTCTTCAGGGGAAATGCATCCACCATCCACCATCCACACCGTTCACCAGAGGAAAACTGCAGGCTTCTCTGTGGATGGTGAATTGAGATCATGCAGAGTGACTAGGTTTGGGCTCCTGACCAGCGTGGAACCTGATACCTTTAGGTGGAACCTGACATGCCTCCATGTGTACATGGCAAAGAGAATGCAGCATTGTCAGCTTGAATCCAGATGTGCTCCCGTTTTGAGGTGGAAGGTTCTGGGAGTATTGGCCATTGGTGATTGTGCTGCCGTGGAGGACTTTGAATGCAGGCACTGGTTTGGGATAACCCTGGTTTCCTGGTGCTGTATGTGGGCATCCCTGAATATCCTGGACTGGAGGAAGGCAGGGGAGATGGGAGGGTGAGAAGAGGTCAGGTGTTTCCAGCTTTGGGGACTGATGCCATCAGATGGCCGAGATCAGGATGGTGGTGACCAGGGACCAAAGCAGGGGTGCGTGGAAATGCCATGTTTCCCGGGGTGTAGGGAGGACCTCTTGAACTCTATTCCTGGGCAACAGTTCTTCCATTCTCAGGAATCTGTGCCATTGTAATTGAGTAGCAAATTCTGTAATTGCTCTAATTACTTAGTGTTAAGTCCCCATCCCAATTACCATGAATTAGCAAGAGTGATAACAGTTTGCCTGGTCAAACCTTACCAAGAAACACCAGTGGAACTAGTTTTAGTTGCCTCCAGTTCCCTCCAAATCAGATTCCTTAGCGGCTTGTGTCCCCACACTTGCTGCAGTTTCTCCTGGGCCTGGCAGGCACATTCCAGACATTCACATCTCAGCTCAGATGCAGGCGTGCACATTCCTTATAGAAAATGCACTGTGCTGTAAACGGCTTGAGCTGACGTTCTCTAGGTGGGAGGCGGAGGTTCAAAAGTTCTAATGGGATCAAATTAGAAATATGAATTTTTAAAATTTAAGTGTTATGAACTCTGTTCAGTGATTTCCTCTGAAATGAGAGACTATTTGCAGATGAGGCAGTCAGCCTACAGCTCTCCTTAGAACTGTCCTAGACTTCGATGCCGTCCTTTGGCCTCTTCCTGAGTGTGGGGTGCTCTGCTTGAAGCAAAACCAAAGGCAAGAACGTGGTCTGCATCACTACTGCCACCAGCTCAACGCGCACACCCACTGGGAGGGGGGTTTGATCACTTAACATTTTAAATGCATTTAACATTAAACCAGCAAGTCAGCCAGTGCTTTCTGTAAGCAAGCTGCCTGGCTCATGGGAACCTGACACTTGACTTTTCAGAAGTGAGTACTTGCTTCTGTGGAGTGTCAATATTTGTCTCATTTCTTGAGACTCTGCTCAAAGTGTTGAACGTGAACAAATTAGAGCCTTTTTTTTTTTTTTTTTTTTTTTTTGTAAATTGGGCCACAGAGCTCTCTAGGCACAGTCAGGGAAGTAAACGGCTGTGAAAGATACCGCCTGATGTGAGCCACGGCCAGGCACTTTGGGACCTGGGATCCCATCTCCAGTCTTTCAAAGGACACAGAAGAATATAAAATGCAGATGGGACAGTTCATATTTTGGGCATCTCTGTTCTTTTGAAATCAAAGTGCAAACAAAAAGTCTTGCCTTGAGGTCTTACCCCATACTTGTTTTTCTCCTGACGTTTTAAAATTTTCTTAACTGCTTTTTTCTCCCCCGATCCTTGGGGAACTTCTATTTTCATATCTTCTTAAAAGATATGGTTAAATTCAACACTGAAATTTAAAAACATGCTTTTATATTTTTCTTTAAACTGATGTATCTGACATTGGTGAAGAACTAACTGGGAGTATTGGTTTATTTTTATTGTTTTGAGACAGTCTTGCTGTGTTGCCCAGGCTGGAATGCAGTAGCACGATCTTGACTCACTGCAGCCTCACCTCTTGGTTCACGCCATTCTCCTGCCTCAGCCTCCTGAGTAGCTGGGATTATAAGTGCCTGCCACCATGGCTGGTTCATGTTTGTATTAGTAGAGACGGGGTTTCAACATATTGGCCAGGCTGGTCTTGAACTCCTGACCTCAGGTGATTCGCTCACCTTGGCCTCCCAAAGTGCTGGAATTACAGGCACGAGCCACCACACTCGGCCTGGGATATTCTTGATTATAACTGTAACATATCCCTTTAATAAAAACAAAACAGAACAACAACAACAAAAAAACAACTGTCTGAAAAGTCTTGAAATTAAAGAGTTCACTTGGACAGGGATTTGGACACCAGTTGAATGGCCCAGCACACCATACATAGTTACATGGGCCACTCGGCCTGTTAGATCCTTAGGGTATTTGAAGTCATGTGGACATTTGCATTTCTGCCTCTGGATATCGTGTTAGTATTCGGCTAGTGTTTGAGGGCCAGGCTCAGATCCGGGAAAAAAAGAGCCCCTGCCCTCACGGCACTTCTCTTCCGTGTGTGTGTTAGGAAAATAGAAAGCATAAGATACTTTTTTCAATGAGCTGGGAAGATGGAAAAACAAGCTTAAGATGTTTACTTGTTCAGAAGAAGGGAAGTGCAAGGAACACTCAGCTTTGCTGCTGCTGAAGGAGGCCCCTGGTGGAGGCTGTTTCAGAGGTGTGGTTTCTCTGAGAAAGGTGGTAAGAGGCAATAGGATGCCCCTTCTGGTTTGCCAGAGATGGGGAAAGTTACTATCCCCAAAACAACCTCAGCATTCTGGCAAAGGCTTTGGAAAACCAGCTAGGGTGTGGGACCTTGTTGGCCGCTGGGTAGAAGGAAAACATTGCTGGTCCTGAGGACTGTACTGTTCTTCCACTGCTATAAAGAACTATCTGAGGCTGGGTAATAAGGAAAAAAAGGTTTAATTGGCATACAGTCCTGTGGGTTGTACAGGCTTCTACATCTGGGGAAACTTACAATCAGAGTGGAAGGTGAAGGGGAGGCCGGCATGTCTTCACATGGCTGGAAGGGGAGAGAGTGAAGGGGAAGGTGCCATGCACCTCCAAACAACCAGATCTCAGGAGAACTATCATGAGGACAGCACTTGGGGGATTGTGCTAAACCATTAGAAACCACCCCCATGAGTCAATCACCTCCTACCAGGGCTCACCTCCAACACAGGGTTAGAGTTCAGCATGAGATTTGGGTGGGGACACACAGGCACACCATGTCAGGCTTCCCATTCTTCTGCACATGCTTCGCAAATGGTTCTGTCATTGGTTTTTGTTTCTGTTGATACATAATATATGTACATGTTTTCAGAGTGCATGTGATACCTTGATTCATCCCTATATTGATGAAATCTGGGTACTTGGGATGTCTTTCACTTTAAATAGTTTCTTTTCCTTGTGCTGGTTATGTTATTCTCTCCTAGCTGTTTTGAAATACACAGTAGATGACCCACTGCCATCCCTCTGCTGATTTATCAACAGTAGGTCTCGTGTTCCCATTAGGCTGTGTGTTTGTGCCCGTCACCAGCCTCTGCCCATCCTGCTTATGAGTGGGCTCTGCTGGGCCCTGTTGGCCACCTACTCTTGGCCTCCATGAGATCTGCTCTCAGCTCCTGCTTATGAGTGAGAACATGTGCCGTTTCCTTGCTTGGCTCGTTTGCTTAATGTAATGTCCTCCAGCTCCATCCATGCTGTCGTGGATAACAGGGCTCTCCGCTGTGTGGTGGAATATTTCTCCTTTGTATGTTCGGGCCACGTTCCCTTCATCCCCTGTTGATGGGCACTCAGGTGATTCCAGACCTTGGCTGCTGTGGATGGAAGCTGAGAGCAGTCACTGGCTTTATACTCGGGGGATGTGAGCCACTTTGATGGTCTCAAGCAGCCTATCCCCAAAGTCCTCCGTAGAATGCCGCAGTCGTTTGTACCCATGGCTTCTTCCACCAGGATGAACAGCTGGGAAGGGGCTTTGAGTGAACGCTTGGGTTTCTGTCTTTAATTGGTACCCAGCTGAACTGGCCAAGCAGGGGTCCCAGTGACCCTGGACACTACCTCACATAAGGTCCAAAGATGCAGTTAGGTTCATTTTTTAACTTAAAAAAAAAAATGCTTTTGACCTGGTTAAGCTATAGCATTATCAGTTAGAGTTTTTCATACTGGAAAGGTGTATATTTTATTTTCTAAGAAGGAAAGAAATCCTGTTAAATACTCTAACCACAGATTAAATCATGTCAAGGAAAGAGGTATTATTTTGGAGGAAAATCACCCCTGCATGTCAAAGATCAAGGAGATGACTTACATTGTTTAATTGAGTGAATTATGAAATCTTAAGTGGTTTTAAGAAGACGAGCTGTGGATGCTGCAAGACATGAGACTGATGCTGATTTAATGTTAGCCCTGACAGAATGTGGCTAATATTTAAAGCTTGCTCCAGTATTGCTTGATAGATTGTAAGTTAACGTAAAGATCTGTTTGATGCTTTTATTTTACAAAATATTATTGAGAAAAAGTTTGACAGCCAAGGAACAGCCTTCAAGCAATTTCTTCCTAATTTCTATCACCAGAAAAATGTGTCCTGTTAATTCCAGAATTTACTTTTGGAAAGTTCCCGTAAGGAGAGCAGAGGTATTGGTGGTTGAATGGTGACTTGAATTTAGGTGAAGATCGTTAAATATTTCATAGTCATGTTTGTCTTGGTGGTTTTAGCAATTTTATATTAAATTTAGAACGGTGAGTCAAACCAAATGTGTCCTTTTGCTTTTGTGATACTCCTTTGTATGACTATACTGGTAAAGAATGATAAAATGTGTATAGGGTATTTTTTCTGTGTGGATATTAGGATTTTGAGGGGAACAAATTAATCATTCTTCTAATATACTCTGCTGTGTGTTGGGTCCTTTGTATATTAGTTGAATCACTATAATGAGGACCACTTGAAAGTCTGTTTCTATACAAGATCTTTTATATGTTGACTTGTGTGATGCAAAATCCTTCATCCTCTAAGAAGACTAACCAATGGGTTGGAGGAGAGATTTAATCACCCATTAGGTCTATTCCGAATGCCCAGAATTGAATGCAAGTACTAATGATGTTTTTGAAGTGGTGTGTGTGTGTGTGTGTGTGTGTGTGAGTGAGTGAGTGTGGTGGACTCCCTTTTAGGTCATGGGAGGGAGGTAAAGCAAAGATCAGATTTGCTGATGAACATTTGTGCATATGCTAGTGGAGAAGTCATATGACTTGACTGCACCTGTGTACTCTGATTTTGGTTTCGTTAGTGTCCATAGCCACAAGCCTCAGCCGCCTCTAGGACCCACCCTGAGGGGCTGTGGTGAGGGTTATTACAGAGTCGTGTGTCTTAGCGAATGGCACAAACGGCCTTGTGGGCCTACTTTGGCTTTGTTTGAACCCCTAGATTGTTAAACTAAGTTTAACATTTTGAGGATTGTAAATTGTGATTCTTGTCTAAGAAGAGGTTTCTGTTGTCTCTGAAGACAGGAGCCACAATACAGATGGTCCCTGGCTCACAATGGTTACATTTGTGATTTTTTTTTTCAACCTTGTGATGGTGTGAACTAGTCACACTCAGTGCATTGTTTGGCCCAAGGTGGGCTGCCTCTGGATGAACCCGTTGTAAGTTGAAACTGTTATGTCAAATGCACTTTCTATTTAGGATATTTTCAGCTTACGCTGGGTTTATTGGAACAGTTTCATCCCATGGTAAGTCAGGGAGCAGATGTGCTCATAAAAGTAGAGACGATCTCATAGATACCATGAGATATAATGTCTCTGATGTTATAGAGATACGATGAAAACAATCAAGTGGGACTTGGAAGCCTTGGAGGGACTCACATGGGTGGCTGCTGGAATGCAATCCTGAGCGCCACTGGCTTCTGGATGTGACATCTGTGCCTTCTGCTTAGCCCAGTGTGTTATCGGCTGCTCTCGAGGGCAGAGAGGTCCAGCATTCCTGTGTTTAGGTGTTTGAGCTGCCTTAAGAGGCTAGGTCAATTCTCACTGGTGTCTTCAGGGCTTTAGGCCTTCTGAACAAGCAGGAGGAAGGACGACTTTGTAGAGCTTTGGAAATCTCAACGACTTCAGGGCCATCCCCCTTGGCAGGAGAGAGCCCCACTGGAGGCGAGCAGGGTGCCATGCGGGCCTGTGCTGGGACCAGGCGTGTACGGACGTTGTGAGGGCCACAGGATACAGATCGGTCTTGGTTCACAACTGGTGTCAATGGCCACGCAGCATTTCTGCCAGGCACATGAGTGCGGGGAATTGGGTTTTGGGGTGTGCGTCCTGGTTGCCTAGTTGCTTGGAAGACCCCTATTCAGACCCCAGCCTGAGTCACCGTGACAGGTCTTCTGCTTCACATGCCACATGGAAGCTGTGGCGTCGGTCACTGACGCCCAGCAGGTGTCAGATGTGCGTGTGTATCTTCCTTGGTCTGGGGATGGATCTTGTTTTGAGGTTATAGTAAACGTTCTTTAAGAGGGGTTTTGGATTTTTTATGTTTGTGAGGAGACAGCAGGGAGTGCTTGAGCAGTGAGATCTCCTTTTCAACCAATGCAATTTCAGATCCCAGCAGGTAATGAAGGCAGAGGAGCCGTGGGATCACCTTTCCAACCAATGAGAATTCAGATCACAGCAGGTAATTACGACAGCGGGGCAGGTGGCAGAACCCTGAACTGTGGCTGTTTCTGGTGTCTTGCCCCACGGACAGAGTGTCCTGGGGCCTCCGTGGTCCTCTGTGGGGTGAGTGGAGCGCATGAGCTGGGTGCTGCTGGGCCTTGGCTGGCTCCCCAGCCCGGGGTTTATGCAGGACTTGTTATTAAGACAACTTGGAACCCAGAAAGCAGCACGAGGAGAACGGGGTTGTGCCTTTCTGGATTGTTGGTGCTTCTCAGTCTCAGACACTGAGCAGGCTCTGAGGGGTCTCGCCAGGGAGACTTGCACAGTCGGCCCCCGGGGTGGAGTGGGGCTGCAGCGGGTCTTGCAGGAGCTGGAAGTGGGGGTGAATGTCTCGCAAGCGGGACCTTTCAATGGGCCCAGCAGGATGCATCCGTGGAAATGGTGCCACCTAACGCAGGGCTGTGGCCAGCAGGACCTGAAAGGCTACAGCGGGCTGTGTTTCTGCTCTCTTGAGAGAGTCTCTGCACGGTTTTCCTTGGTTTTTGTCTGTTTGGAGGACGCTTCCCCCTTTCTTGGGCTTACCTAACCTTCTAAGCCTCCTTGTTGAGCATGACAAAGGCCTGAGAAGGCATTTTTATCGCATAATTATGTTATCCTGATGGCTGGATAAATGACCTGCAAATGTGGGTGACTCAGTAGCTCTGAGGATGTTCAATATCCAAGACAGAGGTGGGAAGGAAATGTTCAGGCAGGCGTCAGAGGATCTGTTCTCTGCTTTACACTGGGGCCCTGGTTTGCTGACAATCCTCACACTCGATCCAAAATAGGGATGATGAAGTCTCACAGATTCGGCTTCGGCTGAGAGCTGCCTCCAGCACAGTCTTGTGTGAGTAAGTTTATATGTTTGGTGCAAAGGGCGGGCGTCAGTTGATCTTATTTGTGGTGGTGCTTATGGTGGCTTTTCCGTAAGGAATGTAGACTTGATTAGCTTTGGCAAGGGAATCCTCAGTGATAAATTGGAAGAATGTTTCAGGAAATTCTGGATCCTGCAGTGAATCTGGAATCTGTATGAAATTGAGATTTGAATTCTCATGATTTCCTAATGCTACCCCAAAACCCAGTAGTTGAGACAGTCGTAGAGCTTCAGTTGTGCTGCCCCGGTTCCCCATTTTAAAAGGAACACGTTGCTTTCATCTAGAATGTTCTGAGCCCTGAGTGCTGCCGGCGGAGTGACCAGCTCTCTGCATCAGAGGGGAAGCCAGGGCTGCGCTCACGGCGTCGCGGCAGCTGGAAGCTGACCCTGGAACTCAGGCACGTGTGATGCTGCACTTTATAGATTTTTCCGAAGTAGACAGCCTTTTCCCACAGCCTTGGGCTGAGTTTCGTCAGAAGCTGGTGTGTGGGAAGCACCACACCCACATTCTGACAGGGAAGACTCTGGTGCCCAACTGAGGTCAGAGTGGAGATTTGTTCTTCCTTCTCTCCAGTCTGGTCCAGCTGCTCCCTGCTTGGCCAGAAGAAAATCATGCTTATCCAAGCTGTAGTCAAACATTTGTCTTTTTTCTTTAATATGCCCATTTAGTTTATATAGGATGATAGAGAAATGTCTTTTTTTTTTTTTTTTTTTTTTTTTGAGACGGAGTCTTGCTCTGTCGCCCAGGCTTGAGTGTAGTGGCTGGATCTCAGCTCACTGCAAGCTCTGCCTCCCGGGTTTACGCCATTCTCCTGCCTCAGCCTCCCGAGTAGCTGGGACTACAGGTGTCCGCCACCTCGTCCGGCTAGATTTTTGTATTTTTTAGTAGAGACGGGGTTTCACCGTGTTAGCCAGGATGGTCTTGATCTCCTGACCTCGTGATCCGCCCGTCTCAGCCTCCCAAAGTGCTGAGATTACAGGCTTGAGCCACCGCACCTGGCCTGAGAAATGTCTTTTAGGGGAAAATTAATTTCCTTAATTACAGAGAACTGTTTGGATAAAAACTGCCATCAGGAGGCTATTTTGTAATAAGATCTAGTTAAATACTACAGTGGAAAGCTTATATTTGATCTTAAACTTGGGCCCTGTGTGCGTGTCCGCACGCTCGTGCTCATGACGCCAGGCGCAGATGTGAACTACAGGCACGGTACATACTTTCTGGTTGCTTTTTTGAAAGTCTTATTGCTTGGCCTTACCGACTCAAATGTTGAGTTACGTTGATTCTGTTCAGAACGTTCATCCCTCCGTCTAGGGTCCAGTCGTCTTTCAGGGAGGAACCGTCTTCCTCATCTTTGTCCCCTACAGTATTGTATACTTAAGGGTCAAATATTTATAGGTTACATGGGTGACTGATCTGTTCATTAGGAGGAAAACAATGCCAATTTTTACATCGTTATAATGGACTTGTTAAATGATTGTTAGTATAATGAAGTTTACATGGCAAAAGAGGCTTTGCAGATGTGAGTGTAATGGACAGTGAGATGGGGGAGGACCCTGGGTTGTCCACGTGGGGCCCAGTGTCCTCACATGTGCCTTGATGAGAGGGAGTATGAGGGTCTGCCTCAGAGGAGGAGACCTGAGGACGAGATAGAGGCCAGAGGCCTGTGGGGCTGAGGGCGAGGGTGGGGCAGGGGCAGGAGGGGTGCAGGGCTGATGCCGGGGCAGTGATCAGAGGGGTGTGGGGTTGTGAGTCAAGCTGCATGGTGGCCTCTATGAATTGGGAGACTCCAGGCAGGAACACAAGCTACTGACCCCTTGTCTTCAGCCCTGGGACTCCTGACTTCCTGGGCTGAGAGGAGGTTTGCATTTGCGGTAATTTGTTGCAGCAGCAATAGGAAGCTAATGCACTGTATCTGTTCTTCACCTCCAAACCTTTGAAAAGTAACCCTGTTGTATCGGCCTTTTGTGTGCCCTAAATTCTAATGAGATGGTTTGTAGGAAATAATGGACACAAATGATGGCAGAACAGAAAGTTGGACAGAAGCAGTGTCTTCTGTGGTTCTGTAGTTTGGGTCTGTGAAGTTAGATTTCGGTCAGAGTGTGTGGTCTTGTTCAGCGTATATCTGGAGTACCTGTTCAGAGCTCCTGGGGGAGTGGTCTTTAACACTGTTAGGATTAAAACTCCAAGCACATCAGGGACAGAGTTCCTGAGTTAGTGTTAGGCGACCTTCGAATAAGAGTTGGCATGTAGAATCTGCCCACTTTACTAGTATGAAGCAGCAAAATCTTTTTATTTTTTGAGGTGGAGCCTCGTTCTGTCACCCAGACTGGACTACAGTGGTGAGGCCTCGGCTCATTGCAACCTCCACTGCCTGTGCTGAAGTGATTCTCCTGCTTCAGCCTCCAAATTGCGTGATTTATTTTCCTGTTTTATATACTTAGTATATGAAAACTCTACAAACTTTATTAATACAAATGACATGCCAGAACTTATGAGAATCCAGCATTTTCCCATGCAAATTAGTAGTGATGTGGAATTCCTGGGCTGGTTTGGTTTTACAAGACTTAGGGGGCGGATTCTTTGCCTAATTTCTGTGGAGTTAACAATTGTTAATCACCCAACACTGTTACCTCCCCCAACAGCTCAGGTGAGGGGGTTACCACCGCTGTCATGATGAGAGGCAGGAGACTGAGGCTTAGATGAGCAGGTGACACCTTATTGTCCAGCCCCACCAACCCATAGTTTCCTGCCATGGCTCAGGTATCTTCCTGCAAGAAAGGATAGACACCCCGGTGCTGGGTAGAAGTCCTTGGGAACCCCTTTCCATTCTCCAGGGAGTTCTTGCTTTATGGTGGTGGCTCATGGGGAGGCCTCTGACCCACTGAGAAAGTGACTCATGTTGTGACATTACTGTCTCTCTGTCCGGCTGCTGTCGATTGGGTGATTCATAAAGAGACATTTATTGCTTACAGCTCTGGAGGCTGGAAAGTCCAAGGTCAGTCCAAGGTCACGGCACCTGCACATCTGGTGTCCCAGGGCCTGTGGCTCACAGACGGCAGCATCTCACCGGGTCTTGCGTGGCAGCGGGTGTCTCGTTGGGACTCACGTGGTTGAGGAGCAGCAGGGCTCCTCCCGGCCTCCCAACAAGGACACCAACCCCAGTCCTGAGAGCGGGACCTCCCAAAGGCCCCACCTCTTAATGTATCCCGTCGGAGATGGTTTCAGCATGAGGTTTTGGGGGACATTCAGGCCATAGCCATTGCTCTGCTGTGGTGTTAGGGCTGCCATGGCATCATTACTGCAGCAGAGCCACAGCCTTCTCATCTGTATTTGCTGCAGGAGGAAGTCGCAGGTGCCTGAGCAAGTTGGGGTTCGGTGCAAGAAGTGGAGACCCTCTGGGAATCTTAGCAGGAGGAACTTAAGAGCTTTGAGAACTGACACCTTAGGACTGTAGTTTTCTTCAGACTGTAAAAACCTTGGTGTGTGACAATATTGAACATTTCCTGAGCCCTGTGATCCTGTAAAACAGTGATGGTTAAGACCTTCCCCCTCGCCACAACTGCGCCCCCACTTTTACTGCAAGAAGCCCCTTCCCATGTGGCTTAGGCTGACTGGCGGATGACCATTTACCAAGGACAAGGCCAGACGCAGGCCTTCAAACCCCCCTTCTCTGCCTTATAAGTGATTAGCTAAACTGCCTGTTCCCACTGATCGATCACCTCCCACCTTGAAATGGTTCTTCGTGGTGCAGTTGTGCCTAGGGGGGTGGACTTGTCTTTGACTGTCGCCTTCCACAGAGGACGGTTAGGGTGAGCAGGAAAGAATTCTCTGCTACAGGTCTGCATTCCAGGCTGTTTCCAGAAGTGGGAATTCTGGTGCCCTGGAGTCTGAGAATGGGTTTCTAGTGTCCCAGCTTCAGGTGGAGTTGAAATGGAGTGAGACAACCCACCACATCCATCTGGAGCCAGGAACTAGAGCCATTTGTAAAGCGGCAGATTCTCCATAAGATTAAAAAAAAAAAAATGCTCTCAGCACATTGCTTTCTTTCTCATATGCATTTGGCCATCTAAAATGGGAATGGTGGTTTTTGAAGCATGAATGTAGTTTTAAATTTTGAGTATTGTAAACTTTAATGTAGCTTCTTAAAATGTTTGCCTGATTATCTGGAGAATTACTAAACCTTTGGAGTGGTAATAATGAGTTGATCTATATGACTCTGCTTTCTATGATGCAATGAAAGCATTGCAATTAAAACCTCTGCAGTTGGGTCAGCAGGCGATTGGCCAAAACAAATTCTGCCTTTTGGGTTTCTTTAACCAAACAAGGGAGTAGAGTGTAGGCTGAAGTGGCAAATTCATTTCAGAGCTCGCCAGAGCCCTCAATGATTGAGCAGCCTTCTCAGGCGAACGTGTAACGTGCCATGAATCTTGGCAAGGCTGGCTACTGATGTGTGTACCTGACACCACGGAGCCCCACCTAGGAAGATGTGGTTTCTGTAACAAGCTTTGGAAAGCCGAAGTTCAGCTTCATGATCCAACTTTGTTCCAGAAAAAGCTTTGACCAGATGGCCAAGACCTGATTGTCTCAGGGTTGAGACGTGGTTATAAAACTGCCCTTACTTGGTGCCAATCAGTGTTGGTCCACAGTGATACTCCTGCAACCTCACTGAATAGTTTGGAGACTGAAATGAGACTGTGAAAATCTCCTTAAGGTGAAAAGGGCTCTGGGGCACCTGGGAATATCCGCACACCCGTGACCATTCCCCTTTAAGGTGGAAAGGACGGCTGGGTCACGCGGGAGCATCCGCACACCCATGGCTGTCCTCTTTAAGGTGGAAAGGGCTGCTGGGGTGCCCCGCAATATCCACACACCCGTGGCAATTGTGGCTGTCCCTCTTTCTGCTCAGTCACCTCTGTGTTCCCGCATTCAGGCTTTGGGACACTCATGAGCAGCTCGTCCCTTGGGCTGATGAGGAAGGAGTGGGAGGTTGTTCTGAGGCTCTGTCACCATCTGCCCTGTCATGAGCTGGACAAGGCAGCGGCAGTGACCCCGGAGGAGTCTGGTCAGTGAGGGCTCCGGCAGGAAGTGCTGAGGCTTGAGGTGGCTCTGCCAGTTGTAACAAAATATCTTCCCTCTTATTTCTACGATTCCTTCTAGTTCTGCGCCTTGCACTGCAGAGTCTCTGTGTGTCTATAAATACACATTAGTTATGATACAGTTGTCTCTTTCCCCTCTGTCTGGCGCTGGGCCCAGGGAGTGAAGTGAAAGACCCCCTTACTGCTGGATGCCCACCAGCACGAGGCACTGCCTGCCCTGCTAATGAATGCCTACAGCGAGTCCTGGAAGCCCCCTTCTGAGCACCTGGCCTGTTGACGGTGTACACAGGAGACAGATGAGCTCTCCTTGCCCCACCCTGAGCAGAGACTGGGGAGGCGGCGGCAGCACTGTCCCCCATGGTGCATCTTTGGTGCATGGAGGAAAGTGTGTTCATGCTTAAAACACAGCCCATCCTCTCAAAAGCAGGGTGACAACCACATTTATATCTGGAATCTTAAAAAAGGGCCTGTCTCTTTGAGAGAAGAACGTGGCATGTATGTGCGTACCTACTTTTTTTTTTTTTTTTTGAGACAGTTTCCCTCTGTCACCCAGGCTGGAGTGCAGTGGTGCGATCTCAGCTCACTGCAAGCTCCGCCTCCCGGGTTCATGCCATTCTCCAGCCCCAGCCTCCTGAGTAGCTGGGACTACAGACGCCCGCCACCACACTTGGCTAATTGTTTGTATTTTTAGTAGAGACGGGCTTTCACTGTGTTAGCCAGGATGGTTAACTGACCTCGGTTTCCTGACCTCGTGATCTGCTCGCCTCGGCCTCCCAAAGTGCTGGAATTATAGGCGTGAGCCACCGTGCCGGGCCGTATGTGTGTACCTCTTTACAAGTCTTGCCCGACCTCTGCATTTAAAAATTATTGAAAAACTTAAGGATGTAACTGACAAGAACTTCATAGGTTTCTCCAAGTAAAAATTTGGAAAAGTTAAGTGAACCCATAATGTGTTTTATTTCTATGAGTCCCACACTTGGATTTTTAAATGTGGGCAAAACATCTCTATGTTCTTCAGCCTGATTTCCGTGGAATCGTGAATGAAACGTGCTGAAGTTGCCGTGCGGATTTTGTTATGTGGCGGTGACAAGTGGGGCTGGTCATTAAACAACTGGAGGGATCCCTGTCCTTTCTGTGCTCCTGTTGGACACTAGGCATGTGCTTGGTGTTTTCTGTGTGTGTGGACAAGAAGAGGACAGAATTTCCGGATCTACATGGTGGTATCTTCTCCCTTTTCTTTTAAAACGTGTCTTCTGCTGCTTCTACATAGACCAAGTGTTTCTTTCTCTTGCCTGTCTACATAAACGCTGTTTAACAAAAACTGTATTGTAGACATGTGAAGCTGAATGCCACATGATAAAGCAGATGGAGATGACTGAGTATACTGTTTTGTGGAAGGAAGGTTTAAAATGATTTTTAGCTTTTTTCCTGAAATAGGGAATAATTTTAACTTTTTCCCTGAGATAGGGAATAATGAAATGGGAAAATAATTAAATTTTCCCATTTAATTGTTAGATTATATTTAATTATTAGATTATTCATATATTGCAAGGGAAAATGGAACTAGATCATCCCATGTACCCAAATGAAAATTTCAAGGATATGGGCGAATTCATTTGTACCCCTTTAATTTTTGTTTGTTTGTTTTTGACAGTCTCACTCTGTTTCTCAGGCTGGGTGCAGTAGTGCAATGACAGCTTACTGCAACCCCAACCTTCTAGGCTCAAGTGATTCTCCTGCCTCAGCCTCCCCAACTGCTGGGATTTACAGGCATTAATCACCAGACACATCTTATCACCTCTTGGAGACTAGCTTTGAGTTTGGGCATTCAGTGAACTGTATTTTGGTTAATTCCCAAAGCTTCTCACTGTTTATCTTTAATTTGCTAAAAATCTACATGTATTGTGAAATGCATCACATTTCCTTAGCGTTCACGGATTCCCTGTTAGTGGGGCAGAGACGCAGAAGGGCAGAAGGTGTTTGGACATCATCAGGGTTGCAGTTGAGTGCTTGCCTCGAACACACTGGAGCTCTGGGCTCTGTGGCCCCACGGGGGTCCTCTGTCCACTGAGGGGGCCGGGTTACCTGGAAGGTCCCTCCAGCCTCTGCGATTTTGCCCTTTTCAGGTTAACATCTCATCGTTGTCCTGGACAACATCACCTTTCGTTCACTGACTCATGAGTGAACAGCTGGTTGGTGGCCAGTGATGCTTCCTTCAGCAGGGAGGTGGTGATGTGATAACACTTCCATGGAACTTGGTTCTTGGTGTATTAAGGGTTCAGTTGTATGTTTATTTTTAATCTGGACCTCTGAATTGGTCTTTTGATTGCAAAAAAATTGCTTGCTGGATTTATTTCTGAATATTTCATGGATAACAGGAGAACCTCGCTTATCTGTGTGTTCATTTAATGTGTTTTTGCCAGGCATTTAAATGGGTGTGTTAGCCCTTAGACCACTTTCTGTGTGTGGTGGATTCATTGAAATCATTTATGTGAAGTCTCTCTTCTATTAAGGCCAGAGGACGTGGGGTGCTGTCTCCCTAAACTCGGGGGAAATGGCATTGTTCTGCCCTCCTCCCTGGGAACCCCGGTGTTTCCAGGTCTCTGGACTTGGCTCCCACACTGGGAGAGTGGCTGTGGCTTCTGGAGCCTGTTGTGTGTGAGACTGACTCCTTCACTTGCTTTATTACCCACTGTCTTTGCTGCTTTATGATGCAGGGATGAGGGAGTTGGGCCGGGGCCCTTGCCTGTGCCTGAAAAGCCCGATGCAGAAACTCGTCATGGGAAGGATGTTCCTTGAGGGCAGCTTTTGGAGTCTTTTCCTACTTTTAACTGAGAAGTAGCTATTCACATGGTTCTATTCTGCTAGTGTGTTTCAAAATAATTGGTGTAGAGTTACGAAGATGTCCGAGACACCCATGATCGACTCTGGGCCAGTGACAGGCAGTGTGCTCAGATGCCTTCGACCACATTCAGATGCCAAAGATTCTTGCTTGGTTATTCTCAAACTTACGAGAATCTAAAACGCGAGCCACGGTGTGGATTTTCTCTTGAGCCCCCATGACTTTGCTTTGTATGTTGGGGATGCATGACTTCATCAAGGGGAAAGAATTTGAGGAAGGAACCTCTGAAGCTAGGAGAGGGTGGGGAGGGGTGGGGGAAGAGGAGGGAGGAGTAGCCAGGCTGGGGCGTCTCCCCATGATGCTCCCCCACCCCTGGCGCGAGGCCCCAGGGACTGACTGACTTTCCCACAGGAAATGTGTATGATGATTGCGTGTCTGTTTTGGGGGCTGGCCATTTGGATTGAGGGAATGTCCCTGTTGTGATTCCTTATTGATTCGAAGGTTGAAATGTTTGTGCTCAATACAGGGGTCTCGTGGTGCGATGGGAAATGTGATCACAGCCGTCTTCAGGGTAGGAGAGCCTTCGAGACCGTCAGTGGTGGCCAGTGTCGGCCTTCGCCTCCCTGGGTGAGTTGCCCTCAGGGTGGGAAGGGAGGTCCT
This sequence comes from Trachypithecus francoisi, assembly GCF_009764315.1. Lineage (NCBI taxonomy): Eukaryota > Metazoa > Chordata > Mammalia > Primates > Cercopithecidae > Trachypithecus > Trachypithecus francoisi. Next base: position 124,071,279 of record NW_022681456.1, read on the forward strand.
TGGTGGTGGCCGCTGCTGGCCTTCGCCTTCCCTGGTGAGTGCTGCTCCATCCCTGGCTCTCCGACTCCTTGCCTGCACCTTCCTCATTGGAAGCCGTGATCCATCAACCTTGTCCATGCGTGTCCTGCAGACTAGTGCTGACTACAGGTTCAGGAGTGGTCAGAGGAGGACCTCGTGATGCGAAGCTAAACGTTTAATGATGGCGCTGCTGAGTGCATGAGCCGTGTCAGTCCAAGTGTCCGGGTAGGAGGGAACTGCGGGGTGGAGGGAAGACTGGACAGATGGGTGCTTTCCTTGACCCCCAGGAGCATGGCCAGGTCCATGCTCAGACCTCCTGGTTTCTCCCATATTTCCATAAATAGCAAGGGAAGGACTCGGGGCACCCAGGGACCTCATGGGTATAAGCTGTGTCCTCGTGTGGCCCCAGCTGTGGCCAGTGACGTTATTCTCTTTAACCTTAGGCTCATTTTGTATAAAAACACAAAGGGACAGAAGTAGTTCAAGGGCCTCTAAAGAAGTATGTAATTGTTAATTGGCCTACTTTTATGATTTCTTATGTATTAAGAGCAAATCATGAAACAAACTCATTTCTGTTTGAAGAAATCTTGACTGTTCTCATTTTTGTGGCAAGCAACATTCTTTGCTTAGTGAGCGTTAGCGCCCTCCTGCCCAGCGCCGCTGCCTGGCGTGTCCTCGCACACACCTCTGTCCATTGGTCTCCGTTCACCTTTCCACCTAGAATTGTAGGAGGGGCGCTGGGATCTTAGGTCTAGAAAGAAACTCTTAGGTCTAGAAAGAAACACTTTTAGGGGCGGCTTTTAGTCAGGGCTCTCCAGAGAGACAGCCAGCCAGCTGTGCGTGTGTCTGCAGGGGGAGGCTTGCTGCAGGGGCTACAGAGTCCAGGAAGCCACAGGACCCACAGCCTGCAAGCTAGAGTCCTGGGAGGGTGTGGCTTGAAGACTTGAGAAGTGGAGGGTGCAGATCCCACCCGGGTCTGAGGAGCTGAGACCCAGGAGCACGGGCGGCAGAAGGCGGATGTCACTGGCCCATCAGCCAGACAGGTGGAGTGAGCCCAGTTTTCCCCGCCTTGCTGTTTTATTCAGGCCCTGGGTGGATAGGGTGGTGCCCCCCACACCAGCAAGGATGGGTCTCCACTCAGTCCAGAGGCAAACATGCATCTCACACAGAAATAATGCGGAACCAGCCATCTGGGCACCCCGGGCACGCTCAAGTCGATGCACAAAACCAACGATGCGCATGGCCCTGACGTCTGCGTGTTCGCATCACTCCACGCACATTGTTTGGTCATCACCTCGATGAGTTTGTAAGTTTGTTGTGTGGTTCTGGGGGTCTTTGTCCCAGGTGGTGGTGGTGATGACAGGCTCCCCACCGCCCCAGCTCAGGTAAGGAAGGTGGTGCGACCAACAGCTCCTTATTTCTCAGATACTTGAGCGGGTGCTCTGTGCAGCCAGTTCCACCTGCAGCAGCATCTGCTCCCTCCGCCGATTCCATCCGGAGTGTGCGCCTGCCTTCTGTTGAGGGTGCAGCCTTCTTTCAGGGGAGGATCTGTGTCCTGTTCGCCTATGTCTCCTGTGGTATATCTCATGGCTGAATAGTAGCTATAAGATACCTCGGTGGCTGAATGATAGGTTCATTGGAAGGCAAACTTTATACTTTTTTTTCTTTTTGGGATGGAGTTTCACACTCAACGCCCAGGCTGAAGTGCAATGGCACGATCTCGGCTCATTGCAACCTCTCCCTCCTGGGTTCCAGTGATTCTCCTCCCTCAGCCTCCCAAGTAATTGGGGTTACAGGCATCTGCCACCATACCTGGCTAATTTTCATATTTTCGTTAGAGACAGAGTTTCACCATGTTGGCCAGGCTGGTCTTAAACTCTTGACCTCAGGTGATGCACCCACCTCAGCCACCCAAAGTGCTGGGATTACGGCCATGAGCCACCGCACCCAGCAACTTAATACCGTTTTTTTCTTTTCCTTTAAATCGTAATGGGCTTGTTAAATGCTTACACTAATGTTTATTTTTAAAAATGTTATCTGTGACCTTTCAGCATTTCATAGCACTTCTTGTGTGAATATTTAAAAAAGGCCCTTTAGTCGTGGCGGAGAAGCGGTTATCCCTTTCTGCAGAGGGAGATGGAGGAACAGGCCCTGGTGGGTCTGAGCACAGGCAGTCACCCCAGCCTTGGTGCTTGCTTAGGTCTGTTCTCCGTTCACCGTAGCCGCGTCCACTCTCACTGTCAGCTTAAAAATAAGCTTTTTCCTCTTTCTAATCGGAACAGTTAGTTTGTTAACCATCACGTTAAGGTATCGAGAATGATGGCTTTCAGGCCTCAGATATGAGACAAGCAGTAAATGCAGCTGACTCTGAACAACATGGGTTTTGAGCTTCGAAGGGTCACTTATGTTAATTTTTTTTCCAACCAAACCCTTACTGAAAAAACCTGGCCTTGTGGAGGGCCGACGTTTCCTACATGCAGTTCCACAGGGTGGCCGCGGGGTCCTGTGGATATGTAGATTTGGGTCAACTCGGGGCGTGTTCTGGAATCCATGTCCCTATGTATACAGAGGGACAACTGTAGCTTTTTAAAAGTTTGTGTCCTGCCTTGTCCTAAAAAGGCTCCAAGGTGGATGCAAAATTATTTCATTCTTTTGGTTTTCTTGGTGGGATATTGATGTTTATTCTTCAGTGTCTAAAATCCTGAGTGAACAGAGTTAGTGCTTCAGGAACAAAGCCAGTCTGGAAACACATATTGAGATCCACCTTTTCTTCATGGTTTCACAAAAGCCATGGTCACATTTTATTCAGTTGAACCGTAAGAAACTGCCAATATTTGCTGTTTTTTGCCTACAAAATGGCAACTTCGTACGATATTACAAACAAGGGCTTCCTGGATGGGGAAAACAGGAATCGGTAAGAACCTGAAGTTGTCTGTCATGGCCTCTGAGTCACAGGTAAATAAACCTGCGTGAGGGGAAGTTGGCTGTACAGCATTTTCCTTCTGTTTTGAGACTGTCAGAAAAAGGTCAGTTCCATTGCGTTGGGTCCCTTTGCCTCACCTTTGCTGCAGAGGGGACTTGCCATTATACCTCTTGTTCCCAGTGCCCAGGAGGCTGATGCCACATAGAAGACCTGCAGGTCGGCGCATGTGAAACAGGCATCGGACACGCTGTGCACCTTGGGACGCATCTGAGAAGTGTGTGCTTGCAGTAGGTCTGGGGTGAGGGCGTGTTCCATCTCCTTTTCCTTCTCTGGCTTTGCAGGCCTTTGAAGTTGGTCCTGGAAAGTGAAATTAGTTAACGCTGATTAGCTCCAGGTCAAAGCCGGGGCCGAAGAGACCCACCCTTCAGTACGGGTGTGAAGCATTGGGCCTTCCCATCAGGTAGCAGGGACTCGAGAAAGCCCCCACATGCCCTCCAGTGCCCTTATGTTGAAATTTTTTGTACTCGGCCATGCCGGGTCATTTTGGGAAGTCAGTGGGGGGTTCACATGGGGGTGTACAGTATTCTTAGGTGTCAGGTGCGAGAGTTGAATTTGTAGAAGCTGTGCAGATAGGAAAGGGCCTGGCAGGGAGTACTGTTTACACGGAGCCGATTTAACGCGAGGTCTGTGCTCTGCCTGGGTCCGTGTCTGACCGGTGTCTCCCAGTCTGCAACAGGACGTTGACGTGACTTGGCGCCATTGTCCCACTCTGTGTAGATGTCTGAGGATCTGTGCGCAGCTCTTCTGTTAGAATGAGTTGTGATGAACTGAGAAACAGTGAACAAACCCTGAATTGATTAGCACTGGTTCCACGGCCACTTCCGCCGTGGTTGGAGTCATTCATAATAAAGTGTGCTGGACTCCTACGCAGAGCTCTGAATTTCAGAGGCCCTTTAACTCAGCAGCTAACCAGCTGCTTCCTTCAGAAGACATTGAGTCCCCTATACCTGGCAGGGTGACCCTGGGAGTTTGAAGATGAGTGAGACAAGCCCTCCCTGTCTTATGGTCTTATGGATTTTACTGTCCAGAGGGGAGACAGATGTGGATGGTGAAGGAGGCCCTATCAGAGATCAGCGCACGTCAGTTTTATTTCTTCAGCACTTGCTGTGTTCAGGCGGTGCCCCGGGCCATGTACAGAGCATCTGGGGACCCTGCCCATGGCATCCCAGGCACAGCTAGCATCTGCGCCATCTTCATACTTGGCCTGAGTTTTGGGGGAAGTACTGAGGATGGCTTCTGCCTTTGCTGGAGAGAGTTGGAAGTCAGGGCAGCCCTCCACAAGGAGATGATCGTCAGCTGATTCCTCAAGAAGAGAGGTGGTCCCCACATGGGCAGAGCAGGGCAGCATGCACAGACCTGGGTGTGGGGTCTGCTGGGAGACAGCAAGGGTGAAGTGTGAAGGCAGTTGGAATTTACAGGATAAATGATCACTAAGGCGATGCTGGGAAAACATAAAATTGGGACTCTCTGGGGTAAACGTGGACTTAGGGTGACCCTGGGTGTGGGTGTTTTCAGGCTCTGAAGGCAGAGATTTAGGAAATTGGGGCAGAGCTGAGCCCCAGACGAGGATGAAGACCACCCTTGGGATGTTGAATGAGACGGGTGGAAACCCAGTGAATGTCCTGGGGTCAGTCCAGCAGGAAGGCAGCAGAGGAGACCGGTGTCTTCAAAAGCCCCGTGAGGCCTGCCTCTCTTTTTTTTTTTTTTTTTTTTTGAGACGGAGTCTCGCTCTGTCGCCCAGGCTGAAGTGCAGTGGCGCGATCTCGGCTCACTGCAAGCTCCGCCTCCCGGGTTTACGCCATTCTCCCGCCTCAGCCTCCCGAGTAGCTGGGACTACAGGCGCCCGCCATCTCGCCCGGCTAGTTTTTTGTATTTTTTTTTTTTTTTAATAGAGACGAGGTTTCACTGTGTAGGCCAGGATGGTCTCGATCTCCTGACCTCGTGATCCACCCGTATCGGCCTCCCAAAGTGCTTGGCCTCTCAAAGTCCTGGGATTACAGGCATGAGCCACTGCTCCCTGCTGATACTTTTAAAATTTCTAAGCTACTGTCTGTCATACCCACTCCCGTATTTTTTTTTTTAAAACCAGGTTTATGGCTATATTTTTTCCAAGGGAACCAAACAGTTACCTATTTGAAATACAAATAACACCGTGTTTAAAAACAGAAAATGCCAATTTGCATAGAAGTTTCCAAATACCC